>NC_087360.1:35583366-35952293 GCF_030014295.1 Loxodonta africana | reverse complement strand
TAGAGAAATCCTAGCAAAGCCCTGTGTTTCCCCACAGGAATGTATGTCAGTTTCAGTTCTTTGCCAGCAACGGAGCTCAGAGGCAACGTCAGATTGTGTGTATCTCAGTGAGAGAAAGAACACTGTGACTTCCCCCGTTCCTCTGACGAAAGCGGTTAGAGGGAGAAAAGCGTCCTTTGCTTTCGCTTTCCCGCAGTGAGCTCGGCAGATCTGCCCTTCGCGAAGGGCCATTTTCCCCTGGAGAACTGCCTCGCGGTAGCCCTGTTCTGGAAGTGGAACGAGTATGCAGTGTTAGCGTTCAGCTATTGTGAAGGCTCGCTTTGGCCCAGGGCAAACGAAGCGCCGGGGGAAGTCTTAGCAGAGCCCGGCGCCTTTCCACGGTTCAAAGCGTGGAACAGCAGACTCTTTTGCAAAGAAGAGAGCGCACAGGCAACAGCAGCCCGCACGTTTCTCAGTGAAAGGGAGAACTCCCTGACTTCATCCAGTCCTCTGAGCAAAGCAGGCAGAGGGAGAGAAACTTTCTTTCCTTCCTCTTTCCTGCAACGAATTCCTCCTTTGCTCTTGCAAACGCAAGGCTTCTTCTGAAAAACTACGTCGCGGTGCAGGGATCCTTCCAGAGGAGCAACGGCATAGTTTTAGCTGGAAGGGCTTGGCAGAGCAGCCGGGGAGAAAAGGCCTCCTGCGATTCTCTTTTCTTTCTGCCTGAATGCGGTCAATTGGCACTTGCCAAAGCAAGGTTTCCCAGCACAAACTACAAAGCAGCAGCTCTCTCCTGGCAGAGGAAATCCCATGCAGTGTTGCCCTGGCGAGATAGTGTTGCTACAGCGAGGCCCAGGGAAAACAGACTGCCTAGAGAAATCCTAGCAAAGCCCTGTGTTTCCCCACAGGAATGTATGTCAGTTTCAGTTCTTTGCCAGCAACGGAGCTCAGACGCAACATCAGATTGTGTGTATCTCAGTGAGAGAAAGAACACTGTGACTTCCCCCGTTCCTCTGACGAAAGCGGTTAGAGGGAGAAAAGCGTCCTTTGCTTTCGCTTTCCCGCAGTGAGCTCGGCAGATCTGCCCTTCGCGAAGGGCCGTTTTCCCCCGGAGAACTGCCTCGCGGTAGCCCTGTTCTGGAAGTGGAACGAGTATGCAGTGTTAGCGTTCAGCTATTGTGAAGGCTCGCTTTGGCCCAGGGCAAACGAAGCGCCGGGGGAATCTTAGCAGAGCCCGGCGCCTTTCCACGGTTCAAAGCGTGGAACAGCAGACTCTTTTGCAAAGAAGAGAGCGCACAGGCAACAGCAGCCCGCACGTTTCTCAGTGAAAGGGAGAACTCCCTGACTTCATCCAGTTCTCTGAGCAAAGCAGGCAGAGGGAGAGAAACTTTCTTTCCTTCCTCTTTCCTGCAACGAATTCCTCCTTTGCTCTTGCAAACGCAAGGCTTCTTCTGAAAAACTACATCGCGGTGCAGGGATCCTTCCAGAGGAGCAACGGCATAGTTTTAGCTGGAAGGGCTTGGCAGAGCAGCCGGCGAGAAAAGGCCTCTTGCGATTCTCTTTTCTTTCTGCCTGAATGCGGTCAATTGGCACTTGCCAAAGCAAGGTTTCCCAGCACAAACTACAAAGCAGCAGCTCTCTCCTGGCAGAGGAAATCCCATGCAGTGTTGCCCTGGCGAGATAGTGTTGCTACAGCGAGGCCCAGGGAAAACAGACTGCCTAGAGAAATCCAACAAAACCCTGTGTTTCCCCACAGGAATGTATGTCAGTTTCAGTTCTTTGCCAGCAACGGAGCTCAGAGGCAACGTCAGATTGTGTGTATCTCAGTGAGAGAAAGAACACTGTCAGTTCCCCCGTTCCTCTGACGAAAGCGGTTAGAGGGAGAAAAGCGTCCTTTGCTTTCGCTTTCCCGCAGTGAGCTCGGCAGATCTGCCCTTCGCGAAGGGCCGTTTTCCCCCGGAGAACTGCCTCGCGGTAGCCCTGTTCTGGAAGTGGAACGAGTATGCAGTGTTAGCGTTCAGCTATTGTGAAGGCTCGCTTTGGCCCAGGGCAAACGAAGCGCCGGGGGAAGTCTTAGCAGAGCCCGGCGCCTTTCCACGGTTCAAAGCGTGGAACAGCAGACTCTTTTGCAAAGAAGAGAGCGCACAGGCAACAGCAGCCCGCACGTTTCTCAGTGAAAGGGAGAACTCCCTGACTTCATCCAGTCCTCTGAGCAAAGCAGGCAGAGGGAGAGAAACTTTCTTTCCTTCCTCTTTCCTGCAACAAATTCCTCCTTTGCTCTTGCAAACGCAAGGCTTCTTCTGAAAAACTACGTCGCGGTGCAGGGATCCTTCCAGAGGAGCAACGGCATAGTTTTAGCTGGAAGGGCTTGGCAGAGCAGCCGGGGAGAAAAGGCCTCCTGCGATTCTCTTTTCTTTCTGCCTGAATGCGGTCAATTGGCACTTGCCAAAGCAAGGTTTCCCAGCACAAACTACAAAGCAGCAGCTCTCTCCTGGCAGAGGAAATCCCATGCAGTGTTGCCCTGGCGAGATAGTGTTGCTACAGCGAGGCCCAGGGAAAACAGACTGCCTAGAGAAATCCTAGCAAAGCCCTGTGTTTCCCCACAGGAATGTATGTCAGTTTCAGTTCTTTGCCAGCAACGGAGCTCAGAGGCAACATCAGATTGTGTGTATCTCAGTGAGAGAAAGAACACTGTGACTTCCCCCGTTCCTCTGACGAAAGCGGTTAGAGGGAGAAAAGCGTCCTTTGCTTTCGCTTTCCCGCAGTGAGCTCGGCAGATCTGCCCTTCGCGAAGGGCCGTTTTCCCCCGGAGAACTGCCTCGCGGTAGCCCTGTTCTGGAAGTGGAACGAGTATGCAGTGTTAGCGTTCAGCTATTGTGAAGGCTCGCTTTGGCCCAGGGCAAACGAAGCGCCGGGGGAAGTCTTAGCAGAGCCCGGCGCCTTTCCACGGTTCAAAGCGTGGAACAGCAGACTCTTTTGCAAAGAAGAGAGCGCACAGGCAACAGCAGCCCGCACGTTTCTCAGTGAAAGGGAGAACTCCCTGACTTCATCCAGTCCTCTGAGCAAAGCAGGCAGAGGGAGAGAAACTTTCTTTCCTTCCTCTTTCCTGCAACGAATTCCTCCTTTGCTCTTGCAAACGCAAGGCTTCTTCTGAAAAACTACGTCGCGGTGCAGGGATCCTTCCAGAGGAGCAACGGCATAGTTTTAGCTGGAAGGGCTTGGCAGAGCAGCCGGGGAGAAAAGGCCTCTTGCGATTCTCTTTTCTTTCTGCCTGAATGCGGTCAATTGGCACTTGCCAAAGCAAGGTTTCCCAGCACAAACTACAAAGCAGCAGCTCTCTCCTGGCAGAGGAAATCCCATGCAGTGTTGCCCTGGCGAGATAGTGTTGCTACAGCGAGGCCCAGGGAAAACAGACTGCCTAGAGAAATCCTAGCAAAGCCCTGTGTTTCCCCACAGGAATGTATGTCAGTTTCAGTTCTTTGCCAGCAACGGAGCTCACAGGCAACATCAGATTGTGTGTATCTCAGTGAGAGAAAGAACACTGTGACTTCCCCCGTTCCTCTGACGAAAGCGGTTAGAGGGAGAAAAGCGTCCTTTGCTTTCGCTTTCCCGCAATGAGCTTGGCAGATCTGCCCTTCGCGAAGGGCCGTTTTTTCCCGGAGAACTGCCTCGCCGTAGCCCTGTTCTGGAAGTGGAACGAGTATGCAGTGTTAGCGTTCAGCTATTGTGAAGGCTCGCTTTGGCCCAGGGCAAACGAAGCGCCGGGGGAAGTCTTAGCAGAGCCCGGCGCCTTTCCACGGTTCAAAGCGTGGAACAGCAGACTCTTTTGCAAAGAAGAGAGCGCACAGGCAACAGCAGCCCGCACGTTTCTCAGTGAAAGGGAGAACTCCCTGACTTCATCCAGTCCTCTGAGCAAAGCAGGCAGAGGGAGAGAAACTTTCTTTCCTTCCTCTTTCCTGCAACGAATTCCTCCTTTGCTCTTGCAAACGCAAGGCTTCTTCTGAAAAACTACGTCGCGGTGCAGGGATCCTTCCAGAGGAGCAACGGCATAGTTTTAGCTGGAAGGGCTTGGCAGAGCAGCCGGGGAGAAAAGGCCTCTTGCGATTCTCTTTTCTTTCTGCCTGAATGCGGTCAATTGGCACTTGCCAAAGCAAGGTTTCCCAGCACAAACTACAAAGCAGCAGCTCTCTCCTGGCAGAGGAAATCCCATGCAGTGTTGCCCTGGCGAGATAGTGTTGCTACAGCGAGGCCCAGGGAAAACAGACTGCCTAGAGAAATCCTAGCAAAACCCTGTGTTTCCCCACAGGAATGTATGTCAGTTTCAGTTCTTTGCCAGCAACGGAGCTCAGAGGCAACGTCAGATTGTGTGTATCTCAGTGAGAGAAAGAACACTGTCAGTTCCCCCGTTCCTCTGACGAAAGCGGTTAGAGGGAGAAAAGCGTCCTTTGCTTTCGCTTTCCCGCAGTGAGCTCGGCAGATCTGCCCTTCGCGAAGGGCCGTTTTCCCCCGGAGAACTGCCTCGCGGTAGCCCTGTTCTGGAAGTGGAACGAGTATGCAGTGTTAGCGTTCAGCTATTGTGAAGGCTCGCTTTGGCCCAGGGCAAACGAAGCGCCGGGGGAAATCTTAGCAGAGCCCGGCGCCTTTCCACGGTTCAAAGCGTGGAACAGCAGACTCTTTTGCAAAGAAGAGAGCGCACAGGCAACAGCAGCCCGCACGTTTCTCAGTGAAAGGGAGAACTCCCTGACTTCATCCAGTCCTCTGAGCAAAGCAGGCAGAGGGAGAGAAACTTTCTTTCCTTCCTCTTTCCTGCAACGAATTCCTCCTTTGCTCTTGCAAACGCAAGGCTTCTTCTGAAAAACTACGTCGCGGTGCAGGGATCCTTCCAGAGGAGCAACGGCATAGTTTTAGCTGGAAGGGCTTGGCAGAGCAGCCGGGGAGAAAAGGCCTCTTGCGATTCTCTTTTCTTTCTGCCTGAATGCGGTCAATTGGCACTTGCCAAAGCAAGGTTTCCCAGCACAAACTACAAAGCAGCAGCTCTCTCCTGGCAGAGGAAATCCCATGCAGTGTTGCCCTGGCGAGATAGTGTTGCTACAGCGAGGCCCAGGGAAAACAGACTGCCTAGAGAAATCCTAGCAAAACCCTGTGTTTCCCCACAGGAATGTATGTCAGTTTCAGTTCTTTGCCAGCAACGGAGCTCAGAGGCAACGTCAGATTGTGTGTATCTCAGTGAGAGAAAGAACACTGTCAGTTCCCCCGTTCCTCTGACGAAAGCGGTTAGAGGGAGAAAAGCGTCCTTTGCTTTCGCTTTCCCGCAGTGAGCTCGGCAGATCTGCCCTTCGCGAAGGGCCGTTTTCCCCCGGAGAACTGCCTCGCGGTAGCCCTGTTCTGGAAGTGGAACGAGTATGCAGTGTTAGCGTTCAGCTATTGTGAAGGCTCGCTTTGGCCCAGGGCAAACGAAGCGCCGGGGGAAATCTTAGCAGAGCCCGGCGCCTTTCCACGGTTCAAAGCGTGGAACAGCAGACTCTTTTGCAAAGAAGAGAGCGCACAGGCAACAGCAGCCCGCACGTTTCTCAGTGAAAGGGAGAACTCCCTGACTTCATCCAGTCCTCTGAGCAAAGCAGGCAGAGGGAGAGAAACTTTCTTTCCTTCCTCTTTCCTGCAACGAATTCCTCCTTTGCTCTTGCAAACGCAAGGCTTCTTCTGAAAAACTACGTCGCGGTGCAGGGATCCTTCCAGAGGAGCAACGGCATAGTTTTAGCTGGAAGGGCTTGGCAGAGCAGCCGGGGAGAAAAGGCCTCCTGCGATTCTCTTTTCTTTCTGCCTGAATGCGGTCAATTGGCACTTGCCAAAGCAAGGTTTCCCAGCACAAACTACAAAGCAGCAGCTCTCTCCTGGCAGAGGAAATCCCATGCAGTGTTGCCCTGGCGAGATAGTGTTGCTACAGCGAGGCCCAGGGAAAACAGACTGCCTAGAGAAATCCTAGCAAAGCCCTGTGTTTCCCCACAGGAATGTATGTCAGTTTCAGTTCTTTGCCAGCAACGGAGCTCAGACGCAACATCAGATTGTGTGTATCTCAGTGAGAGAAAGAACACTGTGACTTCCCCCGTTCCTCTGACGAAAGCGGTTAGAGGGAGAAAAGCGTCCTTTGCTTTCGCTTTCCCGCAGTGAGCTCGGCAGATCTGCCCTTCGCGAAGGGCCGTTTTCCCCCGGAGAACTGCCTCGCGGTAGCCCTGTTCTGGAAGTGGAACGAGTATGCAGTGTTAGCGTTCAGCTATTGTGAAGGCTCGCTTTGGCCCAGGGCAAACGAAGCGCCGGGGGAAGTCTTAGCAGAGCCCGGCGCCTTTCCACGGTTCAAAGCGTGGAACAGCAGACTCTTTTGCAAAGAAGAGAGCGCACAGGCAACAGCAGCCCGCACGTTTCTCAGTGAAAGGGAGAACTCCCTGACTTCATCCAGTCCTCTGAGCAAAGCAGGCAGAGGGAGAGAAACTTTCTTTCCTTCCTCTTTCCTGCAACGAATTCCTCCTTTGCTCTTGCAAACGCAAGGCTTCTTCTGAAAAACTACGTCGCGGTGCAGGGATCCTTCCAGAGGAGCAACGGCATAGTTTTAGCTGGAAGGGCTTGGCAGAGCAGCCGGGGAGAAAAGGCCTCCTGCGATTCTCTTTTCTTTCCGCCTGAATGCGGTCAATTGGCACTTGCCAAAGCAAGGTTTCCCAGCACAAACTACAAAGCAGCAGCTCTCTCCTGGCAGAGGAAATCCCATGCAGTGTTGCCCTGGCGAGATAGTGTTGCTACAGCGAGGCCCAGGGAAAACAGACTGCCTAGAGAAATCCTAGCAAAGCCCTGTGTTTCCCCACAGGAATGTATGTCAGTTTCAGTTCTTTGCCAGCAACGGAGCTCACAGGCAACATCAGATTGTGTGTATCTCAGTGAGAGAAAGAACACTGTGACTTCCCCCGTTCCTCTGACGAAAGCGGTTAGAGGGAGAAAAGCGTCCTTTGCTTTCGCTTTCCCGCAATGAGCTTGGCAGATCTGCCCTTCGCGAAGGGCCGTTTTTTCCCGGAGAACTGCCTCGCCGTAGCCCTGTTCTGGAAGTGGAACGAGTATGCAGTGTTAGCGTTCAGCTATTGTGAAGGCTCGCTTTGGCCCAGGGCAAACGAAGCGCCGGGGGAAGTCTTAGCAGAGCCCGGCGCCTTTCCACGGTTCAAAGCGTGGAACAGCAGACTCTTTTGCAAAGAAGAGAGCGCACAGGCAACAGCAGCCCGCACGTTTCTCAGTGAAAGGGAGAACTCCCTGACTTCATCCAGTCCTCTGAGCAAAGCAGGCAGAGGGAGAGAAACTTTCTTTCCTTCCTCTTTCCTGCAACGAATTCCTCCTTTGCTCTTTCAAACGCAAGGCTTCTTCTGAAAAACTACGTCGCGGTGCAGGGATCCTTCCAGAGGAGCAACGGCATAGTTTTAGCTGGAAGGGCTTGGCAGAGCAGCCGGGGAGAAAAGGCCTCTTGCGATTCTCTTTTCTTTCTGCCTGAATGCGGTCAATTGGCACTTGCCAAAGCAAGGTTTCCCAGCACAAACTACAAAGCAGCAGCTCTCTCCTGGCAGAGGAAATCCCATGCAGTGTTGCCCTGGCGAGATAGTGTTGCTACAGCGAGGCCCAGGGAAAACAGACTGCCTAGAGAAATCCTAGCAAAGCCCTGTGTTTCCCCACAGGAATGTATGTCAGTTTCAGTTCTTTGCCAGCAACGGAGCTCAGAGGCAACGTCAGATTGTGTGTATCTCAGTGAGAGAAAGAACACTGTGACTTCCCCCGTTCCTCTGACGAAAGCGGTTAGAGGGAGAAAAGCGTCCTTTGCTTTCGCTTTCCCGCAGTGAGCTCGGCAGATCTGCCCTTCGCGAAGGGCCGTTTTCCCCCGGAGAACTGCCTCGCGGTAGCCCTGTTCTGGAAGTGGAACGAGTATGCAGTGTTAGCGTTCAGCTATTGTGAAGGCTCGCTTTGGCCCAGGGCAAACGAAGCGCCGGGGGAAATCTTAGCAGAGCCCGGCGCCTTTCCACGGTTCAAAGCGTGGAACAGCAGACTCTTTTGCAAAGAAGAGAGCGCACAGGCAACAGCAGCCTGCACGTTTCTCAGTGAAAGGGAGAACTCCCTGACTTCATCCAGTCCTCTGAGCAAAGCAGGCAGAGGGAGAGAAACTTTCTTTCCTTCCTCTTTCCTGCAACGAATTCCTCCTTTGCTCTTGCAAACGCAAGGCTTCTTCTGAAAAACTACGTCGCGGTGCAGGGATCCTTCCAGAGGAGCAACGGCATAGTTTTAGCTGGAAGGGCTTGGCAGAGCAGCCGGGGAGAAAAGGCCTCTTGCGATTCTCTTTTCTTTCTGCCTGAATGCGGTCAATTGGCACTTGCCAAAGCAAGGTTTCCCAGCACAAACTACAAAGCAGCAGCTCTCTCCTGGCAGAGGAAATCCCATGCAGTGTTGCCCTGGCGAGATAGTGTTGCTACAGCGAGGCCCAGGGAAAACAGACTGCCTAGAGAAATCCTAGCAAAACCCTGTGTTTCCCCACAGGAATGTATGTCAGTTTCAGTTCTTTGCCAGCAACGGAGCTCAGAGGCAACGTCAGATTGTGTGTATCTCAGTGAGAGAAAGAACACTGTCAGTTCCCCCGTTCCTCTGACGAAAGCGGTTAGAGGGAGAAAAGCGTCCTTTGCTTTCGCTTTCCCGCAGTGAGCTCGGCAGATCTGCCCTTCGCGAAGGGCCGTTTTCCCCCGGAGAACTGCCTCGCGGTAGCCCTGTTCTGGAAGTGGAACGAGTATGCAGTGTTAGCGTTCAGCTATTGTGAAGGCTCGCTTTGGCCCAGGGCAAACGAAGCGCCGGGGGAAATCTTAGCAGAGCCCGGCGCCTTTCCACGGTTCAAAGCGTGGAACAGCAGACTCTTTTGCAAAGAAGAGAGCGCACAGGCAACAGCAGCCCGCACGTTTCTCAGTGAAAGGGAGAACTCCCTGACTTCATCCAGTCCTCTGAGCAAAGCAGGCAGAGGGAGAGAAACTTTCTTTCCTTCCTCTTTCCTGCAACGAATTCCTCCTTTGCTCTTGCAAACGCAAGGCTTCTTCTGAAAAACTACGTCGCGGTGCAGGGATCCTTCCAGAGGAGCAACGGCATAGTTTTAGCTGGAAGGGCTTGGCAGAGCAGCCGGGGAGAAAAGGCCTCCTGCGATTCTCTTTTCTTTCTGCCTGAATGCGGTCAATTGGCACTTGCCAAAGCAAGGTTTCCCAGCACAAACTACAAAGCAGCAGCTCTCTCCTGGCAGAGGAAATCCCATGCAGTGTTGCCCTGGCGAGATAGTGTTGCTACAGCGAGGCCCAGGGAAAACAGACTGCCTAGAGAAATCCTAGCAAAGCCCTGTGTTTCCCCACAGGAATGTATGTCAGTTTCAGTTCTTTGCCAGCAACGGAGCTCAGAGGCAACGTCAGATTGTGTGTATCTCAGTGAGAGAAAGAACACTGTGACTTCCCCCGTTCCTCTGACGAAAGCGGTTAGAGGGAGAAAAGCGTCCTTTGCTTTCGCTTTCCCGCAGTGAGCTCGGCAGATCTGCCCTTCGCGAAGGGCCGTTTTCCCCCGGAGAACTGCCTCGCGGTAGCCCTCTTCTGGAAGTGGAACGAGTATGCAGTGTTAGCGTTCAGCTATTGTGAAGGCTCGCTTTGGCCCAGGGCAAACGAAGCGCCGGTGGAAATCTTAGCAGAGCCCGGCGCCTTTCCACGGTTCAAAGCGTGGAACAGCAGACTCTTTTGCAAAGAAGAGAGCGCACAGGCAACAGCAGCCCGCACGTTTCTCAGTCAAAGGGAGAACTCCCTGACTTCATCGAGTCCTCTGAGCAAAGCAGGCAGAGGGAGAGAATCTTTCTTTCCTTCCTCTTTCCTGCAACGAATTCCTCCTTTGCTCTTGCAAACGCAAGGCTTCTTCTGAAAAACTACGTCGCGGTGCAGGGATCCTTCCAGAGGAGCAACGGCATAGTTTTAGCTGGAAGGGCTTGGCAGAGCAGCCGGGGAGAAAAGGCCTCTTGCGATTCTCTTTTCTTTCTGCCTGAATGCGGTCAATTGGCACTTGCCAAAGCAAGGTTTCCCAGCACAAACTACAAAGCAGCAGCTCTCTCCTGGCAGAGGAAATCCCATGCAGTGTTGCCCTGGCGAGATAGTGTTGCTACAGCGAGGCCCAGGGAAAACAGACTGCCTAGAGAAATCCTAGCAAAGCCCTGTGTTTCCCCACAGGAATGTATGTCAGTTTCAGTTCTTTGCCAGCAACGGAGCTCACAGGCAACGTCAGATTGTGTGTATCTCAGTGAGAGAAAGAACACTGTGACTTCCCCCGTTCCTCTGACGAAAGCGGTTAGAGGGAGAAAAGCGTCCTTTGCTTTCGCTTTCCCGCAGTGAGCTCGGCAGATCTGCCCTTCGCGAAGGGCCGTTTTCCCCCGGAGAACTGCCTCGCGGTAGCCCTGTTCTGGAAGTGGAACGAGTATGCAGTGTTAGCGTTCAGCTATTGTGAAGGCTCGCTTTGGCCCAGGGCAAACGAAGCGCCGGGGGAAGTCTTAGCAGAGCCCGGCGCCTTTCCACGGTTCAAAGCGTGGAACAGCAGACTCTTTTGCAAAGAAGAGAGCGCACAGGCAACAGCAGCCCGCACGTTTCTCAGTGAAAGGGAGAACTCCCTGACTTCATCCAGTCCTCTGAGCAAAGCAGGCAGAGGGAGAGAAACTTTCTTTCCTTCCTCTTTCCTGCAACGAATTCCTCCTTTGCTCTTGCAAACGCAAGGCTTCTTCTGAAAAACTACGTCGCGGTGCAGGGATCCTTCCAGAGGAGCAACGGCATAGTTTTAGCTGGAAGGGCTTGGCAGAGCAGCCGGGGAGAAAAGGCCTCCTGCGATTCTCTTTTCTTTCTGCCTGAATGCGGTCAATTGGCACTTGCCAAAGCAAGGTTTCCCAGCACAAACTACAAAGCAGCAGCTCTCTCCTGGCAGAGGAAATCCCATGCAGTGTTGCCCTGGCGAGATAGTGTTGCTACAGCGAGGCCCAGGGAAAACAGACTGCCTAGAGAAATCCTAGCAAAGCCCTGTGTTTCCCCACAGGAATGTATGTCAGTTTCAGTTCTTTGCCAGCACCGGAGCTCACAGGCAACATCAGATTGTGTGTATCTCAGTGAGAGAAAGAACACTGTGACTTCCCCCGTTCCTCTGACGAAAGCGGTTAGAGGGAGAAAAGCGTCCTTTGCTTTCGCTTTCCCGCAGTGAGCTCGGCAGATCTGCCCTTCGCGAAGGGCCGTTTTCCCCCGGAGAACTGCCTCGCGGTAGCCCTGTTCTGGAAGTGGAACGAGTATGCAGTGTTAGCGTTCAGCTATTGTGAAGGCTCGCTTTGGCCCAGGGCAAACGAAGCGCCGGGGGAAGTCTTAGCAGAGCCCGGCGCCTTTCCACGGTTCAAAGCGTGGAACAGCAGACTCTTTTGCAAAGAAGAGAGCGCACAGGCAACAGCAGCCCGCACGTTTCTCAGTGAAAGGGAGAACTCCCTGACTTCATCCAGTTCTCTGAGCAAAGCAGGCAGAGGGAGAGAAACTTTCTTTCCTTCCTCTTTCCTGCAACGAATTCCTCCTTTGCTCTTGCAAACGCAAGGCTTCTTCTGAAAAACTACGTCGCGGTGCAGGGATCCTTCCAGAGGAGCAACGGCATAGTTTTAGCTGGAAGGGCTTGGCAGAGCAGCCGGGGAGAAAAGGCCTCTTGCGATTCTCGTTTCTTTCCGCCTGAATGCGGTCAATTGGCACTTGCCAAAGCAAGGTTTCCCAGCACAAACTACAAAGCAGCAGCTCTCTCCTGGCAGGGGAAATCCCATGCAGTGTTGCCCTGGCGAGATAGTGTTGCTACAGCGAGGCCCAGGGAAAACAGACTGCCTAGAGAAATCCTAGCAAAGCCCTGTGTTTCCCCACAGGAATGTATGTCAGTTTCAGTTCTTTGCCAGCAACGGAGCTCAGAGGCAACGTCAGATTGTGTGTATCTCAGTGAGAGAAAGAACACTGTGACTTCCCCCGTTCCTCTGACGAAAGCGGTTAGAGGGAGAAAAGCGTCCTTTGCTTTCGCTTTCCCGCAGTGAGCTCGGCAGATCTGCCCTTCGCGAAGGGCCGTTTTCCCCCGGAGAACTGCCTCGCGGTAGCCCTCTTCTGGAAGTGGAACGAGTATGCAGTGTTAGCGTTCAGCTATTGTGAAGGCTCGCTTTGGCCCAGGGCAAACGAAGCGCCGGGGGAAATCTTAGCAGAGCCCGGCGCCTTTCCACGGTTCAAAGCGTGGAACAGCAGACTCTTTTGCAAAGAAGAGAGCGCACAGGCAACAGCAGCCCGCACGTTTCTCAGTCAAAGGGAGAACTCCCTGACTTCATCGAGTCCTCTGAGCAAAGCAGGCAGAGGGAGAGAATCTTTCTTTCCTTCCTCTTTCCTGCAACGAATTCCTCCTTTGCTCTTGCAAACGCAAGGCTTCTTCTGAAAAACTACGTCGCGGTGCAGGGATCCTTCCAGAGGAGCAACGGCATAGTTTTAGCTGGAAGGGCTTGGCAGAGCAGCCGGGGAGAAAAGGCCTCTTGCGATTCTCTTTTCTTTCTGCCTGAATGCGGTCAATTGGCACTTGCCAAAGCAAGGTTTCCCAGCACAAACTACAAAGCAGCAGCTCTCTCCTGGCAGAGGAAATCCCATGCAGTGTTGCCCTGGCGAGATAGTGTTGCTACAGCGAGGCCCAGGGAAAACAGACTGCCTAGAGAAATCCTAGCAAAGCCCTGTGTTTCCCCACAGGAATGTATGTCAGTTTCAGTTCTTTGCCAGCAACGGAGCTCACAGGCAACGTCAGATTGTGTGTATCTCAGTGAGAGAAAGAACACTGTGACTTCCCCCGTTCCTCTGACGAAAGCGGTTAGAGGGAGAAAAGCGTCCTTTGCTTTCGCTTTCCCGCAGTGAGCTCGGCAGATCTGCCCTTCGCGAAGGGCCGTTTTCCCCCGGAGAACTGCCTCGCGGTAGCCCTGTTCTGGAAGTGGAACGAGTATGCAGTGTTAGCGTTCAGCTATTGTGAAGGCTCGCTTTGGCCCAGGGCAAACGAAGCGCCGGGGGAAGTCTTAGCAGAGCCCGGCGCCTTTCCACGGTTCAAAGCGTGGAACAGCAGACTCTTTTGCAAAGAAGAGAGCGCACAGGCAACAGCAGCCCGCACGTTTCTCAGTGAAAGGGAGAACTCCCTGACTTCATCCAGTCCTCTGAGCAAAGCAGGCAGAGGGAGAGAAACTTTCTTTCCTTCCTCTTTCCTGCAACGAATTCCTCCTTTGCTCTTGCAAACGCAAGGCTTCTTCTGAAAAACTACGTCGCGGTGCAGGGATCCTTCCAGAGGAGCAACGGCATAGTTTTAGCTGGAAGGGCTTGGCAGAGCAGCCGGGGAGAAAAGGCCTCCTGCGATTCTCTTTTCTTTCTGCCTGAATGCGGTCAATTGGCACTTGCCAAAGCAAGGTTTCCCAGCACAAACTACAAAGCAGCAGCTCTCTCCTGGCAGAGGAAATCCCATGCAGTGTTGCCCTGGCGAGATAGTGTTGCTACAGCGAGGCCCAGGGAAAACAGACTGCCTAGAGAAATCCTAGCAAAGCCCTGTGTTTCCCCATAGGAATGTATGTCAGTTTCAGTTCTTTGCCAGCAACGGAGCTCAGAGGCAACGTCAGATTGTGTGTATCTCAGTGAGAGAAAGAACACTGTGACTTCCCCCGTTCCTCTGACGAAAGCGGTTAGAGGGAGAAAAGCGTCCTTTGCTTTCGCTTTCCCGCAGTGAGCTCGGCAGATCTGCCCTTCGCGAAGGGCCGTTTTCCCCTGGAGAACTGCCTCGCGGTAGCCCTGTTCTGGAAGTGGAACGAGTATGCAGTGTTAGCGTTCAGCTATTGTGAAGGCTCGCTTTGGCCCAGGGCAAACGAAGCGCCGGGGGAAATCTTAGCAGAGCCCGGCGCCTTTCCACGGTTCAAAGCGTGGAACAGCAGACTCTTTTGCAAAGAAGAGAGCGCACAGGCAACAGCAGCCCGCACGTTTCTCAGTGAAAGGGAGAACTCCCTGACTTCATCCAGTCCTCTGAGCAAAGCAGGCAGAGGGAGAGAAACTTTCTTTCCTTCCTCTTTCCTGCAACGAATTCCTCCTTTGCTCTTGCAAACGCAAGGCTTCTTCTGAAAAACTACGTCGCGGTGCAGGGATCCTTCCAGAGGAGCAACGGCATAGTTTTAGCTGGAAGGGCTTGGCAGAGCAGCCGGGGAGAAAAGGCCTCTTGCGATTCTCTTTTCTTTCTGCCTGAATGCGGTCAATTGGCACTTGCCAAAGCAAGGTTTCCCAGCACAAACTACAAAGCAGCAGCTCTCTCCTGGCAGAGGAAATCCCATGCAGTGTTGCCCTGGCGAGATAGTGTTGCTACAGCGAGGCCCAGGGAAAACAGACTGCCTAGAGAAATCCTAGCAAAGCCCTGTGTTTCCCCACAGGAATGTATGTCAGTTTCAGTTCTTTGCCAGCACCGGAGCTCACAGGCAACATCAGATTGTGTGTATCTCAGTGAGAGAAAGAACACTGTGACTTCCCCCGTTCCTCTGACGAAAGCGGTTAGAGGGAGAAAAGCGTCCTTTGCTTTCGCTTTCCCGCAGTGAGCTCGGCAGATCTGCCCTTCGCGAAGGGCCGTTTTCCCCCGGAGAACTGCCTCGCGGTAGCCCTGTTCTGGAAGTGGAACGAGTATGCAGTGTTAGCGTTCAGCTATTGTGAAGGCTCGCTTTGGCCCAGGGCAAACGAAGCGCCGGGGGAAATCTTAGCAGAGCCCGGCGCCTTTCCACGGTTCAAAGCGTGGAACAGCAGACTCTTTTGCAAAGAAGAGAGCGCACAGGCAACAGCAGCCCGCACGTTTCTCAGTGAAAGGGAGAACTCCCTGACTTCATCCAGTCCTCTGAGCAAAGCAGGCAGAGGGAGAGAAACTTTCTTTCCTTCCTCTTTCCTGCAACGAATTCCTCCTTTGCTCTTGCAAACGCAAGGCTTCTTCTGAAAAACTACGTCGCGGTGCAGGGATCCTTCCAGAGGAGCAACGGCATAGTTTTAGCTGGAAGGGCTTGGCAGAGCAGCCGGGGAGAAAAGGCCTCCTGCGATTCTCTTTTCTTTCTGCCTGAATGCGGTCAATTGGCACTTGCCAAAGCAAGGTTTCCCAGCACAAACTACAAAGCAGCAGCTCTCTCCTGGCAGAGGAAATCCCATGCAGTGTTGCCCTGGCGAGATAGTGTTGCTACAGCGAGGCCCAGGGAAAACAGACTGCCTAGAGAAATCCTAGCAAAGCCCTGTGTTTCCCCACAGGAATGTATGTCAGTTTCAGTTCTTTGCCAGCAACGGAGCTCACAGGCAACGTCAGATTGTGTGTATCTCAGTGAGAGAAAGAACACTGTGACTTCCCCCGTTCCTCTGACGAAAGCGGTTAGAGGGAGAAAAGCGTCCTTTGCTTTCGCTTTCCCGCAGTGAGCTCGGCAGATCTGCCCTTCGCGAAGGGCCGTTTTCCCCCGGAGAACTGCCTCGCGGTAGCCCTGTTCTGGAAGTGGAACGAGTATGCAGTGTTAGCGTTCAGCTATTGTGAAGGCTCGCTTTGGCCCAGGGCAAACGAAGCGCCGGGGGAAGTCTTAGCAGAGCCCGGCGCCTTTCCACGGTTCAAAGCGTGGAACAGCAGACTCTTTTGCAAAGAAGAGAGCGCACAGGCAACAGCAGCCCGCACGTTTCTCAGTGAAAGGGAGAACTCCCTGACTTCATCCAGTCCTCTGAGCAAAGCAGGCAGAGGGAGAGAAACTTTCTTTCCTTCCTCTTTCCTGCAACGAATTCCTCCTTTGCTCTTGCAAACGCAAGGCTTCTTCTGAAAAACTACGTCGCGGTGCAGGGATCCTTCCAGAGGAGCAACGGCATAGTTTTAGCTGGAAGGGCTTGGCAGAGCAGCCGGGGAGAAAAGGCCTCTTGCGATTCTCTTTTCTTTCTGCCTGAATGCGGTCAATTGGCACTTGCCAAAGCAAGGTTTCCCAGCACAAACTACAAAGCAGCAGCTCTCTCCTGGCAGAGGAAATCCCATGCAGTGTTGCCCTGGCGAGATAGTGTTGCTACAGCGAGGCCCAGGGAAAACAGACTGCCTAGAGAAATCCTAGCAAAGCCCTGTGTTTCCCCACAGGAATGTATGTCAGTTTCAGTTCTTTGCCAGCACCGGAGCTCACAGGCAACATCAGATTGTGTGTATCTCAGTGAGAGAAAGAACACTGTGACTTCCCCCGTTCCTCTGACGAAAGCGGTTAGAGGGAGAAAAGCGTCCTTTGCTTTCGCTTTCCCGCAGTGAGCTCGGCAGATCTGCCCTTCGCGAAGGGCCGTTTTCCCCCGGAGAACTGCCTCGCGGTAGCCCTCTTCTGGAAGTGGAACGAGTATGCAGTGTTAGCGTTCAGCTATTGCGAAGGCTCGCTTTGGCCCAGGGCAAACGAAGCGCCGGGGGAAATCTTAGCAGAGCCCGGCGCCTTTCCACGGTTCAAAGCGTGGAACAGCAGACTCTTTTGCAAAGAAGAGAGCGCACAGGCAACAGCAGCCCGCACGTTTCTCAGTGAAAGGGAGAACTCCCTGACTTCATCCAGTCCTCTGAGCAAAGCAGGCAGAGGGAGAGAAACTTTCTTTCCTTCCTCTTTCCTGCAACGAATTCCTCCTTTGCTCTTGCAAACGCAAGGCTTCTTCTGAAAAACTACGTCGCGGTGAAGGGATCCTTCCAGAGGAGCAACGGCATAGTTTTAGCTGGAAGGGCTTGGCAGAGCAGCCGGGGAGAAAAGGCCTCCTGCGATTCTCTTTTCTTTCTGCCTGAATGCGGTCAATTGGCACTTGCCAAAGCAAGGTTTCCCAGCACAAACTACAAAGCAGCAGCTCTCTCCTGGCAGAGGAAATCCCATGCAGTGTTGCCCTGGTGAGATAGTGTTGCTACAGCGAGGCCCAGGGAAAACAGACTGCCTAGAGAAATCCTAGCAAAGCCCTGTGTTTCCCCACAGGAATGTATGTCAGTTTCAGTTCTTTGCCAGCAACGGAGCTCAGAGGCAACGTCAGATTGTGTGTATCTCAGTGAGAGAAAGAACACTGTGACTTCCCCCGTTCCTCTGACGAAAGCGGTTAGAGGGAGAAAAGCGTCCTTTGCTTTCGCTTTCCCGCAGTGAGCTCGGCAGATCTGCCCTTCGCGAAGGGCCGTTTTCCCCCGGAGAACTGCCTCGCGGTAGCCCTGTTCTGGAAGTGGAACGAGTATGCAGTGTTAGCGTTCAGCTATTGTGAAGGCTCGCTTTGGCCCAGGGCAAACGAAGCGCCGGGGGAAATCTTAGCAGAGCCCGGCGCCTTTCCACGGTTCAAAGCGTGGAACAGCAGACTCTTTTGCAAAGAAGAGAGCGCACAGGCAACAGCAGCCCGCACGTTTCTCAGTGAAAGGGAGAACTCCCTGACTTCATCCAGTCCTCTGAGCAAAGCAGGCAGAGGGAGAGAAACTTTCTTTCCTTCCTCTTTCCTGCAACGAATTCCTCCTTTGCTCTTGCAAACGCAAGGCTTCTTCTGAAAAACTACGTCGCGGTGCAGGGATCCTTCCAGAGGAGCAACGGCATAGTTTTAGCTGGAAGGGCTTGGCAGAGCAGCCGGGGAGAAAAGGCCTCCTGCGATTCTCTTTTCTTTCTGCCTGAATGCGGTCAATTGGCACTTGCCAAAGCAAGGTTTCCCAGCACAAACTACAAAGCAGCAGCTCTCTCCTGGCAGAGGAAATCCCATGCAGTGTTGCCCTGGCGAGATAGTGTTGCTACAGCGAGGCCCAGGGAAAACAGACTGCCTAGAGAAATCCTAGCAAAGCCCTGTGTTTCCCCACAGGAATGTATGTCAGTTTCAGTTCTTTGCCAGCAACGGAGCTCACAGGCAACGTCAGATTGTGTGTATCTCAGTGAGAGAAAGAACACTGTGACTTCCCCCGTTCCTCTGACGAAAGCGGTTAGAGGGAGAAAAGCGTCCTTTGCTTTCGCTTTCCCGCAGTGAGCTCGGCAGATCTGCCCTTCGCGAAGGGCCGTTTTCCCCCGGAGAACTGCCTCGCGGTAGCCCTGTTCTGGAAGTGGAACGAGTATGCAGTGTTAGCGTTCAGCTATTGTGAAGGCTCGCTTTGGCCCAGGGCAAACGAAGCGCCGGGGGAAGTCTTAGCAGAGCCCGGCGCCTTTCCACGGTTCAAAGCGTGGAACAGCAGACTCTTTTGCAAAGAAGAGAGCGCACAGGCAACAGCAGCCCGCACGTTTCTCAGTGAAAGGGAGAACTCCCTGACTTCATCCAGTCCTCTGAGCAAAGCAGGCAGAGGGAGAGAAACTTTCTTTCCTTCCTCTTTCCTGCAACGAATTCCTCCTTTGCTCTTGCAAACGCAAGGCTTCTTCTGAAAAACTACGTCGCGGTGCAGGGATCCTTCCAGAGGAGCAACGGCATAGTTTTAGCTGGAAGGGCTTGGCAGAGCAGCCGGGGAGAAAAGGCCTCTTGCGATTCTCTTTTCTTTCTGCCTGAATGCGGTCAATTGGCACTTGCCAAAGCAAGGTTTCCCAGCACAAACTACAAAGCAGCAGCTCTCTCCTGGCAGAGGAAATCCCATGCAGTGTTGCCCTGGCGAGATAGTGTTGCTACAGCGAGGCCCAGGGAAAACAGACTGCCTAGAGAAATCCTAGCAAAGCCCTGTGTTTCCCCACAGGAATGTATGTCAGTTTCAGTTCTTTGCCAGCACCGGAGCTCACAGGCAACATCAGATTGTGTGTATCTCAGTGAGAGAAAGAACACTGTGACTTCCCCCGTTCCTCTGACGAAAGCGGTTAGAGGGAGAAAAGCGTCCTTTGCTTTCGCTTTCCCGCAGTGAGCTCGGCAGATCTGCCCTTCGCGAAGGGCCGTTTTCCCCCGGAGAACTGCCTCGCGGTAGCCCTCTTCTGGAAGTGGAACGAGTATGCAGTGTTAGCGTTCAGCTATTGTGAAGGCTCGCTTTGGCCCAGGGCAAACGAAGCGCCGGGGGAAATCTTAGCAGAGCCCGGCGCCTTTCCACGGTTCAAAGCGTGGAACAGCAGACTCTTTTGCAAAGAAGAGAGCGCACAGGCAACAGCAGCCCGCACGTTTCTCAGTGAAAGGGAGAACTCCCTGACTTCATCCAGTCCTCTGAGCAAAGCAGGCAGAGGGAGAGAAACTTTCTTTCCTTCCTCTTTCCTGCAACGAATTCCTCCTTTGCTCTTGCAAACGCAAGGCTTCTTCTGAAAAACTACGTCGCGGTGAAGGGATCCTTCCAGAGGAGCAACGGCATAGTTTTAGCTGGAAGGGCTTGGCAGAGCAGCCGGGGAGAAAAGGCCTCCTGCGATTCTCTTTTCTTTCTGCCTGAATGCGGTCAATTGGCACTTGCCAAAGCAAGGTTTCCCAGCACAAACTACAAAGCAGCAGCTCTCTCCTGGCAGAGGAAATCCCATGCAGTGTTGCCCTGGTGAGATAGTGTTGCTACAGCGAGGCCCAGGGAAAACAGACTGCCTAGAGAAATCCTAGCAAAGCCCTGTGTTTCCCCACAGGAATGTATGTCAGTTTCAGTTCTTTGCCAGCAACGGAGCTCAGAGGCAACGTCAGATTGTGTGTATCTCAGTGAGAGAAAGAACACTGTGACTTCCCCCGTTCCTCTGACGAAAGCGGTTAGAGGGAGAAAAGCGTCCTTTGCTTTCGCTTTCCCGCAGTGAGCTCGGCAGATCTGCCCTTCGCGAAGGGCCGTTTTCCCCCGGAGAACTGCCTCGCGGTAGCCCTGTTCTGGAAGTGGAACGAGTATGCAGTGTTAGCGTTCAGCTATTGTGAAGGCTCGCTTTGGCCCAGGGCAAACGAAGCGCCGGGGGAAATCTTAGCAGAGCCCGGCGCCTTTCCACGGTTCAAAGCGTGGAACAGCAGACTCTTTTGCAAAGAAGAGAGCGCACAGGCAACAGCAGCCCGCACGTTTCTCAGTGAAAGGGAGAACTCCCTGACTTCATCCAGTCCTCTGAGCAAAGCAGGCAGAGGGAGAGAAACTTTCTTTCCTTCCTCTTTCCTGCAACGAATTCCTCCTTTGCTCTTGCAAACGCAAGGCTTCTTCTGAAAAACTACGTCGCGGTGAAGGGATCCTTCCAGAGGAGCAACGGCATAGTTTTAGCTGGAAGGGCTTGGCAGAGCAGCCGGGGAGAAAAGGCCTCTTGCGATTCTCTTTTCTTTCTGCCTGAATGCGGTCAATTGGCACTTGCCAAAGCAAGGTTTCCCAGCACAAACTACAAAGCAGCAGCTCTCTCCTGGCAGAGGAAATCCCATGCAGTGTTGCCCTGGCGAGATAGTGTTGCTACAGCGAGGCCCAGGGAAAACAGACTGCCTAGAGAAATCCTAGCAAAGCCCTGTGTTTCCCCACAGGAATGTATGTCAGTTTCAGTTCTTTGCCAGCAACGGAGCTCAGAGGCAACGTCAGATTGTGTGTATCTCAGTGAGAGAAAGAACACTGTGACTTCCCCCGTTCCTCTGACGAAAGCGGTTAGAGGGAGAAAAGCGTCCTTTGCTTTCGCTTTCCCGCAGTGAGCTCGGCAGATCTGCCCTTCGCGAAGGGCCGTTTTCCCCCGGAGAACTGCCTCGCGGTAGCCCTGTTCTGGAAGTGGAACGAGTATGCAGTGTTAGCGTTCAGCTATTGTGAAGGCTCGCTTTGGCCCAGGGCAAACGAAGCGCCGGGGGAAGTCTTAGCAGAGCCCGGCGCCTTTCCACGGTTCAAAGCGTGGAACAGCAGACTCTTTTGCAAAGAAGAGAGCGCACAGGCAACAGCAGCCCGCACGTTTCTCAGTGAAAGGGAGAACTCCCTGACTTCATCCAGTCCTCTGAGCAAAGCAGGCAGAGGGAGAGAAACTTTCTTTCCTTCCTCTTTCCTGCAACGAATTCCTCCTTTGCTCTTGCAAACGCAAGGCTTCTTCTGAAAAACTACGTCGCGGTGCAGGGATCCTTCCAGAGGAGCAACGGCATAGTTTTAGCTGGAAGGGCTTGGCAGAGCAGCCGGGGAGAAAAGGCCTCTTGCGATTCTCTTTTCTTTCTGCCTGAATGCGGTCAATTGGCACTTGCCAAAGCAAGGTTTCCCAGCACAAACTACAAAGCAGCAGCTCTCTCCTGGCAGAGGAAATCCCATGCAGTGTTGCCCTGGCGAGATAGTGTTGCTACAGCGAGGCCCAGGGAAAACAGACTGCCTAGAGAAATCCTAGCAAAGCCCTGTGTTTCCCCACAGGAATGTATGTCAGTTTCAGTTCTTTGCCAGCACCGGAGCTCACAGGCAACATCAGATTGTGTGTATCTCAGTGAGAGAAAGAACACTGTGACTTCCCCCGTTCCTCTGACGAAAGCGGTTAGAGGGAGAAAAGCGTCCTTTGCTTTCGCTTTCCCGCAGTGAGCTCGGCAGATCTGCCCTTCGCGAAGGGCCGTTTTCCCCCGGAGAACTGCCTCGCGGTAGCCCTGTTCTGGAAGTGGAACGAGTATGCAGTGTTAGCGTTCAGCTATTGTGAAGGCTCGCTTTGGCCCAGGGCAAACGAAGCGCCGGGGGAAATCTTAGCAGAGCCCGGCGCCTTTCCACGGTTCAAAGCGTGGAACAGCAGACTCTTTTGCAAAGAAGAGAGCGCACAGGCAACAGCAGCCCGCACGTTTCTCAGTGAAAGGGAGAACTCCCTGACTTCATCCAGTCCTCTGAGCAAAGCAGGCAGAGGGAGAGAAACTTTCTTTCCTTCCTCTTTCCTGCAACGAATTCCTCCTTTGCTCTTGCAAACGCAAGGCTTCTTCTGAAAAACTACGTCGCGGTGCAGGGATCCTTCCAGAGGAGCAACGGCATAGTTTTAGCTGGAAGGGCTTGGCAGAGCAGCCGGGGAGAAAAGGCCTCCTGCGATTCTCTTTTCTTTCTGCCTGAATGCGGTCAATTGGCACTTGCCAAAGCAAGGTTTCCCAGCACAAACTACAAAGCAGCAGCTCTCTCCTGGCAGAGGAAATCCCATGCAGTGTTGCCCTGGCGAGATAGTGTTGCTACAGCGAGGCCCAGGGAAAACAGACTGCCTAGAGAAATCCTAGCAAAGCCCTGTGTTTCCCCACAGGAATGTATGTCAGTTTCAGTTCTTTGCCAGCAACGGAGCTCAGAGGCAACGTCAGATTGTGTGTATCTCAGTGAGAGAAAGAACACTGTGACTTCCCCCGTTCCTCTGACGAAAGCGGTTAGAGGGAGAAAAGCGTCCTTTGCTTTCGCTTTCCCGCAGTGAGCTCGGCAGATCTGCCCTTCGCGAAGGGCCGTTTTCCCCCGGAGAACTGCCTCGCGGTAGCCCTGTTCTGGAAGTGGAACGAGTATGCAGTGTTAGCGTTCAGCTATTGTGAAGGCTCGCTTTGGCCCAGGGCAAACGAAGCGCCGGGGGAAATCTTAGCAGAGCCCGGCGCCTTTCCACGGTTCAAAGCGTGGAACAGCAGACTCTTTTGCAAAGAAGAGAGCGCACAGGCAACAGCAGCCCGCACGTTTCTCAGTGAAAGGGAGAACTCCCTGACTTCATCCAGTCCTCTGAGCAAAGCAGGCAGAGGGAGAGAAACTTTCTTTCCTTCCTCTTTCCTGCAACGAATTCCTCCTTTGCTCTTGCAAACGCAAGGCTTCTTCTGAAAAACTACGTCGCGGTGCAGGGATCCTTCCAGAGGAGCAACGGCATAGTTTTAGCTGGAAGGGCTTGGCAGAGCAGCCGGGGAGAAAAGGCCTCCTGCGATTCTCTTTTCTTTCTGCCTGAATGCGGTCAATTGGCACTTGCCAAAGCAAGGTTTCCCAGCACAAACTACAAAGCAGCAGCTCTCTCCTGGCAGAGGAAATCCCATGCAGTGTTGCCCTGGCGAGATAGTGTTGCTACAGCGAGGCCCAGGGAAAACAGACTGCCTAGAGAAATCCTAGCAAAGCCCTGTGTTTCCCCACAGGAATGTATGAGAGTTTCAGTTCTTTGCCAGCACCGGAGCTCAAAGGCAACATCAGATTGTGTGTATCTCAGTGAGAGAAAGAACACTGTGACTTCCCCCGTTCCTCTGACGAAAGCGGTTAGAGGGAGAAAAGCGTCCTTTGCTTTCGCTTTCCCGCAGTGAGCTCGGCAGATCTGCCCTTCGCGAAGGGCCGTTTTCCCCCGGAGAACTGCCTCGCGGTAGCCCTGTTCTGGAAGTGGAACGAGTATGCAGTGTTAGCGTTCAGCTATTGTGAAGGCTCGCTTTGGCCCAGGGCAAACGAAGCGCCGGGGGAAATCTTAGCAGAGCCCGGCGCCTTTCCACGGTTCAAAGCGTGGAACAGCAGACTCTTTTGCAAAGAAGAGAGCGCACAGGCAACAGCAGCCCGCACGTTTCTCAGTGAAAGGGAGAACTCCCTGACTTCATCCAGTCCTCTGAGCAAAGCAGGCAGAGGGAGAGAAACTTTCTTTCCTTCCTCTTTCCTGCAACGAATTCCTCCTTTGCTCTTGCAAACGCAAGGCTTCTTCTGAAAAACTACGTCGCGGTGAAGGGATCCTTCCAGAGGAGCAACGGCATAGTTTTAGCTGGAAGGGCTTGGCAGAGCAGCCGGGGAGAAAAGGCCTCCTGCGATTCTCTTTTCTTTCTGCCTGAATGCGGTCAATTGGCACTTGCCAAAGCAAGGTTTCCCAGCACAAACTACAAAGCAGCAGCTCTCTCCTGGCAGAGGAAATCCCATGCAGTGTTGCCCTGGTGAGATAGTGTTGCTACAGCGAGGCCCAGGGAAAACAGACTGCCTAGAGAAATCCTAGCAAAGCCCTGTGTTTCCCCACAGGAATGTATGTCAGTTTCAGTTCTTTGCCAGCAACGGAGCTCAGAGGCAACGTCAGATTGTGTGTATCTCAGTGAGAGAAAGAACACTGTGACTTCCCCCGTTCCTCTGACGAAAGCGGTTAGAGGGAGAAAAGCGTCCTTTGCTTTCGCTTTCCCGCAGTGAGCTCGGCAGATCTGCCCTTCGCGAAGGGCCGTTTTCCCCCGGAGAACTGCCTCGCGGTAGCCCTGTTCTGGAAGTGGAACGAGTATGCAGTGTTAGCGTTCAGCTATTGTGAAGGCTCGCTTTGGCCCAGGGCAAACGAAGCGCCGGGGGAAATCTTAGCAGAGCCCGGCGCCTTTCCACGGTTCAAAGCGTGGAACAGCAGACTCTTTTGCAAAGAAGAGAGCGCACAGGCAACAGCAGCCCGCACGTTTCTCAGTGAAAGGGAGAACTCCCTGACTTCATCCAGTCCTCTGAGCAAAGCAGGCAGAGGGAGAGAAACTTTCTTTCCTTCCTCTTTCCTGCAACGAATTCCTCCTTTGCTCTTGCAAACGCAAGGCTTCTTCTGAAAAACTACGTCGCGGTGCAGGGATCCTTCCAGAGGAGCAACGGCATAGTTTTAGCTGGAAGGGCTTGGCAGAGCAGCCGGGGAGAAAAGGCCTCCTGCGATTCTCTTTTCTTTCTGCCTGAATGCGGTCAATTGGCACTTGCCAAAGCAAGGTTTCCCAGCACAAACTACAAAGCAGCAGCTCTCTCCTGGCAGAGGAAATCCCATGCAGTGTTGCCCTGGCGAGATAGTGTTGCTACAGCGAGGCCCAGGGAAAACAGACTGCCTAGAGAAATCCTAGCAAAGCCCTGTGTTTCCCCACAGGAATGTATGTCAGTTTCAGTTCTTTGCCAGCAACGGAGCTCACAGGCAACGTCAGATTGTGTGTATCTCAGTGAGAGAAAGAACACTGTGACTTCCCCCGTTCCTCTGACGAAAGCGGTTAGAGGGAGAAAAGCGTCCTTTGCTTTCGCTTTCCCGCAGTGAGCTCGGCAGATCTGCCCTTCGCGAAGGGCCGTTTTCCCCCGGAGAACTGCCTCGCGGTAGCCCTGTTCTGGAAGTGGAACGAGTATGCAGTGTTAGCGTTCAGCTATTGTGAAGGCTCGCTTTGGCCCAGGGCAAACGAAGCGCCGGGGGAAGTCTTAGCAGAGCCCGGCGCCTTTCCACGGTTCAAAGCGTGGAACAGCAGACTCTTTTGCAAAGAAGAGAGCGCACAGGCAACAGCAGCCCGCACGTTTCTCAGTGAAAGGGAGAACTCCCTGACTTCATCCAGTCCTCTGAGCAAAGCAGGCAGAGGGAGAGAAACTTTCTTTCCTTCCTCTTTCCTGCAACGAATTCCTCCTTTGCTCTTGCAAACGCAAGGCTTCTTCTGAAAAACTACGTCGCGGTGCAGGGATCCTTCCAGAGGAGCAACGGCATAGTTTTAGCTGGAAGGGCTTGGCAGAGCAGCCGGGGAGAAAAGGCCTCTTGCGATTCTCTTTTCTTTCTGCCTGAATGCGGTCAATTGGCACTTGCCAAAGCAAGGTTTCCCAGCACAAACTACAAAGCAGCAGCTCTCTCCTGGCAGAGGAAATCCCATGCAGTGTTGCCCTGGCGAGATAGTGTTGCTACAGCGAGGCCCAGGGAAAACAGACTGCCTAGAGAAATCCTAGCAAAGCCCTGTGTTTCCCCACAGGAATGTATGTCAGTTTCAGTTCTTTGCCAGCACCGGAGCTCACAGGCAACATCAGATTGTGTGTATCTCAGTGAGAGAAAGAACACTGTGACTTCCCCCGTTCCTCTGACGAAAGCGGTTAGAGGGAGAAAAGCGTCCTTTGCTTTCGCTTTCCCGCAGTGAGCTCGGCAGATCTGCCCTTCGCGAAGGGCCGTTTTCCCCCGGAGAACTGCCTCGCGGTAGCCCTCTTCTGGAAGTGGAACGAGTATGCAGTGTTAGCGTTCAGCTATTGTGAAGGCTCGCTTTGGCCCAGGGCAAACGAAGCGCCGGGGGAAATCTTAGCAGAGCCCGGCGCCTTTCCACGGTTCAAAGCGTGGAACAGCAGACTCTTTTGCAAAGAAGAGAGCGCACAGGCAACAGCAGCCCGCACGTTTCTCAGTGAAAGGGAGAACTCCCTGACTTCATCCAGTCCTCTGAGCAAAGCAGGCAGAGGGAGAGAAACTTTCTTTCCTTCCTCTTTCCTGCAACGAATTCCTCCTTTGCTCTTGCAAACGCAAGGCTTCTTCTGAAAAACTACGTCGCGGTGAAGGGATCCTTCCAGAGGAGCAACGGCATAGTTTTAGCTGGAAGGGCTTGGCAGAGCAGCCGGGGAGAAAAGGCCTCCTGCGATTCTCTTTTCTTTCTGCCTGAATGCGGTCAATTGGCACTTGCCAAAGCAAGGTTTCCCAGCACAAACTACAAAGCAGCAGCTCTCTCCTGGCAGAGGAAATCCCATGCAGTGTTGCCCTGGTGAGATAGTGTTGCTACAGCGAGGCCCAGGGAAAACAGACTGCCTAGAGAAATCCTAGCAAAGCCCTGTGTTTCCCCACAGGAATGTATGTCAGTTTCAGTTCTTTGCCAGCAACGGAGCTCAGAGGCAACGTCAGATTGTGTGTATCTCAGTGAGAGAAAGAACACTGTGACTTCCCCCGTTCCTCTGACGAAAGCGGTTAGAGGGAGAAAAGCGTCCTTTGCTTTCGCTTTCCCGCAGTGAGCTCGGCAGATCTGCCCTTCGCGAAGGGCCGTTTTCCCCCGGAGAACTGCCTCGCGGTAGCCCTGTTCTGGAAGTGGAACGAGTATGCAGTGTTAGCGTTCAGCTATTGTGAAGGCTCGCTTTGGCCCAGGGCAAACGAAGCGCCGGGGGAAATCTTAGCAGAGCCCGGCGCCTTTCCACGGTTCAAAGCGTGGAACAGCAGACTCTTTTGCAAAGAAGAGAGCGCACAGGCAACAGCAGCCCGCACGTTTCTCAGTGAAAGGGAGAACTCCCTGACTTCATCCAGTCCTCTGAGCAAAGCAGGCAGAGGGAGAGAAACTTTCTTTCCTTCCTCTTTCCTGCAACGAATTCCTCCTTTGCTCTTGCAAACGCAAGGCTTCTTCTGAAAAACTACGTCGCGGTGAAGGGATCCTTCCAGAGGAGCAACGGCATAGTTTTAGCTGGAAGGGCTTGGCAGAGCAGCCGGGGAGAAAAGGCCTCTTGCGATTCTCTTTTCTTTCTGCCTGAATGCGGTCAATTGGCACTTGCCAAAGCAAGGTTTCCCAGCACAAACTACAAAGCAGCAGCTCTCTCCTGGCAGAGGAAATCCCATGCAGTGTTGCCCTGGCGAGATAGTGTTGCTACAGCGAGGCCCAGGGAAAACAGACTGCCTAGAGAAATCCTAGCAAAGCCCTGTGTTTCCCCACAGGAATGTATGTCAGTTTCAGTTCTTTGCCAGCAACGGAGCTCAGAGGCAACGTCAGATTGTGTGTATCTCAGTGAGAGAAAGAACACTGTGACTTCCCCCGTTCCTCTGACGAAAGCGGTTAGAGGGAGAAAAGCGTCCTTTGCTTTCGCTTTCCCGCAGTGAGCTCGGCAGATCTGCCCTTCGCGAAGGGCCGTTTTCCCCCGGAGAACTGCCTCGCGGTAGCCCTGTTCTGGAAGTGGAACGAGTATGCAGTGTTAGCGTTCAGCTATTGTGAAGGCTCGCTTTGGCCCAGGGCAAACGAAGCGCCGGGGGAAGTCTTAGCAGAGCCCGGCGCCTTTCCACGGTTCAAAGCGTGGAACAGCAGACTCTTTTGCAAAGAAGAGAGCGCACAGGCAACAGCAGCCCGCACGTTTCTCAGTGAAAGGGAGAACTCCCTGACTTCATCCAGTCCTCTGAGCAAAGCAGGCAGAGGGAGAGAAACTTTCTTTCCTTCCTCTTTCCTGCAACGAATTCCTCCTTTGCTCTTGCAAACGCAAGGCTTCTTCTGAAAAACTACGTCGCGGTGCAGGGATCCTTCCAGAGGAGCAACGGCATAGTTTTAGCTGGAAGGGCTTGGCAGAGCAGCCGGGGAGAAAAGGCCTCTTGCGATTCTCTTTTCTTTCTGCCTGAATGCGGTCAATTGGCACTTGCCAAAGCAAGGTTTCCCAGCACAAACTACAAAGCAGCAGCTCTCTCCTGGCAGAGGAAATCCCATGCAGTGTTGCCCTGGCGAGATAGTGTTGCTACAGCGAGGCCCAGGGAAAACAGACTGCCTAGAGAAATCCTAGCAAAGCCCTGTGTTTCCCCACAGGAATGTATGTCAGTTTCAGTTCTTTGCCAGCACCGGAGCTCACAGGCAACATCAGATTGTGTGTATCTCAGTGAGAGAAAGAACACTGTGACTTCCCCCGTTCCTCTGACGAAAGCGGTTAGAGGGAGAAAAGCGTCCTTTGCTTTCGCTTTCCCGCAGTGAGCTCGGCAGATCTGCCCTTCGCGAAGGGCCGTTTTCCCCCGGAGAACTGCCTCGCGGTAGCCCTGTTCTGGAAGTGGAACGAGTATGCAGTGTTAGCGTTCAGCTATTGTGAAGGCTCGCTTTGGCCCAGGGCAAACGAAGCGCCGGGGGAAATCTTAGCAGAGCCCGGCGCCTTTCCACGGTTCAAAGCGTGGAACAGCAGACTCTTTTGCAAAGAAGAGAGCGCACAGGCAACAGCAGCCCGCACGTTTCTCAGTGAAAGGGAGAACTCCCTGACTTCATCCAGTCCTCTGAGCAAAGCAGGCAGAGGGAGAGAAACTTTCTTTCCTTCCTCTTTCCTGCAACGAATTCCTCCTTTGCTCTTGCAAACGCAAGGCTTCTTCTGAAAAACTACGTCGCGGTGCAGGGATCCTTCCAGAGGAGCAACGGCATAGTTTTAGCTGGAAGGGCTTGGCAGAGCAGCCGGGGAGAAAAGGCCTCTTGCGATTCTCTTTTCTTTCTGCCTGAATGCGGTCAATTGGCACTTGCCAAAGCAAGGTTTCCCAGCACAAACTACAAAGCAGCAGCTCTCTCCTGGCAGAGGAAATCCCATGCAGTGTTGCCCTGGCGAGATAGTGTTGCTACAGCGAGGCCCAGGGAAAACAGACTGCCTAGAGAAATCCTAGCAAAGCCCTGTGTTTCCCCACAGGAATGTATGTCAGTTTCAGTTCTTTGCCAGCAACGGAGCTCACAGGCAACGTCAGATTGTGTGTATCTCAGTGAGAGAAAGAACACTGTGACTTCCCCCGTTCCTCTGACGAAAGCGGTTAGAGGGAGAAAAGCGTCCTTTGCTTTCGCTTTCCCGCAGTGAGCTCGGCAGATCTGCCCTTCGCGAAGGGCCGTTTTCCCCCGGAGAACTGCCTCGCGGTAGCCCTGTTCTGGAAGTGGAACGAGTATGCAGTGTTAGCGTTCAGCTATTGTGAAGGCTCGCTTTGGCCCAGGGCAAACGAAGCGCCGGGGGAAATCTTAGCAGAGCCCGGCGCCTTTCCACGGTTCAAAGCGTGGAACAGCAGACTCTTTTGCAAAGAAGAGAGCGCACAGGCAACAGCAGCCCGCACGTTTCTCAGTGAAAGGGAGAACTCCCTGACTTCATCCAGTCCTCTGAGCAAAGCAGGCAGAGGGAGAGAAACTTTCTTTCCTTCCTCTTTCCTGCAACGAATTCCTCCTTTGCTCTTGCAAACGCAAGGCTTCTTCTGAAAAACTACGTCGCGGTGCAGGGATCCTTCCAGAGGAGCAACGGCATAGTTTTAGCTGGAAGGGCTTGGCAGAGCAGCCGGGGAGAAAAGGCCTCTTGCGATTCTCTTTTCTTTCTGCCTGAATGCGGTCAATTGGCACTTGCCAAAGCAAGGTTTCCCAGCACAAACTACAAAGCAGCAGCTCTCTCCTGGCAGAGGAAATCCCATGCAGTGTTGCCCTGGCGAGATAGTGTTGCTACAGCGAGGCCCAGGGAAAACAGACTGCCTAGAGAAATCCTAGCAAAGCCCTGTGTTTCCCCACAGGAATGTATGTCAGTTTCAGTTCTTTGCCAGCAACGGAGCTCAGAGGCAACGTCAGATTGTGTGTATCTCAGTGAGAGAAAGAACACTGTGACTTCCCCCGTTCCTCTGACGAAAGCGGTTAGAGGGAGAAAAGCGTCCTTTGCTTTCGCTTTCCCGCAGTGAGCTCGGCAGATCTGCCCTTCGCGAAGGGCCGTTTTCCCCCGGAGAACTGCCTCGCGGTAGCCCTGTTCTGGAAGTGGAACGAGTATGCAGTGTTAGCGTTCAGCTATTGTGAAGGCTCGCTTTGGCCCAGGGCAAACGAAGCGCCGGGGGAAATCTTAGCAGAGCCCGGCGCCTTTCCACGGTTCAAAGCGTGGAACAGCAGACTCTTTTGCAAAGAAGAGAGCGCACAGGCAACAGCAGCCCGCACGTTTCTCAGTGAAAGGGAGAACTCCCTGACTTCATCCAGTCCTCTGAGCAAAGCAGGCAGAGGGAGAGAAACTTTCTTTCCTTCCTCTTTCCTGCAACGAATTCCTCCTTTGCTCTTGCAAACGCAAGGCTTCTTCTGAAAAACTACGTCGCGGTGCAGGGATCCTTCCAGAGGAGCAACGGCATAGTTTTAGCTGGAAGGGCTTGGCAGAGCAGCCGGGGAGAAAAGGCCTCCTGCGATTCTCTTTTCTTTCTGCCTGAATGCGGTCAATTGGCACTTGCCAAAGCAAGGTTTCCCAGCACAAACTACAAAGCAGCAGCTCTCTCCTGGCAGAGGAAATCCCATGCAGTGTTGCCCTGGCGAGATAGTGTTGCTACAGCGAGGCCCAGGGAAAACAGACTGCCTAGAGAAATCCTAGCAAAGCCCTGTGTTTCCCCACAGGAATGTATGTCAGTTTCAGTTCTTTGCCAGCAACGGAGCTCAGACGCAACGTCAGATTGTGTGTATCTCAGTGAGAGAAAGAACACTGTGACTTCCCCCGTTCCTCTGACGAAAGCCGTTAGAGGGAGAAAAGCGTCCTTTGCTTTCGCTTTCCCGCAGTGAGCTCGGCAGATCTGCCCTTCGCGAAGGGCCGTTTTCCCCTGGAGAACTGCCTCGCGGTAGCCCTGTTCTGGAAGTGGAACGAGTATGCAGTGTTAGCGTTCAGCTATTGTGAAGGCTCGCTTTGGCCCAGGGCAAACGAAGCGCCGGGGGAAATCTTAGCAGAGCCCGGCGCCTTTCCACGGTTCAAAGCGTGGAACAGCAGACTCTTTTGCAAAGAAGAGAGCGCACAGGCAACAGCAGCCCGCACGTTTCTCAGTGAAAGGGAGAACTCCCTGACTTCATCCAGTCCTCTGAGCAAAGCAGGCAGAGGGAGAGAAACTTTCTTTCCTTCCTCTTTCCTGCAACGAATTCCTCCTTTGCTCTTGCAAACGCAAGGCTTCTTCTGAAAAACTACGTCGCGGTGCAGGGATCCTTCCAGAGGAGCAACGGCATAGTTTTAGCTGGAAGGGCTTGGCAGAGCAGCCGGGGAGAAAAGGCCTCTTGCGATTCTCTTTTCTTTCTGCCTGAATGCGGTCAATTGGCACTTGCCAAAGCAAGGTTTCCCAGCACAAACTACAAAGCAGCAGCTCTCTCCTGGCAGAGGAAATCCCATGCAGTGTTGCCCTGGCGAGATAGTGTTGCTACAGCGAGGCCCAGGGAAAACAGACTGCCTAGAGAAATCCTAGCAAAGCCCTGTGTTTCCCCACAGGAATGTATGAGAGTTTCAGTTCTTTGCCAGCACCGGAGCTCAAAGGCAACATCAGATTGTGTGTATCTCAGTGAGAGAAAGAACACTGTGACTTCCCCCGTTCCTCTGACGAAAGCGGTTAGAGGGAGAAAAGCGTCCTTTGCTTTCGCTTTCCCGCAGTGAGCTCGGCAGATCTGCCCTTCGCGAAGGGCCGTTTTCCCCCGGAGAACTGCCTCGCGGTAGCCCTGTTCTGGAAGTGGAACGAGTATGCAGTGTTAGCGTTCAGCTATTGTGAAGGCTCGCTTTGGCCCAGGGCAAACGAAGCGCCGGGGGAAGTCTTAGCAGAGCCCGGCGCCTTTCCACGGTTCAAAGCGTGGAACAGCAGACTCTTTTGCAAAGAAGAGAGCGCACAGGCAACAGCAGCCCGCACGTTTCTCAGTGAAAGGGAGAACTCCCTGACTTCATCCAGTCCTCTGAGCAAAGCAGGCAGAGGGAGAGAAACTTTCTTTCCTTCCTCTTTCCTGCAACGAATTCCTCCTTTGCTCTTGCAAACGCAAGGCTTCTTCTGAAAAACTACGTCGCGGTGCAGGGATCCTTCCAGAGGAGCAACGGCATAGTTTTAGCTGGAAGGGCTTGGCAGAGCAGCCGGGGAGAAAAGGCCTCTTGCGATTCTCTTTTCTTTCCGCCTGAATGCGGTCAATTGGCACTTGCCAAAGCAAGGTTTCCCAGCACAAACTACAAAGCAGCAGCTCTCTCCTGGCAGAGGAAATCCCATGCAGTGTTGCCCTGGCGAGATAGTGTTGCTACAGCGAGGCCCAGGGAAAACAGACTGCCTAGAGAAATCCTAGCAAAGCCCTGTGTTTCCCCACAGGAATGTATGTCAGTTTCAGTTCTTTGCCAGCAACGGAGCTCACAGGCAACGTCAGATTGTGTGTATCTCAGTGAGAGAAAGAACACTGTGACTTCCCCCGTTCCTCTGACGAAAGCGGTTAGAGGGAGAAAAGCGTCCTTTGCTTTCGCTTTCCCGCAGTGAGCTCGGCAGATCTGCCCTTCGCGAAGGGCCGTTTTCCCCCGGAGAACTGCCTCGCGGTAGCCCTGTTCTGGAAGTGGAACGAGTATGCAGTGTTAGCGTTCAGCTATTGTGAAGGCTCGCTTTGGCCCAGGGCAAACGAAGCGCCGGGGGAAGTCTTAGCAGAGCCCGGCGCCTTTCCACGGTTCAAAGCGTGGAACAGCAGACTCTTTTGCAAAGAAGGGAGCGCACAGGCAACAGCAGCCCGCACGTTTCTCAGTGAAAGGGAGAACTCCCTGACTTCATCCAGTCCTCTGAGCAAAGCAGGCAGAGGGAGAGAAACTTTCTTTCCTTCCTCTTTCCTGCAACGAATTCCTCCTTTGCTCTTGCAAACGCAAGGCTTCTTCTGAAAAACTACGTCGCGGTGCAGGGATCCTTCCAGAGGAGCAACGGCATAGTTTTAGCTGGAAGGGCTTGGCAGAGCAGCCGGGGAGAAAAGGCCTCCTGCGATTCTCTTTTCTTTCCGCCTGAATGCGGTCAATTGGCACTTGCCAAAGCAAGGTTTCCCAGCACAAACTACAAAGCAGCAGCTCTCTCCTGGCAGAGGAAATCCCATGCAGTGTTGCCCTGGCGAGATAGTGTTGCTACAGCGAGGCCCAGGGAAAACAGACTGCCTAGAGAAATCCTAGCAAAGCCCTGTGTTTCCCCACAGGAATGTATGTCAGTTTCAGTTCTTTGCCAGCAACGGAGCTCAGAGGCAACGTCAGATTGTGTGTATCTCAGTGAGAGAAAGAACACTGTGACTTCCCCCGTTCCTCTGACGAAAGCGGTTAGAGGGAGAAAAGCGTCCTTTGCTTTCGCTTTCCCGCAGTGAGCTCGGCAGATCTGCCCTTCGCGAAGGGCCGTTTTCCCCCGGAGAACTGCCTCGCGGTAGCCCTGTTCTGGAAGTGGAACGAGTATGCAGTGTTAGCGTTCAGCTATTGTGAAGGCTCGCTTTGGCCCAGGGCAAACGAAGCGCCGGGGGAAATCTTAGCAGAGCCCGGCGCCTTTCCACGGTTCAAAGCGTGGAACAGCAGACTCTTTTGCAAAGAAGAGAGCGCACAGGCAACAGCAGCCCGCACGTTTCTCAGTGAAAGGGAGAACTCCCTGACTTCATCCAGTCCTCTGAGCAAAGCAGGCAGAGGGAGAGAAACTTTCTTTCCTTCCTCTTTCCTGCAACGAATTCCTCCTTTGCTCTTGCAAACGCAAGGCTTCTTCTGAAAAACTACGTCGCGGTGCAGGGATCCTTCCAGAGGAGCAACGGCATAGTTTTAGCTGGAAGGGCTTGGCAGAGCAGCCGGGGAGAAAAGGCCTCTTGCGATTCTCGTTTCTTTCTGCCTGAATGCGGTCAATTGGCACTTGCCAAAGCAAGGTTTCCCAGCACAAACTACAAAGCAGCAGCTCTCTCCTGGCAGAGGAAATCCCATGCAGTGTTGCCCTGGCGAGATAGTGTTGCTACAGCGAGGCCCAGGGAAAACAGACTGCCTAGAGAAATCCTAGCAAAGCCCTGTGTTTCCCCACAGGAATGTATGTCAGTTTCAGTTCTTTGCCAGCAACGGAGCTCAGAGGCAACGTCAGATTGTGTGTATCTCAGTGAGAGAAAGAACACTGTGACTTCCCCCGTTCCTCTGACGAAAGCCGTTAGAGGGAGAAAAGCGTCCTTTGCTTTCACTTTCCCGCAGTGAGCTCGGCAGATCTGCCCTTCGCGAAGGGCCGTTTTCCCCTGGAGAACTGCCTCGCGGTAGCCCTGTTCTGGAAGTGGAACGAGTATGCAGTGTTAGCGTTCAGCTATTGTGAAGGCTCGCTTTGGCCCAGGGCAAACGAAGCGCCGGGGGAAATCTTAGCAGAGCCCGGCGCCTTTCCACGGTTCAAAGCGTGGAACAGCAGACTCTTTTGCAAAGAAGAGAGCGCACAGGCAACAGCAGCCCGCACGTTTCTCAGTGAAAGGGAGAACTCCCTGACTTCATCCAGTCCTCTGAGCAAAGCAGGCAGAGGGAGAGAAACTTTCTTTCCTTCCTCTTTCCTGCAACGAATTCCTCCTTTGCTCTTGCAAACGCAAGGCTTCTTCTGAAAAACTACGTCGCGGTGCAGGGATCCTTCCAGAGGAGCAACGGCATAGTTTTAGCTGGAAGGGCTTGGCAGAGCAGCCGGGGAGAAAAGGCCTCCTGCGATTCTCTTTTCTTTCTGCCTGAATGCGGTCAATTGGCACTTGCCAAAGCAAGGTTTCCCAGCACAAACTACAAGGCAGCAGCTCTCTCCTGGCAGAGGAAATCCCATGCAGTGTTGCCCTGGCGAGATAGTGTTGCTACAGCGAGGCCCAGGGAAAACAGACTGCCTAGAGAAATCCTAGCAAAGCCCTGTGTTTCCCCACAGGAATGTATGTCATTTTCAGTTCTTTGCCAGCAACGGAGCTCAGACGCAACATCAGATTGTGTGTATCTCAGTGAGAGAAAGAACACTGTGACTTCCCCCGTTCCTCTGACGAAAGCGGTTAGAGGGAGAAAAGCGTCCTTTGCTTTCGCTTTCCCGCAGTGAGCTCGGCAGATCTGCCCTTCGCGAAGGGCCGTTTTCCCCCGGAGAACTGCCTCGCGGTAGCCCTGTTCTGGAAGTGGAACGAGTATGCAGTGTTAGCGTTCAGCTATTGTGAAGGCTCGCTTTGGCCCAGGGCAAACGAAGCGCCAGGGGAAGTCTTAGCAGAGCCCGGCGCCTTTCCACGGTTCAAAGCGTGGAACAGCAGACTCTTTTGCAAAGAAGAGAGCGCACAGGCAACAGCAGCCCGCACGTTTCTCAGTGAAAGGGAGAACTCCCTGACTTCATCCAGTCCTCTGAGCAAAGCAGGCAGAGGGAGAGAAACTTTCTTTCCTTCCTCTTTCCTGCAACGAATTCCTCCTTTGCTCTTGCAAACGCAAGGCTTCTTCTGAAAAACTACGTCGCGGTGCAGGGATCCTTCCAGAGGAGCAACGGCATAGTTTTAGCTGGAAGGGCTTGGCAGAGCAGCCGGGGAGAAAAGGCCTCTTGCGATTCTCGTTTCTTTCTGCCTGAATGCGGTCAATTGGCACTTGCCAAAGCAAGGTTTCCCAGCACAAACTACAAAGCAGCAGCTCTCTCCTGGCAGAGGAAATCCCATGCAGTGTTGCCCTGGCGAGATAGTGTTGCTACAGCGAGGCCCAGGGAAAACAGACTGCCTAGAGAAATCCTAGCAAAGCCCTGTGTTTCCCCACAGGAATGTATGTCAGTTTCAGTTCTTTGCCAGCAACGGAGCTCAGAGGCAACGTCAGATTGTGTGTATCTCAGTGAGAGAAAGAACACTGTGACTTCCCCCGTTCCTCTGACGAAAGCCGTTAGAGGGAGAAAAGCGTCCTTTGCTTTCACTTTCCCGCAGTGAGCTCGGCAGATCTGCCCTTCGCGAAGGGCCGTTTTCCCCTGGAGAACTGCCTCGCGGTAGCCCTGTTCTGGAAGTGGAACGAGTATGCAGTGTTAGCGTTCAGCTATTGTGAAGGCTCGCTTTGGCCCAGGGCAAACGAAGCGCCGGGGGAAATCTTAGCAGAGCCCGGCGCCTTTCCACGGTTCAAAGCGTGGAACAGCAGACTCTTTTGCAAAGAAGAGAGCGCACAGGCAACAGCAGCCCGCACGTTTCTCAGTGAAAGGGAGAACTCCCTGACTTCATCCAGTCCTCTGAGCAAAGCAGGCAGAGGGAGAGAAACTTTCTTTCCTTCCTCTTTCCTGCAACGAATTCCTCCTTTGCTCTTGCAAACGCAAGGCTTCTTCTGAAAAACTACGTCGCGGTGCAGGGATCCTTCCAGAGGAGCAACGGCATAGTTTTAGCTGGAAGGGCTTGGCAGAGCAGCCGGGGAGAAAAGGCCTCTTGCGATTCTCTTTTCTTTCTGCCTGAATGCGGTCAATTGGCACTTGCCAAAGCAAGGTTTCCCAGCACAAACTACAAAGCAGCAGCTCTCTCCTGGCAGAGGAAATCCCATGCAGTGTTGCCCTGGCGAGATAGTGTTGCTACAGCGAGGCCCAGGGAAAACAGACTGCCTAGAGAAATCCTAGCAAAGCCCTGTGTTTCCCCACAGGAATGTATGTCAGTTTCAGTTCTTTGCCAGCAACGGAGCTCAGAGGCAACGTCAGATTGTGTGTATCTCAGTGAGAGAAAGAACACTGTCAGTTCCCCCGTTCCTCTGACGAAAGCGGTTAGAGGGAGAAAAGCGTCCTTTGCTTTCGCTTTCCCGCAGTGAGCTCGGCAGATCTGCCCTTCGCGAAGGGCCGTTTTCCCCCGGAGAACTGCCTCGCGGTAGCCCTGTTCTGGAAGTGGAACGAGTATGCAGTGTTAGCGTTCAGCTATTGTGAAGGCTCGCTTTGGCCCAGGGCAAACGAAGCGCCGGGGGAAGTCTTAGCAGAGCCCGGCGCCTTTCCACGGTTCAAAGCGTGGAACAGCAGACTCTTTTGCAAAGAAGAGAGCGCACAGGCAACAGCAGCCCGCACGTTTCTCAGTGAAAGGGAGAACTCCCTGACTTCATCCAGTCCTCTGAGCAAAGCAGGCAGAGGGAGAGAAACTTTCTTTCCTTCCTCTTTCCTGCAACGAATTCCTCCTTTGCTCTTGCAAACGCAAGGCTTCTTCTGAAAAACTACGTCGCGGTGCAGGGATCCTTCCAGAGGAGCAACGGCATAGTTTTAGCTGGAAGGGCTTGGCAGAGCAGCCGGGGAGAAAAGGCCTCTTGCGATTCTCTTTTCTTTCCGCCTGAATGCGGTCAATTGGCACTTGCCAAAGCAAGGTTTCCCAGCACAAACTACAAAGCAGCAGCTCTCTCCTGGCAGAGGAAATCCCATGCAGTGTTGCCCTGGCGAGATAGTGTTGCTACAGCGAGGCCCAGGGAAAACAGACTGCCTAGAGAAATCCTAGCAAAGCCCTGTGTTTCCCCACAGGAATGTATGTCAGTTTCAGTTCTTTGCCAGCAACGGAGCTCACAGGCAACGTCAGATTGTGTGTATCTCAGTGAGAGAAAGAACACTGTGACTTCCCCCGTTCCTCTGACGAAAGCGGTTAGAGGGAGAAAAGCGTCCTTTGCTTTCGCTTTCCCGCAGTGAGCTCGGCAGATCTGCCCTTCGCGAAGGGCCGTTTTCCCCCGGAGAACTGCCTCGCGGTAGCCCTGTTCTGGAAGTGGAACGAGTATGCAGTGTTAGCGTTCAGCTATTGTGAAGGCTCGCTTTGGCCCAGGGCAAACGAAGCGCCGGGGGAAGTCTTAGCAGAGCCCGGCGCCTTTCCACGGTTCAAAGCGTGGAACAGCAGACTCTTTTGCAAAGAAGAGAGCGCACAGGCAACAGCAGCCCGCACGTTTCTCAGTGAAAGGGAGAACTCCCTGACTTCATCCAGTCCTCTGAGCAAAGCAGGCAGAGGGAGAGAAACTTTCTTTCCTTCCTCTTTCCTGCAACGAATTCCTCCTTTGCTCTTGCAAACGCAAGGCTTCTTCTGAAAAACTACGTCGCGGTGCAGGGATCCTTCCAGAGGAGCAACGGCATAGTTTTAGCTGGAAGGGCTTGGCAGAGCAGCCGGGGAGAAAGGGCCTCCTGCGATTCTCTTTTCTTTCTGCCTGAATGCGGTCAATTGGCACTTGCCAAAGCAAGGTTTCCCAGCACAAACTACAAAGCAGCAGCTCTCTCCTGGCAGAGGAAATCCCATGCAGTGTTGCCCTGGCGAGATAGTGTTGCTACAGCGAGGCCCAGGGAAAACAGACTGCCTAGAGAAATCCTAGCAAAGCCCTGTGTTTCCCCACAGGAATGTATGTCAGTTTCAGTTCTTTGCCAGCAACGGAGCTCACAGGCAACGTCAGATTGTGTGTATCTCAGTGAGAGAAAGAACACTGTGACTTCCCCCGTTCCTCTGACGAAAGCGGTTAGAGGGAGAAAAGCGTCCTTTGCTTTCGCTTTCCCGCAGTGAGCTCGGCAGATCTGCCCTTCGCGAAGGGCCGTTTTCCCCCGGAGAACTGCCTCGCGGTAGCCCTGTTCTGGAAGTGGAACGAGTATGCAGTGTTAGCGTTCAGCTATTGTGAAGGCTCGCTTTGGCCCAGGGCAAACGAAGCGCCGGGGGAAGTCTTAGCAGAGCCCGGCGCCTTTCCACGGTTCAAAGCGTGGAACAGCAGACTCTTTTGCAAAGAAGAGAGCGCACAGGCAACAGCAGCCCGCACGTTTCTCAGTGAAAGGGAGAACTCCCTGACTTCATCCAGTCCTCTGAGCAAAGCAGGCAGAGGGAGAGAAACTTTCTTTCCTTCCTCTTTCCTGCAACGAATTCCTCCTTTGCTCTTGCAAACGCAAGGCTTCTTCTGAAAAACTACGTCGCGGTGCAGGGATCCTTCCAGAGGAGCAACGGCATAGTTTTAGCTGGAAGGGCTTGGCAGAGCAGCCGGGGAGAAAAGGCCTCCTGCGATTCTCTTTTCTTTCTGCCTGAATGCGGTCAATTGGCACTTGCCAAAGCAAGGTTTCCCAGCACAAACTACAAAGCAGCAGCTCTCTCCTGGCAGAGGAAATCCCATGCAGTGTTGCCCTGGCGAGATAGTGTTGCTACAGCGAGGCCCAGGGAAAACAGACTGCCTAGAGAAATCCTAGCAAAGCCCTGTGTTTCCCCACAGGAATGTATGTCAGTTTCAGTTCTTTGCCAGCAACGGAGCTCACAGGCAACGTCAGATTGTGTGTATCTCAGTGAGAGAAAGAACACTGTGACTTCCCCCGTTCCTCTGACGAAAGCGGTTAGAGGGAGAAAAGCGTCCTTTGCTTTCGCTTTCCCGCAGTGAGCTCGGCAGATCTGCCCTTCGCGAAGGGCCGTTTTCCCCCGGAGAACTGCCTCGCGGTAGCCCTGTTCTGGAAGTGGAACGAGTATGCAGTGTTAGCGTTCAGCTATTGTGAAGGCTCGCTTTGGCCCAGGGCAAACGAAGCGCCGGGGGAAATCTTAGCAGAGCCCGGCGCCTTTCCACGGTTCAAAGCGTGGAACAGCAGACTCTTTTGCAAAGAAGAGAGCGCACAGGCAACAGCAGCCCGCACGTTTCTCAGTGAAAGGGAGAACTCCCTGACTTCATCCAGTCCTCTGAGCAAAGCAGGCAGAGGGAGAGAAACTTTCTTTCCTTCCTCTTTCCTGCAACGAATTCCTCCTTTGCTCTTGCAAACGCAAGGCTTCTTCTGAAAAACTACGTCGCGGTGCAGGGATCCTTCCAGAGGAGCAACGGCATAATTTTAGCTGGAAGGGCTTGGCAGAGCAGCCGGGGAGAAAAGGCCTCTTGCGATTCTCTTTTCTTTCTGCCTGAATGCGGTCAATTGGCACTTGCCAAAGCAAGGTTTCCCAGCACAAACTACAAAGCAGCAGCTCTCTCCTGGCAGAGGAAATCCCATGCAGTGTTGCCCTGGCGAGATAGTGTTGCTACAGCGAAGCCCAGGGAAAACAGACTGCCTAGAGAAATCCTAGCAAAGCCCTGTGTTTCCCCACAGGAATGTATGTCAGTTTCAGTTCTTTGCCAGCAACGGAGCTCACAGGCAACGTCAGATTGTGTGTATCTCAGTGAGAGAAAGAACACTGTGACTTCCCCCGTTCCTCTGACGAAAGCGGTTAGAGGGAGAAAAGCGTCCTTTGCTTTCGCTTTCCCGCAGTGAGCTCGGCAGATCTGCCCTTCGCGAAGGGCCGTTTTCCCCCGGAGAACTGCCTCGCGGTAGCCCTGTTCTGGAAGTGGAACGAGTATGCAGTGTTAGCGTTCAGCTATTGTGAAGGCTCGCTTTGGCCCAGGGCAAACGAAGCGCCGGGGGAAGTCTTAGCAGAGCCCGGCGCCTTTCCACGGTTCAAAGCGTGGAACAGCAGACTCTTTTGCAAAGAAGAGAGCGCACAGGCAACAGCAGCCCGCACGTTTCTCAGTGAAAGGGAGAACTCCCTGACTTCATCCAGTCCTCTGAGCAAAGCAGGCAGAGGGAGAGAAACTTTCTTTCCTTCCTCTTTCCTGCAACGAATTCCTCCTTTGCTCTTGCAAACGCAAGGCTTCTTCTGAAAAACTACGTCGCGGTGCAGGGATCCTTCCAGAGGAGCAACGGCATAGTTTTAGCTGGAAGGGCTTGGCAGAGCAGCCGGGGAGAAAAGGCCTCCTGCGATTCTCTTTTCTTTCTGCCTGAATGCGGTCAATTGGCACTTGCCAAAGCAAGGTTTCCCAGCACAAACTACAAAGCAGCAGCTCTCTCCTGGCAGAGGAAATCCCATGCAGTGTTGCCCTGGCGAGATAGTGTTGCTACAGCGAGGCCCAGGGAAAACAGACTGCCTAGAGAAATCCTAGCAAAGCCCTGTGTTTCCTCACAGGAATGTATGTCAGTTTCAGTTCTTTGCCAGCAACGGAGCTCAGAGGCAACGTCAGATTGTGTGTATCTCAGTGAGAGAAAGAACACTGTGACTTCCCCCGTTCCTCTGACGAAAGCGGTTAGAGGGAGAAAAGCGTCCTTTGCTTTCGCTTTCCCGCAGTGAGCTCGGCAGATCTGCCCTTCGCGAAGGGCCGTTTTCCCCTGGAGAACTGCCTCGCGGTAGCCCTGTTCTGGAAGTGGAACGAGTATGCAGTGTTAGCGTTCAGCTATTGTGAAGGCTCGCTTTGGCCCAGGGCAAACGAAGCGCCGGGGGAAGTCTTAGCAGAGCCCGGCGCCTTTCCACGGTTCAAAGCGTGGAACAGCAGACTCTTTTGCAAAGAAGAGAGCGCACAGGCAACAGCAGCCCGCACGTTTCTCAGTGAAAGGGAGAACTCCCTGACTTCATCCAGTCCTCTGAGCAAAGCAGGCAGAGGGAGAGAAACTTTCTTTCCTTCCTCTTTCCTGCAAGGAATTCCTCCTTTGCTCTTGCAAACGCAAGGCTTCTTCTGAAAAACTACGTCGCGGTGCAGGGATCCTTCCAGAGGAGCAACGGCATAGTTTTAGCTGGAAGGGCTTGGCAGAGCAGCCGGGGAGAAAAGGCCTCCTGCGATTCTCTTTTCTTTCTGCCTGAATGCGGTCAATTGGCACTTGCCAAAGCAAGGTTTCCCAGCACAAACTACAAAGCAGCAGCTCTCTCCTGGCAGAGGAAATCCCATGCAGTGTTGCCCTGGCGAGATAGTGTTGCTACAGCGAGGCCCAGGGAAAACAGACTGCCTAGAGAAATCCTAGCAAAGCCCTGTGTTTCCCCACAGGAATGTATGTCAGTTTCAGTTCTTTGCCAGCAACGGAGCTCAGACGCAACATCAGATTGTGTGTATCTCAGTGAGAGAAAGAACACTGTGACTTCCCCCGTTCCTCTGACGAAAGCGGTTAGAGGGAGAAAAGCGTCCTTTGCTTTCGCTTTCCCGCAGTGAGCTCGGCAGATCTGCCCTTCGCGAAGGGCCGTTTTCCCCCGGAGAACTGCCTCGCGGTAGCCCTGTTCTGGAAGTGGAACGAGTATGCAGTGTTAGCGTTCAGCTATTGTGAAGGCTCGCTTTGGCCCAGGGCAAACGAAGCGCCAGGGGAAGTCTTAGCAGAGCCCGGCGCCTTTCCACGGTTCAAAGCGTGGAACAGCAGACTCTTTTGCAAAGAAGAGAGCGCACAGGCAACAGCAGCCCGCACGTTTCTCAGTGAAAGGGAGAACTCCCTGACTTCATCCAGTCCTCTGAGCAAAGCAGGCAGAGGGAGAGAAACTTTCTTTCCTTCCTCTTTCCTGCAACGAATTCCTCCTTTGCTCTTGCAAACGCAAGGCTTCTTCTGAAAAACTACGTCGCGGTGCAGGGATCCTTCCAGAGGAGCAACGGCATAGTTTTAGCTGGAAGGGCTTGGCAGAGCAGCCGGGGAGAAAAGGCCTCTTGCGATTCTCTTTTCTTTCCGCCTGAATGCGGTCAATTGGCACTTGCCAAAGCAAGGTTTCCCAGCACAAACTACAAAGCAGCAGCTCTCTCCTGGCAGAGGAAATCCCATGCAGTGTTGCCCTGGCGAGATAGTGTTGCTACAGCGAGGCCCAGGGAAAACAGACTGCCTAGAGAAATCCTAGCAAAGCCCTGTGTTTCCCCACAGGAATGTATGTCAGTTTCAGTTCTTTGCCAGCAACGGAGCTCAGACGCAACATCAGATTGTGTGTATCTCAGTGAGAGAAAGAACACTGTGACTTCCCCCGTTCCTCTGACGAAAGCGGTTAGAGGGAGAAAAGCGTCCTTTGCTTTCGCTTTCCCGCAGTGAGCTCGGCAGATCTGCCCTTCGCGAAGGGCCGTTTTCCCCCGGAGAACTGCCTCGCGGTAGCCCTGTTCTGGAAGTGGAACGAGTATGCAGTGTTAGCGTTCAGCTATTGTGAAGGCTCGCTTTGGCCCAGGGCAAACGAAGCGCCGGGGGAAATCTTAGCAGAGCCCGGCGCCTTTCCACGGTTCAAAGCGTGGAACAGCAGACTCTTTTGCAAAGAAGAGAGCGCACAGGCAACAGCAGCCCGCACGTTTCTCAGTGAAAGGGAGAACTCCCTGACTTCATCCAGTCCTCTGAGCAAAGCAGGCAGAGGGAGAGAAACTTTCTTTCCTTCCTCTTTCCTGCAACGAATTCCTCCTTTGCTCTTGCAAACGCAAGGCTTCTTCTGAAAAACTACGTCGCGGTGCAGGGATCCTTCCAGAGGAGCAACGGCATAGTTTTAGCTGGAAGGGCTTGGCAGAGCAGCCGGGGAGAAAAGGCCTCTTGCGATTCTCTTTTCTTTCCGCCTGAATGCGGTCAATTGGCACTTGCCAAAGCAAGGTTTCCCAGCACAAACTACAAAGCAGCAGCTCTCTCCTGGCAGAGGAAATCCCATGCAGTGTTGCCCTGGCGAGATAGTGTTGCTACAGCGAGGCCCAGGGAAAACAGACTGCCTAGAGAAATCCTAGCAAAGCCCTGTGTTTCCCCACAGGAATGTATGTCAGTTTCAGTTCTTTGCCAGCAACGGAGCTCAGAGGCAACGTCAGATTGTGTGTATCTCAGTGAGAGAAAGAACACTGTGACTTCCCCCGTTCCTCTGACGAAAGCGGTTAGAGGGAGAAAAGCGTCCTTTGCTTTCGCTTTCCCGCAGTGAGCTCGGCAGATCTGCCCTTCGCGAAGGGCCGTTTTCCCCCGGAGAACTGCCTCGCGGTAGCCCTGTTCTCGAAGTAGAACGAGTATGCAGTGTTAGCGTTCAGCTATTGTGAAGGCTCGCTTTGGCCCAGGGCAAACGAAGCGCCGGGGGAAGTCTTAGCAGAGCCCGGCGCCTTTCCACGGTTCAAAGCGTGGAACAGCAGACTCTTTTGCAAAGAAGAGAGCGCACAGGCAACAGCAGCCCGCACGTTTCTCAGTGAAAGGGAGAACTCCCTGACTTCATCCAGTCCTCTGAGCAAAGCAGGCAGAGGGAGAGAAACTTTCTTTCCTTCCTCTTTCCTGCAACGAATTCCTCCTTTGCTCTTGCAAACGCAAGGCTTCTTCTGAAAAACTACGTCGCGGTGCAGGGATCCTTCCAGAGGAGGAACGGCATAGTTTTAGCTGGAAGGGCTTGGCAGAGCAGCCGGCGAGAAAAGGTCTCTTGCGATTCTCTTTTCTTTCTGCCTGAATGCGGTCAATTGGCACTTGCCAAAGCAAGGTTTCCCAGCACAAACTACAAAGCAGCAGCTCTCTCCTGGCAGAGGAAATCCCATGCAGTGTTGCCCTGACGAGATAGTGTGGGTACGCTGAGGCCCAGGGAAAACACGCTGCCCAGAGAAATCCTAGCACAGCCGTGAGCTTCCCCACAGGAACGTATGTCCGTTTCAGTTCTTTGCCGAGAACGGAGCTCGGAGGCAACATCAGACTGTGTGTATCTCAGGGAGAGAAAAAAGGCTGTGACTTCCGCCGTTCCTCTGAAGAAAGCAGTTAGAAGGAGAAAAGCGTCCTTTGCTTTCGCTTTCCCGCAGGGAGCTCAGCGAAACAGCCCTTCGCGAAGGGCCGATTTCCCCTGGAGAACTGCCTGGCGGCAGCCCCGTTCTGCAAGGGGAACGCGTATGCAGTGTTAGCGTTCAGCTATCGTGAAGGCTCGCTTTGGCCCAGGGAGAGCAAAGCGCCTGGGGAAGAAATCTCAGCAGACCCCGCTGCCTTGCCACGGTGCAAAGTGTGCAAGTGCACACTCTTTTCCAAAGAAGAGAGCGCACAGGCAACAGCAGCCCGCACGTTTCTCGGTGAAGGGGAGAACTCCCTGACTTCACCCAGCCCTCTGAGCAAAAGCAGGCAGGGGGAGAGAAGCTTCCCTTCCTTCCCCTTGCCCGCATTGCATGCAGTTCTCCTTTGCTCTCGCAAACGCAAGGCTTCTTCTGAAAAACTACATCGCGGTGCAGCTCTCCTTCCAGAGGAGAAACGACAGAGTTTTAGCTTCTAGGAAGAGACTGGGAGAGCAGCCGGGGAGAGAAGGCCTTTTCCTAGTCTCTTTTCTTTCGACCTGAATTCGGTCCATCGGCACTGGCCCAAGCAAGGTTTCCCAGCCCAAAGGACGACGCAGCAGCTCTCTCCTGGCAGAGGAAGTCCCATGCAGTGTTGCCCTGACGAGTTAGTGTGGGTACGCTGAGGCCCAGGGAAAACACACTGCCCAGAGAAATCCTAGCACAGCCGTGAGCTTCCCCACAGGAACGCATGTCCGTTTCAGTTCTTTGCCGAGAACGGAGCTCGGAGGCAACATCAGACTGTGTGTATCTCAGGGAGAGAAAGAAGGCTGTGACTTCCGCCGTTCCTCTGAAGAAAGCAGTTAGAAGGAGAAAAGCGTCCTTTGCTTTCGCTTTCCCGCAGGGAGCTCGGCGAAACAGCCCTTCGCGAAGGGCCGATTTCCCCTGGAGAACTGCCTGGCGGCAGCCCCGTTCTGCAAGGGGAACGCGTATGCAGTGTTAGCGTTCAGCTATCGTGAAGGCTCGCTTTGGCCCAGGGAGAGCAAAGCGCCTGGGGAAGAAATCTCAGCAGACCCCGCTGCCTTGCCACGGTGCAAAGTGTGCAAGTGCACACTCTTTTCCAAAGAAGAGAGCGCACAGGCAACAGCAGCCCGCACGTTTCTCGGTGAAGGGGAGAACTCCCTGACTTCACCCAGCCCTCTGAGCAAAAGCAGGCAGGGGGAGAGAAGCTTCCCTTCCTTCCCCTTGCCCGCATTGCATGCAGTTCTCCTTTGCTCTCGCAAACGCAAGGCTTCTTCTGAAAAACTACATCGCGGTGCAGCTCTCCTTCCAGAGGAGAAACGACAGAGTTTTAGCTTCTAGGAAGAGACTGGGAGAGCAGCCGGGGAGAGAAGGCCTTTTCCTAGTCTCTTTTCTTTCGACCTGAATTCGGTCCATCGGCACTGGCCCAAGCAAGGTTTCCCAGCCCAAAGGACGACGCAGCAGCTCTCTCCTGGCAGAGGAAGTCCCATGCAGTGTTGCCCTGACGAGTTAGTGTGGGTACGCTGAGGCCCAGGGAAAACACACTGCCCAGAGAAATCCTAGCACAGCCGTGAGCTTCCCCACAGGAACGCATGTCCGTTTCAGTTCTTTGCCGAGAACGGAGCTCGGAGGCAACATCAGACTGTGTGTATCTCAGGGAGAGAAAGAAGGCTGTGACTTCCGCCGTTCCTCTGAAGAAAGCAGTTAGAAGGAGAAAAGCGTCCTTTGCTTTCGCTTTCCCGCAGGGAGCTCGGCGAAACAGCCCTTCGCGAAGGGCCGATTTCCCCTGGAGAACTGCCTGGCGGCAGCCCCGTTCTGCAAGGGGAACGCGTATGCAGTGTTAGCGTTCAGCTATCGTGAAGGCTCGCTTTGGCCCAGGGAGAGCAAAGCGCCTGGGGAAGAAATCTCAGCAGACCCCGCTGCCTTGCCACGGTGCAAAGTGTGCAAGTGCACACTCTTTTCCAAAGAAGAGAGCGCACAGGCAACAGCAGCCCGCACGTTTCTCGGTCAAGGGGAGAACTCCCTGACTTCACCCAGCCCTCTGAGCAAAAGCAGGCAGGGGGAGAGAAGCTTCCCTTCCTTCCCCTTGCCCGCATTGCATGCAGTTCTCCTTTGCTCTCGCAAACGCAAGGCTTCTTCTGAAAAACTACATCGCGGTGCAGCTCTCCTTCCAGAGGAGAAACGACAGAGTTTTAGCTTCTAGGAAGAGACTGGGAGAGCAGCCGGGGAGAGAAGGCCTTTTCCTAGTCTCTTTTCTTTCGGCCTGAATTCGGTCCATCGGCACTGGCCCAAGCAAGGTTTCCCAGCCCAAAGGACGACGCAGCAGCTCTCTCCTGGCACAGGAAGTCCCATGCAGTGTTGCCCTGACGAGATAGTGTGGGTACGCTGAGGCCCAGGGAAAACACGCTGCCCAGAGAAATCCTAGCACAGCCGTGAGCTTCCCCACAGGAACGCATGTCCGTTTCAGTTCTTTGCCGAGAACGGAGCTCGGAGGCAACATCAGACTGTGTGTATCTCAGGGAGAGAAAGAAGGCTGTGACTTCCGCCGTTCCTCTGAAGAAAGCAGTTAGAAGGAGAAAAGCGTCCTTTGCTTTCGCTTTCCCGCAGGGAGCTCAGCGAAACAGCCCTTCGCGAAGGGCCGATTTCCCCTGGAGAACTGCCTGGCGGCAGCCCCGTTCTGCAAGGGGAACGCGTATGCAGTGTTAGCGTTCAGCTATCGTGAAGGCTCGCTTTGGCCCAGGGAGAGCAAAGCGCCTGGGGAAGAAATCTCAGCAGACCCCGCTGCCTTGCCACGGTGCAAAGTGTGCAAGTGCACACTCTTTTCCAAAGAAGAGAGCGCACAGGCAACAGCAGCCCGCACGTTTCTCGGTCAAGGGGAGAACTCCCTGACTTCACCCAGCCCTCTGAGCAAAAGCAGGCAGGGGGAGAGAAGCTTCCCTTCCTTCCCCTTGCCCGCATTGCATGCAGTTCTCCTTTGCTCTCGCAAACGCAAGGCTTCTTCTGAAAAACTACATCGCGGTGCAGCTCTCCTTCCAGAGGAGAAACGACAGAGTTTTAGCTTCTAGGAAGAGACTGGGAGAGCAGCCGGGGAGAGAAGGCCTTTTCCTAGTCTCTTTTCTTTCGGCCTGAATTCGGTCCATCGGCACTGGCCCAAGCAAGGTTTCCCAGCCCAAAGGACGACGCAGCAGCTCTCTCCTGGCAGAGGAAGTCCCATGCAGTGTTGCCCTGACGACATAGTGTGGGTACGCTGAGGCCCAGGGAAAACACACTGCCCAGAGAAATCCTAGCACAGCCGTGAGCTTCCCCACAGGAACGCATGTCCGTTTCAGTTCTTTGCCGAGAACGGAGCTCGGAGGCAACATCAGACTGTGTGTATCTCAGGGAGAGAAAGAAGGCTGTGACTTCCGCCGTTCCTCTGAAGAAAGCAGTTAGAAGGAGAAAAGCGTCCTTTGCTTTCGCTTTCCCGCAGGGAGCTCAGCGAAACAGCCCTTCGCGAAGGGCCGATTTCCCCTGGAGAACTGCCTGGCGGCAGCCCCGTTCTGCAAGGGGAACGCGTATGCAGTGTTAGCGTTCAGCTATCGTGAAGGCTCGCTTTGGCCCAGGGAGAGCAAAGCGCCTGGGGAAGAAATCTCAGCAGACCCCGCTGCCTTGCCACGGTGCAAAGTGTGCAAGTGCACACTCTTTTCCAAAGAAGAGAGCGCACAGGCAACAGCAGCCCGCACGTTTCTCGGTCAAGGGGAGAACTCCCTGACTTCACCCAGCCCTCTGAGCAAAAGCAGGCAGGGGGAGAGAAGCTTCCCTTCCTTCCCCTTGCCCGCATTGCATGCAGTTCTCCTTTGCTCTCGCAAACGCAAGGCTTCTTCTGAAAAACTACATCGCGGTGCAGCTCTCCTTCCAGAGGAGAAACGACAGAGTTTTAGCTTCTAGGAAGAGACTGGGAGAGCAGCCGGGGAGAGAAGGCCTTTTCCTAGTCTCTTTTCTTTCGGCCTGAATTCGGTCCATCGGCACTGGCCCAAGCAAGGTTTCCCAGCCCAAAGGACGACGCAGCAGCTCTCTCCTGGCAGAGGAAGTCCCATGCAGTGTTGCCCTGACGACATAGTGTGGGTACGCTGAGGCCCAGGGAAAACACACTGCCCAGAGAAATCCTAGCACAGCCGTGAGCTTCCCCACAGGAACGCATGTCCGTTTCAGTTCTTTGCCCAGAACGGAGCTTGGAGGCAACATCAGATTGTGTGTATCTCAGGGAGAGAAAGAAGGCTGTGACTTCCGCCGTTCCTCTGAAGAAAGCAGTTAGAAGGAGAAAAGCGTCCTTTGCTTTCGCTTTCCCGCAGGGAGCTTGGCGAAACGGCCCTTCGCGAAGGGCCGTTTTCCCCTGTGGAACTGCCTGGCGGCAGCCCCATTATCCAAGGACAGCGCGTATACAATGTTAGCGTTCAGCTATCGTGAAGGCTCGCTTTGGCCCAGGGAGAGCAAAGCGCCTGGGGAAGAAATCTCAGCAGACCCCGCTGCCTTGCCACGGTGCAAAGTGTGCAAGTGCACACTCTTTTCCAAAGAAGAGAGCGCACAGGCAACAGCAGCCCGCACGTTTCTCGGTCAAGGGGAGAACTCCCTGACTTCACCCAGCCCTCTGAGCAAAAGCAGGCAGGGGGAGAGAAGCTTCCCTTCCTTCCCCTTGCCCGCATTGCATGCAGTTCTCCTTTGCTCTCGCAAACGCAAGGCTTCTTCTGAAAAACTACATCGCGGTGCAGCTCTCCTTCCAGAGGAGAAACGACAGAGTTTTAGCTTCTAGGAAGAGACTGGGAGAGCAGCCGGGGAGAGAAGGCCTTTTCCTAGTCTCTTTTCTTTCGGCCTGAATTCGGTCCATCGGCACTGGCCCAAGCAAGGTTTCCCAGCCCAAAGGACGACGCAGCAGCTCTCTCCTGGCAGAGGAAGTCCCATGCAGTGTTGCCCTGACGAGATAGTGTGGGTACGCTGAGGCCCAGGGAAAACACACTGCCCAGAGAAACCCTAGCACAGCCGTGAGCTTCCCCACAGGAACGCATGTCCGTTTCAGTTCTTTGCCCAGAACGGAGCTTGGAGGCAACATCAGATTGTGTGTATCTCAGGGAGAGAAAGAAGGCTGTGACTTCCGCCGTTCCTCTGAAGAAAGCAGTTAGGAGAAAAGCGTCCTTTGCTTTCGCTTTCCCGCAGGGAGCTCGGCGAAACAGCCCTTCGCGAAGGGCCGATTTCCCCTGGAGAACTGCCTGGCGGCAGCCCCGTTCTGCAAGGGGAACGCGTATGCAGTGTTAGCGTTCAGCTATCGTGAAGGCTCGCTTTGGCCCAGGGAGAGCAAAGCGCCTGGGGAAGAAATCTCAGCAGACCCCGCTGCCTTGCCACGGTGCAAAGTGTGCAAGTGCACACTCTTTTCCAAAGAAGAGAGCGCACAGGCAACAGCAGCCCGCACGTTTCTCGGTCAAGGGGAGAACTCCCTGACTTCACCCAGCCCTCTGAGCAAAAGCAGGCAGGGGGAGAGAAGCTTCCCTTCCTTCCCCTTGCCCGCATTGCATGCAGTTCTCCTTTGCTCTCGCAAACGCAAGGCTTCTTCTGAAAAACTACATCGCGGTGCAGCTCTCCTTCCAGAGGAGAAACGACAGAGTTTTAGCTTCTAGGAAGAGACTGGGAGAGCAGCCGGGGAGAGAAGGCCTTTTCCTAGTCTCTTTTCTTTCGGCCTGAATTCGGTCCATCGGCACTGGCCCAAGCAAGGTTTCCCAGCCCAAAGGACGACACAGCAGCTCTCTCCTGGCACAGGAAGTATCATGCAGTGTTGCCCTGACGAGATAGTGTGGGTACGCTGAGGCCCAGGGAAAACACACTGCCCAGAGAAATCCTAGCACAGCCGTGAGCTTCCCCACAGGAACGCATGTCCGTTTCAGTTCTTTGCCGAGAACGGAGCTCGGAGGCAACATCAGATTGTGTGTATCTCAGGGAGAGAAAGAAGGCTGTGACTTCCGCCGTTCCTCTGAAGAAAGCAGTTAGAAGGAGAAAAGCGTCCTTTGCTTTCGCTTTCCCGCAGGGAGCTCGGCGAAACAGCCCTTCGCGAAGGGCCGATTTCCCCTGGAGAACTGCCTGGCGGCAGCCCCGTTCTGCAAGGGGAACGCGTATGCAGTGTTAGCGTTCAGCTATCGTGAAGGCTCGCTTTGGCCCAGGGAGAGCAAAGCGCCTGGGGAAGAAATCTCAGCAGACCCCGCTGCCTTGCCACGGTGCAAAGTGTGCAAGTGCACACTCTTTTCCAAAGAAGAGAGCGCACAGGCAACAGCAGCCCGCACGTTTCTCGGTCAAGGGGAGAACTCCCTGACTTCACCCAGCCCTCTGAGCAAAAGCAGGCAGGGGGAGAGAAGCTTCCCTTCCTTCCCCTTGCCCGCATTGCATGCAGTTCTCCTTTGCTCTCGCAAACGCAAGGCTTCTTCTGAAAAACTACATCGCGGTGCAGCTCTCCTTCCAGAGGAGAAACGACAGAGTTTTAGCTTCTAGGAAGAGACTGGGAGAGCAGCCGGGGAGAGAAGGCCTTTTCCTAGTCTCTTTTCTTTCGGCCTGAATTCGGTCCATCGGCACTGGCCCAAGCAAGGTTTCCCAGCCCAAAGGACGACACAGCAGCTCTCTCCTGGCACAGGAAGTATCATGCAGTGTTGCCCTGACGAGATAGTGTGGGTACGCTGAGGCCCAGGGAAAACACACTGCCCAGAGAAATCCTAGCACAGCCGTGAGCTTCCCCACAGGAACGCATGTCCGTTTCAGTTCTTTGCCGAGAACGGAGCTCGGAGGCAACATCAGATTGTGTGTATCTCAGGGAGAGAAAGAAGGCTGTGACTTCCGCCGTTCCTCTGAAGAAAGCAGTTAGAAGGAGAAAAGCGTCCTTTGCTTTCGCTTTCCCGCAGGGAGCTCGGCGAAACAGCCCTTCGCGAAGGGCCGATTTCCCCTGGAGAACTGCCTGGCGGCAGCCCCGTTCTGCAAGGGGAACGCGTATGCAGTGTTAGCGTTCAGCTATCGTGAAGGCTCGCTTTGGCCCAGGGAGAGCAAAGCGCCTGGGGAAGAAATCTCAGCAGACCCCGCTGCCTTGCCACGGTGCAAAGTGTGCAAGTGCACACTCTTTTCCAAAGAAGAGAGCGCACAGGCAACAGCAGCCCGCACGTTTCTCGGTCAAGGGGAGAACTCCCTGACTTCACCCAGCCCTCTGAGCAAAAGCAGGCAGGGGGAGAGAAGCTTCCCTTCCTTCCCCTTGCCCGCATTGCATGCAGTTCTCCTTTGCTCTCGCAAACGCAAGGCTTCTTCTGAAAAACTACATCGCGGTGCAGCTCTCCTTCCAGAGGAGAAACGACAGAGTTTTAGCTTCTAGGAAGAGACTGGGAGAGCAGCCGGGGAGAGAAGGCCTTTTCCTAGTCTCTTTTCTTTCGGCCTGAATTCGGTCCATCGGCACTGGCCCAAGCAAGGTTTCCCAGCCCAAAGGACGACGCAGCAGCTCTCTCCTGGCAGAGGAAGTCCCATGCAGTGTTGCCCTGACGACATAGTGTGGGTACGCTGAGGCCCAGGGAAAACACGCTGCCCAGAGAAATCCTAGCACAGCCGTGAGCTTCCCCACAGGAACGCATGTCCGTTTCAGTTCTTTGCCGAGAACGGAGCTCGGAGGCAACATCAGACTGTGTGTATCTCAGGGAGAGAAAGAAGGCTGTGACTTCCGCCGTTCCTCTGAAGAAAGCAGTTAGAAGGAGAAAAGCGTCCTTTGCTTTCGCTTTCCCGCAGGGAGCTCGGCGAAACAGCCCTTCGCGAAGGGCCGATTTCCCCTGGAGAACTGCCTGGCGGCAGCCCCGTTCTGCAAGGGGAACGCGTATGCAGTGTTAGCGTTCAGCTATCGTGAAGGCTCGCTTTGGCCCAGGGAGAGCAAAGCGCCTGGGGAAGAAATCTCAGCAGACCCCGCTGCCTTGCCACGGTGCAAAGTGTGCAAGTGCACACTCTTTTCCAAAGAAGAGAGCGCACAGGCAACAGCAGCCCGCACGTTTCTCGGTCAAGGGGAGAACTCCCTGACTTCACCCAGCCCTCTGAGCAAAAGCAGGCAGGGGGAGAGAAGCTTCCCTTCCTTCCCCTTGCCCGCATTGCATGCAGTTCTCCTTTGCTCTCGCAAACGCAAGGCTTCTTCTGAAAAGCTACATCGCGGTGCAGCTCTCCTTCCAGAGGAGAAACGACAGAGTTTTAGCTTCTAGGAAGAGACTGGGAGAGCAGCCGGGGAGAGAAGGCCTTTTCCTAGTCTCTTTTCTTTCGGCCTGAATTCGGTCCATCGGCACTGGCCCAAGCAAGGTTTCCCAGCCCAAAGGACGACGCAGCAGCTCTCTCCTGGCAGAGGAAGTCCCATGCAGTGTTGCCCTGACGAGATAGTGTGGGTACGCTGAGGCCCAGGGAAAACACGCTGCCCAGAGAAATCCTAGCACAGCCGTGAGCTTCCCCACAGGAACGCATGTCCGTTTCAGTTCTTTGCCGAGAACGGAGCTCGGAGGCAACATCAGACTGTGTGTATCTCAGGGAGAGAAAGAAGGCTGTGACTTCCGCCGTTCCTCTGAAGAAAGCAGTTAGAAGGAGAAAAGCGTCCTTTGCTTTCGCTTTCCCGCAGGGAGCTCAGCGAAACAGCCCTTCGCGAAGGGCCGATTTCCCCTGGAGAACTGCCTGGCGGCAGCCCCGTTCTGCAAGGGGAACGCGTATGCAGTGTTAGCGTTCAGCTATCGTGAAGGCTCGCTTTGGCCCAGGGAGAGCAAAGCGCCTGGGGAAGAAATCTCAGCAGACCCCGCTGCCTTGCCACGGTGCAAAGTGTGCAAGTGCACACTCTTTTCCAAAGAAGAGAGCGCACAGGCAACAGCAGCCCGCACGTTTCTCGGTGAAGGGGAGAACTCCCTGACTTCACCCAGCCCTCTGAGCAAAAGCAGGCAGGGGGAGAGAAGCTTCCCTTCCTTCCCCTTGCCCGCATTGCATGCAGTTCTCCTTTGCTCTCGCAAACGCAAGGCTTCTTCTGAAAAACTACATCGCGGTGCAGCTCTCCTTCCAGAGGAGAAACGACAGAGTTTTAGCTTCTAGGAAGAGACTGGGAGAGCAGCCGGGGAGAGAAGGCCTTTTCCTAGTCTCTTTTCTTTCGCCCTGAATTCGGTCCATCGGCACTGGACCAAGCAAGGTTTCCCAGCCCAAAGGACGACGCAGCAGCTCTCTCCTGGCAGAGGAAGTCCCATGCAGTGTTGCCCTGACGACATAGTGTGGGTACGCTGAGGCCCAGGGAAAACACACTGCCCAGAGAAATCCTAGCACAGCCGTGAGCTTCCCCACAGGAACGCATGTCCGTTTCAGTTCTTTGCCGAGAACGGAGCTCGGAGGCAACATCAGACTGTGTGTATCTCAGGGAGAGAAAGAAGGCTGTGACTTCCGCCGTTCCTCTGAAGAAAGCAGTTAGAAGGAGAAAAGCGTCCTTTGCTTTCGCTTTCCCGCAGGGAGCTCAGCGAAACAGCCCTTCGCGAAGGGCCGATTTCCCCTGGAGAACTGCCTGGCGGCAGCCCCGTTCTGCAAGGGGAACGCGTATGCAGTGTTAGCGTTCAGCTATCGTGAAGGCTCGCTTTGGCCCAGGGAGAGCAAAGCGCCTGGGGAAGAAATCTCAGCAGACCCCGCTGCCTTGCCACGGTGCAAAGTGTGCAAGTGCACACTCTTTTCCAAAGAAGAGAGCGCACAGGCAACAGCAGCCCGCACGTTTCTCGGTCAAGGGGAGAACTCCCTGACTTCACCCAGCCCTCTGAGCAAAAGCAGGCAGGGGGAGAGAAGCTTCCCTTCCTTCCCCTTGCCCGCATTGCATGCAGTTCTCCTTTGCTCTCGCAAACGCAAGGCTTCTTCTGAAAAACTACATCGCGGTGCAGCTCTCCTTCCAGAGGAGAAACGACAGAGTTTTAGCTTCTAGGAAGAGACTGGGAGAGCAGCCGGGGAGAGAAGGCCTTTTCCTAGTCTCTTTTCTTTCGGCCTGAATTCGGTCCATCGGCACTGGCCCAAGCAAGGTTTCCCAGCCCAAAGGACGACACAGCAGCTCTCTCCTGGCACAGGAAGTCTCATGCAGTGTTGCCCTGACGAGATAGTGTGGGTACGCTGAGGCCCAGGGAAAACACACTGCCCAGAGAAATCCTAGCACAGCCGTGAGCTTCCCCACAGGAACGCATGTCCGTTTCAGTTCTTTGCCGAGAACGGAGCTCGGAGGCAACATCAGATTGTGTGTATCTCAGGGAGAGAAAGAAGGCTGTGACTTCCGCCGTTCCTCTGAAGAAAGCAGTTAGAAGGAGAAAAGCGTCCCTTGCTTTCGCTTTCCCGCAGGGAGCTCGGCGAAACAGCCCTTCGCGAAGGGCCGATTTCCCCTGGAGAACTGCCTGGCGGCAGCCCCGTTCTGCAAGGGGAACGCGTATGCAGTGTTAGCGTTCAGCTATCGTGAAGGCTCGCTTTGGCCCAGGGAGAGCAAAGCGCCTGGGGAAGAAATCTCAGCAGACCCCGCTGCCTTGCCACGGTGCAAAGTGTGCAAGTGCACACTCTTTTCCAAAGAAGAGAGCGCACAGGCAACAGCAGCCCGCACGTTTCTCGGTCAAGGGGAGAACTCCCTGACTTCACCCAGCCCTCTGAGCAAAAGCAGGCAGGGGGAGAGAAGCTTCCCTTCCTTCCCCTTGCCCGCATTGCATGCAGTTCTCCTTTGCTCTCGCAAACGCAAGGCTTCTTCTGAAAAACTACATCGCGGTGCAGCTCTCCTTCCAGAGGAGAAACGACAGAGTTTTAGCTTCTAGGAAGAGACTGGGAGAGCAGCCGGGGAGAGAAGGCCTTTTCCTAGTCTCTTTTCTTTCGGCCTGAATTCGGTCCATCGGCACTGGCCCAAGCAAGGTTTCCCAGCCCAAAGGACGACGCAGCAGCTCTCTCCTGGCAGAGGAAGTCCCATGCAGTGTTGCCCTGACGACATAGTGTGGGTACGCTGAGGCCCAGGGAAAACACGCTGCCCAGAGAAATCCTAGCACAGCCGTGAGCTTCCCCACAGGAACGCATGTCCGTTTCAGTTCTTTGCCGAGAACGGAGCTCGGAGGCAACATCAGATTGTGTGTATCTCAGGGAGAGAAAGAAGGCTGTGACTTCCGCCGTTCCTCTGAAGAAAGGAGTTAGAAGGAGAAAAGCGTCCTTTGCTTTCGCTTTCCCGCAGGGAGCTCGGCGAAACAGCCCTTCGCGAAGGGCCGATTTCCCCTGGAGAACTGCCTGGCGGCAGCCCCGTTCTGCAAGGGGAACGCGTATGCAGTGTTAGCGTTCAGCTATCGTGAAGGCTCGCTTTGGCCCAGGGAGAGCAAAGCGCCTGGGGAAGAAATCTCAGCAGACCCCGCTGCCTTGCCACGGTGCAAAGTGTGCAAGTGCACACTCTTTTCCAAAGAAGAGAGCGCACAGGCAACAGCAGCCCGCACGTTTCTCGGTCAAGGGGAGAACTCCCTGACTTCACCCAGCCCTCTGAGCAAAAGCAGGCAGGGGGAGAGAAGCTTCCCTTCCTTCCCCTTGCCCGCATTGCATGCAGTTCTCCTTTGCTCTCGCAAACGCAAGGCTTCTTCTGAAAAACTACATCGCGGTGCAGCTCTCCTTCCAGAGGAGAAACGACAGAGTTTTAGCTTCTAGGAAGAGACTGGGAGAGCAGCCGGGGAGAGAAGGCCTTTTCCTAGTCTCTTTTCTTTCGGCCTGAATTCGGTCCATCGGCACTGGCCCAAGCAAGGTTTCCCAGCCCAAAGGACGACGCAGCAGCTCTCTCCTGGCAGAGGAAGTCCCATGCAGTGTTGCCCTGACGACATAGTGTGGGTACGCTGAGGCCCAGGGAAAACACACTGCCCAGAGAAATCCTAGCACAGCCGTGAGCTTCCCCACAGGAACGCATGTCCGTTTCAGTTCTTTGCCGAGAACGGAGCTTGGAGGCAACATCAGATTGTGTGTATCTCAGGGAGAGAAAGAAGGCTGTGACTTCCGCCGTTCCTCTGAAGAAAGCAGTTAGAAGGAGAAAAGCGTCCTTTGCTTTCGCTTTCCCGCAGGGAGCTTGGCGAAACGGCCCTTCGCGAAGGGCCGTTTTCCCCTGTGGAACTGCCTGGCGGCAGCCCCATTATCCAAGGACAGCGCGTATACAATGTTAGCGTTCAGCTATCGTGAAGGCTCGCTTTGGCCCAGGGAGAGCAAAGCGCCTGGGGAAGAAATCTCAGCAGACCCCGCTGCCTTGCCACGGTGCAAAGTGTGCAAGTGCACACTCTTTTCCAAAGAAGAGAGCGCACAGGCAACAGCAGCCCGCACGTTTCTCGGTCAAGGGGAGAACTCCCTGACTTCACCCAGCCCTCTGAGCAAAAGCAGGCAGGGGGAGAGAAGCTTCCCTTCCTTCCCCTTGCCCGCATTGCATGCAGTTCTCCTTTGCTCTCGCAAACGCAAGGCTTCTTCTGAAAAACTACATCGCGGTGCAGCTCTCCTTCCAGAGGAGAAACGACAGAGTTTTAGCTTCTAGGAAGAGACTGGGAGAGCAGCCGGGGAGAGAAGGCCTTTTCCTAGTCTCTTTTCTTTCGGCCTGAATTCGGTCCATCGGCACTGGCCCAAGCAAGGTTTCCCAGCCCAAAGGACGACACAGCAGCTCTCTCCTGGCACAGGAAGTATCATGCAGTGTTGCCCTGACGAGATAGTGTGGGTACGCTGAGGCCCAGGGAAAACACACTGCCCAGAGAAATCCTAGCACAGCCGTGAGCTTCCCCACAGGAACGCATGTCCGTTTCAGTTCTTTGCCGAGAACGGAGCTCGGAGGCAACATCAGATTGTGTGTATCTCAGGGAGAGAAAGAAGGCTGTGACTTCCGCCGTTCCTCTGAAGAAAGCAGTTAGAAGGAGAAAAGCGTCCTTTGCTTTCGCTTTCCCGCAGGGAGCTCGGCGAAACAGCCCTTCGCGAAGGGCCGATTTCCCCTGGAGAACTGCCTGGCGGCAGCCCCGTTCTGCAAGGGGAACGCGTATGCAGTGTTAGCGTTCAGCTATCGTGAAGGCTCGCTTTGGCCCAGGGAGAGCAAAGCGCCTGGGGAAGAAATCTCAGCAGACCCCGCTGCCTTGCCACGGTGCAAAGTGTGCAAGTGCACACTCTTTTCCAAAGAAGAGAGCGCACAGGCAACAGCAGCCCGCACGTTTCTCGGTCAAGGGGAGAACTCCCTGACTTCACCCAGCCCTCTGAGCAAAAGCAGGCAGGGGGAGAGAAGCTTCCCTTCCTTCCCCTTGCCCGCATTGCATGCAGTTCTCCTTTGCTCTCGCAAACGCAAGGCTTCTTCTGAAAAACTACATCGCGGTGCAGCTCTCCTTCCAGAGGAGAAACGACAGAGTTTTAGCTTCTAGGAAGAGACTGGGAGAGCAGCCGGGGAGAGAAGGCCTTTTCCTAGTCTCTTTTCTTTCGGCCTGAATTCGGTCCATCGGCACTGGCCCAAGCAAGGTTTCCCAGCCCAAAGGACGACGCAGCAGCTCTCTCCTGGCAGAGGAAGTCCCATGCAGTGTTGCCCTGACGAGATAGTGTGGGTACGCTGAGGCCCAGGGAAAACACGCTGCCCAGAGAAATCCTAGCACAGCCGTGAGCTTCCCCACAGGAACGCATGTCCGTTTCAGTTCTTTGCCGAGAACGGAGCTCGGAGGCAACATCAGACTGTGTGTATCTCAGGGAGAGAAAGAAGGCTGTGACTTCCGCCGTTCCTCTGAAGAAAGCAGTTAGAAGGAGAAAAGCGTCCTTTGCTTTCGCTTTCCCGCAGGGAGCTCGGCGAAACAGCCCTTCGCGAAGGGCCGATTTCCCCTGGAGAACTGCCTGGCGGCAGCCCCGTTCTGCAAGGGGAACGCGTATGCAGTGTTAGCGTTCAGCTATCGTGAAGGCTCGCTTTGGCCCAGGGAGAGCAAAGCGCCTGGGGAAGAAATCTCAGCAGACCCCGCTGCCTTGCCACGGTGCAAAGTGTGCAAGTGCACACTCTTTTCCAAAGAAGAGAGCGCACAGGCAACAGCAGCCCGCACGTTTCTCGGTCAAGGGGAGAACTCCCTGACTTCACCCAGCCCTCTGAGCAAAAGCAGGCAGGGGGAGAGAAGCTTCCCTTCCTTCCCCTTGCCCGCATTGCATGCAGTTCTCCTTTGCTCTCGCAAACGCAAGGCTTCTTCTGAAAAACTACATCGCGGTGCAGCTCTCCTTCCAGAGGAGAAACGACAGAGTTTTAGCTTCTAGGAAGAGACTGGGAGAGCAGCCGGGGAGAGAAGGCCTTTTCCTAGTCTCTTTTCTTTCGGCCTGAATTCGGTCCATCGGCACTGGCCCAAGCAAGGTTTCCCAGCCCAAAGGACGACGCAGCAGCTCTCTCCTGGCAGAGGAAGTCCCATGCAGTGTTGCCCTGACGAGATAGTGTGGGTACGCTGAGGCCCAGGGAAAACACGCTGCCCAGAGAAATCCTAGCACAGCCGTGAGCTTCCCCACAGGAACGCATGTCCGTTTCAGTTCTTTGCCGAGAACGGAGCTCGGAGGCAACATCAGACTGTGTGTATCTCAGGGAGAGAAAGAAGGCTGTGACTTCCGCCGTTCCTCTGAAGAAAGCAGTTAGAAGGAGAAAAGCGTCCTTTGCTTTCGCTTTCCCGCAGGGAGCTCAGCGAAACAGCCCTTCGCGAAGGGCCGATTTCCCCTGGAGAACTGCCTGGCGGCAGCCCCGTTCTGCAAGGGGAACGCGTATGCAGTGTTAGCGTTCAGCTATCGTGAAGGCTCGCTTTGGCCCAGGGAGAGCAAAGCGCCTGGGGAAGAAATCTCAGCAGACCCCGCTGCCTTGCCACGGTGCAAAGTGTGCAAGTGCACACTCTTTTCCAAAGAAGAGAGCGCACAGGCAACAGCAGCCCGCACGTTTCTCGGTCAAGGGGAGAACTCCCTGACTTCACCCAGCCCTCTGAGCAAAAGCAGGCAGGGGGAGAGAAGCTTCCCTTCCTTCCCCTTGCCCGCATTGCATGCAGTTCTCCTTTGCTCTCGCAAACGCAAGGCTTCTTCTGAAAAACTACATCGCGGTGCAGCTCTCCTTCCAGAGGAGAAACGACAGAGTTTTAGCTTCTAGGAAGAGACTGGGAGAGCAGCCGGGGAGAGAAGGCCTTTTCCTAGTCTCTTTTCTTTCGACCTGAATTCGGTCCATCGGCACTGGACCAAGCAAGGTTTCCCAGCCCAAAGGACGACGCAGCAGCTCTCTCCTGGCAGAGGAAGTCCCATGCAGTGTTGCCCTGACGACATAGTGTGGGTACGCTGAGGCCCAGGGAAAACACACTGCCCAGAGAAATCCTAGCACAGCCGTGAGCTTCCCCACAGGAACGCATGTCCGTTTCAGTTCTTTGCCGAGAACGGAGCTCGGAGGCAACATCAGACTGTGTGTATCTCAGGGAGAGAAAGAAGGCTGTGACTTCCGCCGTTCCTCTGAAGAAAGCAGTTAGAAGGAGAAAAGCGTCCTTTGCTTTCGCTTTCCCGCAGGGAGCTCAGCGAAACAGCCCTTCGCGAAGGGCCGATTTCCCCTGGAGAACTGCCTGGCGGCAGCCCCGTTCTGCAAGGGGAACGCGTATGCAGTGTTAGCGTTCAGCTATCGTGAAGGCTCGCTTTGGCCCAGGGAGAGCAAAGCGCCTGGGGAAGAAATCTCAGCAGACCCCGCTGCCTTGCCACGGTGCAAAGTGTGCAAGTGCACACTCTTTTCCAAAGAAGAGAGCGCACAGGCAACAGCAGCCCGCACGTTTCTCGGTCAAGGGGAGAACTCCCTGACTTCACCCAGCCCTCTGAGCAAAAGCAGGCAGGGGGAGAGAAGCTTCCCTTCCTTCCCCTTGCCCGCATTGCATGCAGTTCTCCTTTGCTCTCGCAAACGCAAGGCTTCTTCTGAAAAACTACATCGCGGTGCAGCTCTCCTTCCAGAGGAGAAACGACAGAGTTTTAGCTTCTAGGAAGAGACTGGGAGAGCAGCCGGGGAGAGAAGGCCTTTTCCTAGTCTCTTTTCTTTCGGCCTGAATTCGGTCCATCGGCACTGGCCCAAGCAAGGTTTCCCAGCCCAAAGGACGACACAGCAGCTCTCTCCTGGCACAGGAAGTCTCATGCAGTGTTGCCCTGACGAGATAGTGTGGGTACGCTGAGGCCCAGGGAAAACACACTGCCCAGAGAAATCCTAGCACAGCCGTGAGCTTCCCCACAGGAACGCATGTCCGTTTCAGTTCTTTGCCGAGAACGGAGCTCGGAGGCAACATCAGATTGTGTGTATCTCAGGGAGAGAAAGAAGGCTGTGACTTCCGCCGTTCCTCTGAAGAAAGCAGTTAGAAGGAGAAAAGCGTCCCTTGCTTTCGCTTTCCCGCAGGGAGCTCGGCGAAACAGCCCTTCGCGAAGGGCCGATTTCCCCTGGAGAACTGCCTGGCGGCAGCCCCGTTCTGCAAGGGGAACGCGTATGCAGTGTTAGCGTTCAGCTATCGTGAAGGCTCGCTTTGGCCCAGGGAGAGCAAAGCGCCTGGGGAAGAAATCTCAGCAGACCCCGCTGCCTTGCCACGGTGCAAAGTGTGCAAGTGCACACTCTTTTCCAAAGAAGAGAGCGCACAGGCAACAGCAGCCCGCACGTTTCTCGGTCAAGGGGAGAACTCCCTGACTTCACCCAGCCCTCTGAGCAAAAGCAGGCAGGGGGAGAGAAGCTTCCCTTCCTTCCCCTTGCCCGCATTGCATGCAGTTCTCCTTTGCTCTCGCAAACGCAAGGCTTCTTCTGAAAAACTACATCGCGGTGCAGCTCTCCTTCCAGAGGAGAAACGACAGAGTTTTAGCTTCTAGGAAGAGACTGGGAGAGCAGCCGGGGAGAGAAGGCCTTTTCCTAGTCTCTTTTCTTTCGGCCTGAATTCGGTCCATCGGCACTGGCCCAAGCAAGGTTTCCCAGCCCAAAGGACGACGCAGCAGCTCTCTCCTGGCAGAGGAAGTCCCATGCAGTGTTGCCCTGACGACATAGAGATAGTATTCTGAGGCCCAGGGAAAACACGCTGCCCAGAGAAATCCTAGCACAGCCGTGAGCTTCCCCACAGGAACGCATGTCCGTTTCAGTTCTTTGCCGAGAACGGAGCTCGGAGGCAACATCAGATTGTGTGTATCTCAGGGAGAGAAAGAAGGCTGTGACTTCCGCCGTTCCTCTGAAGAAAGGAGTTAGAAGGAGAAAAGCGTCCTTTGCTTTCGCTTTCCCGCAGGGAGCTCGGCGAAACAGCCCTTCGCGAAGGGCCGATTTCCCCTGGAGAACTGCCTGGCGGCAGCCCCGTTCTGCAAGGGGAACGCGTATGCAGTGTTAGCGTTCAGCTATCGTGAAGGCTCGCTTTGGCCCAGGGAGAGCAAAGCGCCTGGGGAAGAAATCTCAGCAGACCCCGCTGCCTTGCCACGGTGCAAAGTGTGCAAGTGCACACTCTTTTCCAAAGAAGAGAGCGCACAGGCAACAGCAGCCCGCACGTTTCTCGGTCAAGGGGAGAACTCCCTGACTTCACCCAGCCCTCTGAGCAAAAGCAGGCAGGGGGAGAGAAGCTTCCCTTCCTTCCCCTTGCCCGCATTGCATGCAGTTCTCCTTTGCTCTCGCAAACGCAAGGCTTCTTCTGAAAAACTACATCGCGGTGCAGCTCTCCTTCCAGAGGAGAAACGACAGAGTTTTAGCTTCTAGGAAGAGACTGGGAGAGCAGCCGGGGAGAGAAGGCCTTTTCCTAGTCTCTTTTCTTTCGGCCTGAATTCGGTCCATCGGCACTGGCCCAAGCAAGGTTTCCCAGCCCAAAGGACGACGCAGCAGCTCTCTCCTGGCAGAGGAAGTCCCATGCAGTGTTGCCCTGACGACATAGTGTGGGTACGCTGAGGCCCAGGGAAAACACACTGCCCAGAGAAATCCTAGCACAGCCGTGAGCTTCCCCACAGGAACGCATGTCCATAGAGAGATAGTATTGAGAACGGAGCTTGGAGGCAACATCAGATTGTGTGTATCTCAGGGAGAGAAAGAAGGCTGTGACTTCCGCCGTTCCTCTGAAGAAAGCAGTTAGAAGGAGAAAGCGTCCTTTGCTTTCGCTTTCCGCAGGGAGCTTGGCGAAACGGCCCTTCGCGAAGGGCCGTTTTCCCCTGTGGAACTGCCTGGCGGCAGCCCATTATCCAAGGACAGCGCGTATACAATGTTAGCGTTCAGCTATCGTGAAGGCTCGCTTTGGCCCAGGGAGAGCAAAGCGCCTGGGAAGAATCTCAGCAGACCCCGCTGCCTTGCCACGGTGCAAAGTGTGCAAGTGCACACTCTTTTCCAAGAAGAGAGCGCACAGCAACAGCAGCCGCACGTTCTCGGTCAAGGGGAGAACTCCCTGACTTCAACCAGCCCTCTGAGCAAAAGCAGGCAGGGGGAGAGAAGCTTCCCTTCCTTCCCCTTGCCCGCATTGCATGCAGTTCTCCTTTGCTCTCGCAAACGCAAGGCTTCTTCTGAAAAACTACATCGCGGTGCAGCTCTCCTTCCAGAGGAGAAACGACAGAGTTTTAGCTTCTAGGAAGAGACTGGGAGGAGCAGCCGGGGAGAGAAGCCTTTTCCTAGTCTCTTTTCTTTCGGCCTGAATTCGGTCCATCGGCACTGGCCCAAGCAAGGTTTCCCAGCCCAAAGGACGACACAGCAAGCTCTCTCCTGGCACAGGAAGTATCATGCAGTGTTGCCCTGACGAGATAGTGTGGGTACGCTGAGGCCAGGGAAAACACACTGCCCAGAGAAATCTAGCACAGCCGTGAGCTTCCCCACAGGAACGCATGTCCGTTTCAGTTCTTTGCCGAGAACGGAGCTCGGAGGCAACATCAGATTGTGTGTATCTCAGGGAGAGAAAGAAGGCTGTGACTTCCGCCGTTCCTCTGAAGAAAGCAGTTAGAAGGAGAAAAAGCGTCCTTTGCTTTTCGCTTTCCCGCAGGGAGCTCGGCGAAAACAGCCCTTCGCGAAGGGCCGATTTCCCCTGGAGAACTGCCTGGCGGCAGCCCGTTCTGCAAGGGGAACGCGTATGCAGTGTTAGCGTTCAGCTATCGTGAAGGCTCGCTTTGGCCCAGGGAGAGCAAAGCGCCTGGGGAAGAAATCTCAGCAGACCCCGCTGCCTTGCCACGGTGCAAAGTGTGCAAGTGCACACTCTTTTCCAAAGAAGAGAGCGCACAGGCAACAGCAGCCCGCACGTTTCTCGGTCAAGGGGAGAACTCCCTGACTTCACCCAGCCCTCTGAGCAAAAGCAGGCAGGGGAGAGAAGCTTCCCTTCCTTCCCCTTGCCCGCTTTGCATGCAGTTCTCCTTTGCTCTCGCAAACGCAAGGCTTCTTCTGAAAAACTACATCGCGGTGCAGCTCTCCTTCCAGAGGAGAAACGACAGAGTTTTAGCTTCTAGGAAGAGACTGGGAGAGCAGCCGGGGAGAGAAGGCCTTTTCCTAGTCTCTTTTCTTTCGGCCTGAATTCGGTCCATCGGCACTGGCCCAAGCAAGGTTTCCCAGCCCAAAGGACGACGCAGCAGCTCTCTCCTGGCAGAGGAAGTCCCATGCAGTGTTGCCCTGACGAGATAGTGTGGGTACGCTGAGGCCCAGGGAAAACACGCTGCCCAGAGAAATCCTAGCACAGCCGTGAGCTTCCCCACAGGAACGCATGTCCGTTTCAGTTCTTTGCCGAGAACGGAGCTCGGAGGCAACATCAGACTGTGTGTATCTCAGGGAGAGAAAGAAGGCTGTGACTTCCGCCGTTCCTCTGAAGAAAGCAGTTAGAAGGAGAAAAGCGTCCTTTGCTTTCGCTTTCCCGCAGGGAGCTCGGCGAAACAGCCCTTCGCGAAGGGCCGATTTCCCCTGGAGAACTGCCTGGCGGCAGCCCCGTTCTGCAAGGGGAACGCGTATGCAGTGTTAGCGTTCAGCTATCGTGAAGGCTCGCTTTGGCCCAGGGAGAGCAAAGCGCCTGGGGAAGAAATCTCAGCAGACCCCGCTGCCTTGCCACGGTGCAAAGTGTGCAAGTGCACACTCTTTTCCAAAGAAGAGAGCGCACAGGCAACAGCAGCCCGCACGTTTCTCGGTCAAGGGGAGAACTCCCTGACTTCACCCAGCCCTCTGAGCAAAAGCAGGCAGGGGGAGAGAAGCTTCCCTTCCTTCCCCTTGCCCGCATTGCATGCAGTTCTCCTTTGCTCTCGCAAACGCAAGGCTTCTTCTGAAAAACTACATCGCGGTGCAGCTCTCCTTCCAGAGGAGAAACGACAGAGTTTTAGCTTCTAGGAAGAGACTGGGAGAGCAGCCGGGGAGAGAAGGCCTTTTCCTAGTCTCTTTTCTTTCGGCCTGAATTCGGTCCATCGGCACTGGCCCAAGCAAGGTTTCCCAGCCCAAAGGACGACGCAGCAGCTCTCTCCTGGCAGAGGAAGTCCCATGCAGTGTTGCCCTGACGAGATAGTGTGGGTACGCTGAGGCCCAGGGAAAACACGCTGCCCAGAGAAATCCTAGCACAGCCGTGAGCTTCCCCACAGGAACGCATGTCCGTTTCAGTTCTTTGCCGAGAACGGAGCTCGGAGGCAACATCAGACTGTGTGTATCTCAGGGAGAGAAAGAAGGCTGTGACTTCCGCCGTTCCTCTGAAGAAAGCAGTTAGAAGGAGAAAAGCGTCCTTTGCTTTCGCTTTCCCGCAGGGAGCTCAGCGAAACAGCCCTTCGCGAAGGGCCGATTTCCCCTGGAGAACTGCCTGGCGGCAGCCCCGTTCTGCAAGGGGAACGCGTATGCAGTGTTAGCGTTCAGCTATCGTGAAGGCTCGCTTTGGCCCAGGGAGAGCAAAGCGCCTGGGGAAGAAATCTCAGCAGACCCCGCTGCCTTGCCACGGTGCAAAGTGTGCAAGTGCACACTCTTTTCCAAAGAAGAGAGCGCACAGGCAACAGCAGCCCGCACGTTTCTCGGTCAAGGGGAGAACTCCCTGACTTCACCCAGCCCTCTGAGCAAAAGCAGGCAGGGGGAGAGAAGCTTCCCTTCCTTCCCCTTGCCCGCATTGCATGCAGTTCTCCTTTGCTCTCGCAAACGCAAGGCTTCTTCTGAAAAACTACATCGCGGTGCAGCTCTCCTTCCAGAGGAGAAACGACAGAGTTTTAGCTTCTAGGAAGAGACTGGGAGAGCAGCCGGGGAGAGAAGGCCTTTTCCTAGTCTCTTTTCTTTCGGCCTGAATTCGGTCCATCGGCACTGGCCCAAGCAAGGTTTCCCAGCCCAAAGGACGACGCAGCAGCTCTCTCCTGGCAGAGGAAGTCCCATGCAGTGTTGCCCTGACGACATAGTGTGGGTACGCTGAGGCCCAGGGAAAACACGCTGCCCAGAGAAATCCTAGCACAGCCGTGAGCTTCCCCACAGGAACGCATGTCCGTTTCAGTTCTTTGCCGAGAACGGAGCTCGGAGGCAACATCAGACTGTGTGTATCTCAGGGAGAGAAAGAAGGCTGTGACTTCCGCCGTTCCTCTGAAGAAAGCAGTTAGAAGGAGAAAAGCGTCCTTTGCTTTCGCTTTCCCGCAGGGAGCTCAGCGAAACAGCCCTTCGCGAAGGGCCGATTTCCCCTGGAGAACTGCCTGGCGGCAGCCCCGTTCTGCAAGGGGAACGCGTATGCAGTGTTAGCGTTCAGCTATCGTGAAGGCTCGCTTTGGCCCAGGGAGAGCAAAGCGCCTGGGGAAGAAATCTCAGCAGACCCCGCTGCCTTGCCACGGTGCAAAGTGTGCAAGTGCACACTCTTTTCCAAAGAAGAGAGCGCACAGGCAACAGCAGCCCGCACGTTTCTCGGTCAAGGGGAGAACTCCCTGACTTCACCCAGCCCTCTGAGCAAAAGCAGGCAGGGGGAGAGAAGCTTCCCTTCCTTCCCCTTGCCCGCATTGCATGCAGTTCTCCTTTGCTCTCGCAAACGCAAGGCTTCTTCTGAAAAACTACATCGCGGTGCAGCTCTCCTTCCAGAGGAGAAACGACAGAGTTTTAGCTTCTAGGAAGAGACTGGGAGAGCAGCCGGGGAGAGAAGGCCTTTTCCTAGTCTCTTTTCTTTCGGCCTGAATTCGGTCCATCGGCACTGGCCCAAGCAAGGTTTCCCAGCCCAAAGGACGACACAGCAGCTCTCTCCTGGCAGAGGAAGTCCCATGCAGTGTTGCCCTGACGACATAGTGTGGGTACGCTGAGGCCCAGGGAAAACACACTGCCCAGAGAAATCCTAGCACAGCCGTGAGCTTCCCCACAGGAACGCATGTCCGTTTCAGTTCTTTGCCGAGAACGGAGCTCGGAGGCAACATCAGATTGTGTGTATCTCAGGGAGAGAAAGAAGGCTGTGACTTCCGCCGTTCCTCTGAAGAAAGCAGTTAGAAGGAGAAAAGCGTCCTTTGCTTTCGCTTTCCCGCAGGGAGCTTGGCGAAACGGCCCTTCGCGAAGGGCCGTTTTCCCCTGTGGAACTGCCTGGCGGCAGCCCCATTATCCAAGGACAGCGCGTATACAATGTTAGCGTTCAGCTATCGTGAAGGCTCGCTTTGGCCCAGGGAGAGCAAAGCGCCTGGGGAAGAAATCTCAGCAGACCCCGCTGCCTTGCCACGGTGCAAAGTGTGCAAGTGCACACTCTTTTCCAAAGAAGAGAGCGCACAGGCAACAGCAGCCCGCACGTTTCTCGGTCAAGGGGAGAACTCCCTGACTTCACCCAGCCCTCTGAGCAAAAGCAGGCAGGGGGAGAGAAGCTTCCCTTCCTTCCCCTTGCCCGCATTGCATGCAGTTCTCCTTTGCTCTCGCAAACGCAAGGCTTCTTCTGAAAAACTACATCGCGGTGCAGCTCTCCTTCCAGAGGAGAAACGACAGAGTTTTAGCTTCTAGGAAGAGACTGGGAGAGCAGCCGGGGAGAGAAGGCCTTTTCCTAGTCTCTTTTCTTTCGGCCTGAATTCGGTCCATCGGCACTGGCCCAAGCAAGGTTTCCCAGCCCAAAGGACGACGCAGCAGCTCTCTCCTGGCAGAGGAAGTCCCATGCAGTGTTGCCCTGACGAGATAGTGTGGGTACGCTGAGGCCCAGGGAAAACACGCTGCCCAGAGAAATCCTAGCACAGCCGTGAGCTTCCCCACAGGAACGCATGTCCGTTTCAGTTCTTTGCCGAGAACGGAGCTCGGAGGCAACATCAGACTGTGTGTATCTCAGGGAGAGAAAGAAGGCTGTGACTTCCGCCGTTCCTCTGAAGAAAGCAGTTAGAAGGAGAAAAGCGTCCTTTGCTTTCGCTTTCCCGCAGGGAGCTCAGCGAAACAGCCCTTCGCGAAGGGCCGATTTCCCCTGGAGAACTGCCTGGCGGCAGCCCCGTTCTGCAAGGGGAACGCGTATGCAGTGTTAGCGTTCAGCTATCGTGAAGGCTCGCTTTGGCCCAGGGAGAGCAAAGCGCCTGGGGAAGAAATCTCAGCAGACCCCGCTGCCTTGCCACGGTGCAAAGTGTGCAAGTGCACACTCTTTTCCAAAGAAGAGAGCGCACAGGCAACAGCAGCCCGCACGTTTCTCGGTCAAGGGGAGAACTCCCTGACTTCACCCAGCCCTCTGAGCAAAAGCAGGCAGGGGGAGAGAACCTTCCCTTCCTTCCCCTTGCCCGCATTGCATGCAGTTCTCCTTTGCTCTCGCAAACGCAAGGCTTCTTCTGAAAAACTACATCGCGGTGCAGCTCTCCTTCCAGAGGAGAAACGACAGAGTTTTAGCTTCTAGGAAGAGACTGGGAGAGCAGCCGGGGAGAGAAGGCCTTTTCCTAGTCTCTTTTCTTTCGGCCTGAATTCGGTCCATCGGCACTGGCCCAAGCAAGGTTTCCCAGCCCAAAGGACGACGCAGCAGCTCTCTCCTGGCAGAGGAAGTCCCATGCAGTGTTGCCCTGACGAGATAGTGTGGGTACGCTGAGGCCCAGGGAAAACACGCTGCCCAGAGAAATCCTAGCACAGCCGTGAGCTTCCCCACAGGAACGCATGTCCGTTTCAGTTCTTTGCCGAGAACGGAGCTCGGAGGCAACATCAGACTGTGTGTATCTCAGGGAGAGAAAGAAGGCTGTGACTTCCGCCGTTCCTCTGAAGAAAGCAGTTAGAAGGAGAAAAGCGTCCTTTGCTTTCGCTTTCCCGCAGGGAGCTCAGCGAAACAGCCCTTCGCGAAGGGCCGATTTCCCCTGGAGAACTGCCTGGCGGCAGCCCCGTTCTGCAAGGGGAACGCGTATGCAGTGTTAGCGTTCAGCTATCGTGAAGGCTCGCTTTGGCCCAGGGAGAGCAAAGCGCCTGGGGAAGAAATCTCAGCAGACCCCGCTGCCTTGCCACGGTGCAAAGTGTGCAAGTGCACACTCTTTTCCAAAGAAGAGAGCGCACAGGCAACAGCAGCCCGCACGTTTCTCGGTCAAGGGGAGAACTCCCTGACTTCACCCAGCCCTCTGAGCAAAAGCAGGCAGGGGGAGAGAAGCTTCCCTTCCTTCCCCTTGCCCGCATTGCATGCAGTTCTCCTTTGCTCTCGCAAACGCAAGGCTTCTTCTGAAAAACTACATCGCGGTGCAGCTCTCCTTCCAGAGGAGAAACGACAGAGTTTTAGCTTCTAGGAAGAGACTGGGAGAGCAGCCGGGGAGAGAAGGCCTTTTCCTAGTCTCTTTTCTTTCGGCCTGAATTCGGTCCATCGGCACTGGCCCAAGCAAGGTTTCCCAGCCCAAAGGACGACACAGCAGCTCTCTCCTGGCACAGGAAGTCTCATGCAGTGTTGCCCTGACGAGATAGTGTGGGTACGCTGAGGCCCAGGGAAAACACACTGCCCAGAGAAATCCTAGCACAGCCGTGAGCTTCCCCACAGGAACGCATGTCCGTTTCAGTTCTTTGCCGAGAACGGAGCTCGGAGGCAACATCAGATTGTGTGTATCTCAGGGAGAGAAAGAAGGCTGTGACTTCCGCCGTTCCTCTGAAGAAAGCAGTTAGAAGGAGAAAAGCGTCCTTTGCTTTCGCTTTCCCGCAGGGAGCTCGGCGAAACAGCCCTTCGCGAAGGGCCGATTTCCCCTGGAGAACTGCCTGGCGGCAGCCCCGTTCTGCAAGGGGAACGCGTATGCAGTGTTAGCGTTCAGCTATCGTGAAGGCTCGCTTTGGCCCAGGGAGAGCAAAGCGCCTGGGGAAGAAATCTCAGCAGACCCCGCTGCCTTGCCACGGTGCAAAGTGTGCAAGTGCACACTCTTTTCCAAAGAAGAGAGCGCACAGGCAACAGCAGCCCGCACGTTTCTCGGTCAAGGGGAGAACTCCCTGACTTCACCCAGCCCTCTGAGCAAAAGCAGGCAGGGGGAGAGAAGCTTCCCTTCCTTCCCCTTGCCCGCATTGCATGCAGTTCTCCTTTGCTCTCGCAAACGCAAGGCTTCTTCTGAAAAACTACATCGCGGTGCAGCTCTCCTTCCAGAGGAGAAACGACAGAGTTTTAGCTTCTAGGAAGAGACTGGGAGAGCAGCCGGGGAGAGAAGGCCTTTTCCTAGTCTCTTTTCTTTCGGCCTGAATTCGGTCCATCGGCACTGGCCCAAGCAAGGATTCCCAGCCCAAAGGACGACGCAGCAGCTCTCTCCTGGCAGAGGAAGTCCCATGCAGTGTTGCCCTGACGAGATAGTGTGGGTACGCTGAGGCCCAGGGAAAACACGCTGCCCAGAGAAATCCTAGCACAGCCGTGAGCTTCCCCACAGGAACGCATGTCCGTTTCAGTTCTTTGCCGAGAACGGAGCTCGGAGGCAACATCAGACTGTGTGTATCTCAGGGAGAGAAAGAAGGCTGTGACTTCCGCCGTTCCTCTGAAGAAAGCAGTTAGAAGGAGAAAAGCGTCCTTTGCTTTCGCTTTCCCGCAGGGAGCTCAGCGAAACAGCCCTTCGCGAAGGGCCGATTTCCCCTGGAGAACTGCCTGGCGGCAGCCCCGTTCTGCAAGGGGAACGCGTATGCAGTGTTAGCGTTCAGCTATCGTGAAGGCTCGCTTTGGCCCAGGGAGAGCAAAGCGCCTGGGGAAGAAATCTCAGCAGACCCCGCTGCCTTGCCACGGTGCAAAGTGTGCAAGTGCACACTCTTTTCCAAAGAAGAGAGCGCACAGGCAACAGCAGCCCGCACGTTTCTCGGTCAAGGGGAGAACTCCCTGACTTCACCCAGCCCTCTGAGCAAAAGCAGGCAGGGGGAGAGAAGCTTCCCTTCCTTCCCCTTGCCCGCATTGCATGCAGTTCTCCTTTGCTCTCGCAAACGCAAGGCTTCTTCTGAAAAACTACATCGCGGTGCAGCTCTCCTTCCAGAGGAGAAACGACAGAGTTTTAGCTTCTAGGAAGAGACTGGGAGAGCAGCCGGGGAGAGAAGGCCTTTTCCTAGTCTCTTTTCTTTCGGCCTGAATTCGGTCCATCGGCACTGGCCCAAGCAAGGTTTCCCAGCCCAAAGGACGACGCAGCAGCTCTCTCCTGGCAGAGGAAGTCCCATGCAGTGTTGCCCTGACGACATAGTGTGGGTACGCTGAGGCCCAGGGAAAACACACTGCCCAGAGAAATCCTAGCACAGCCGTGAGCTTCCCCACAGGAACGCATGTCCGTTTCAGTTCTTTGCCCAGAACGGAGCTTGGAGGCAACATCAGATTGTGTGTATCTCAGGGAGAGAAAGAAGGCTGTGACTTCCGCCGTTCCTCTGAAGAAAGCAGTTAGGAGAAAAGCGTCCTTTGCTTTCGCTTTCCCGCAGGGAGCTCGGCGAAACAGCCCTTCGCGAAGGGCCGATTTCCCCTGGAGAACTGCCTGGCGGCAGCCCCGTTCTGCAAGGGGAACGCGTATGCAGTGTTAGCGTTCAGCTATCGTGAAGGCTCGCTTTGGCCCAGGGAGAGCAAAGCGCCTGGGGAAGAAATCTCAGCAGACCCCGCTGCCTTGCCACGGTGCAAAGTGTGCAAGTGCACACTCTTTTCCAAAGAAGAGAGCGCACAGGCAACAGCAGCCCGCACGTTTCTCGGTCAAGGGGAGAACTCCCTGACTTCACCCAGCCCTCTGAGCAAAAGCAGGCAGGGGGAGAGAAGCTTCCCTTCCTTCCCCTTGCCCGCATTGCATGCAGTTCTCCTTTGCTCTCGCAAACGCAAGGCTTCTTCTGAAAAACTACATCGCGGTGCAGCTCTCCTTCCAGAGGAGAAACGACAGAGTTTTAGCTTCTAGGAAGAGACTGGGAGAGCAGCCGGGGAGAGAAGGCCTTTTCCTAGTCTCTTTTCTTTCGGCCTGAATTCGGTCCATCGGCACTGGCCCAAGCAAGGTTTCCCAGCCCAAAGGACGACGCAGCAGCTCTCTCCTGGCAGAGGAAGTCCCATGCAGTGTTGCCCTGACGACATAGTGTGGGTACGCTGAGGCCCAGGGAAAACACGCTGCCCAGAGAAATCCTAGCACAGCCGTGAGCTTCCCCACAGGAACGCATGTCCGTTTCAGTTCTTTGCCGAGAACGGAGCTCGGAGGCAACATCAGACTGTGTGTATCTCAGGGAGAGAAAGAAGGCTGTGACTTCCGCCGTTCCTCTGAAGAAAGCAGTTAGAAGGAGAAAAGCGTCCTTTGCTTTCGCTTTCCCGCAGGGAGCTCAGCGAAACAGCCCTTCGCGAAGGGCCGATTTCCCCTGGAGAACTGCCTGGCGGCAGCCCCGTTCTGCAAGGGGAACGCGTATGCAGTGTTAGCGTTCAGCTATCGTGAAGGCTCGCTTTGGCCCAGGGAGAGCAAAGCGCCTGGGGAAGAAATCTCAGCAGACCCCGCTGCCTTGCCACGGTGCAAAGTGTGCAAGTGCACACTCTTTTCCAAAGAAGAGAGCGCACAGGCAACAGCAGCCCGCACGTTTCTCGGTCAAGGGGAGAACTCCCTGACTTCACCCAGCCCTCTGAGCAAAAGCAGGCAGGGGGAGAGAAGCTTCCCTTCCTTCCCCTTGCCCGCATTGCATGCAGTTCTCCTTTGCTCTCGCAAACGCAAGGCTTCTTCTGAAAAACTACATCGCGGTGCAGCTCTCCTTCCAGAGGAGAAACGACAGAGTTTTAGCTTCTAGGAAGAGACTGGGAGAGCAGCCGGGGAGAGAAGGCCTTTTCCTAGTCTCTTTTCTTTCGGCCTGAATTCGGTCCATCGGCACTGGCCCAAGCAAGGTTTCCCAGCCCAAAGGACGACGCAGCAGCTCTCTCCTGGCAGAGGAAGTCCCATGCAGTGTTGCCCTGACGACATAGTGTGGGTACGCTGAGGCCCAGGGAAAACACACTGCCCAGAGAAATCCTAGCACAGCCGTGAGCTTCCCCACAGGAACGCATGTCCGTTTCAGTTCTTTGCCGAGAACGGAGCTCGGAGGCAACATCAGACTGTGTGTATCTCAGGGAGAGAAAGAAGGCTGTGACTTCCGCCGTTCCTCTGAAGAAAGCAGTTAGAAGGAGAAAAGCGTCCTTTGCTTTCGCTTTCCCGCAGGGAGCTCAGCGAAACAGCCCTTCGCGAAGGGCCGATTTCCCCTGGAGAACTGCCTGGCGGCAGCCCCGTTCTGCAAGGGGAACGCGTATGCAGTGTTAGCGTTCAGCTATCGTGAAGGCTCGCTTTGGCCCAGGGAGAGCAAAGCGCCTGGGGAAGAAATCTCAGCAGACCCCGCTGCCTTGCCACGGTGCAAAGTGTGCAAGTGCACACTCTTTTCCAAAGAAGAGAGCGCACAGGCAACAGCAGCCCGCACGTTTCTCGGTCAAGGGGAGAACTCCCTGACTTCACCCAGCCCTCTGAGCAAAAGCAGGCAGGGGGAGAGAAGCTTCCCTTCCTTCCCCTTGCCCGCATTGCATGCAGTTCTCCTTTGCTCTCGCAAACGCAAGGCTTCTTCTGAAAAACTACATCGCGGTGCAGCTCTCCTTCCAGAGGAGAAACGACAGAGTTTTAGCTTCTAGGAAGAGACTGGGAGAGCAGCCGGGGAGAGAAGGCCTTTTCCTAGTCTCTTTTCTTTCGGCCTGAATTCGGTCCATCGGCACTGGCCCAAGCAAGGTTTCCCAGCCCAAAGGACGACGCAGCAGCTCTCTCCTGGCAGAGGAAGTCCCATGCAGTGTTGCCCTGACGAGATAGTGTGGGTACGCTGAGGCCCAGGGAAAACACGCTGCCCAGAGAAATCCTAGCACAGCCGTGAGCTTCCCCACAGGAACGCATGTCCGTTTCAGTTCTTTGCCGAGAACGGAGCTCGGAGGCAACATCAGACTGTGTGTATCTCAGGGAGAGAAAGAAGGCTGTGACTTCCGCCGTTCCTCTGAAGAAAGCAGTTAGAAGGAGAAAAGCGTCCTTTGCTTTCGCTTTCCCGCAGGGAGCTTGGCGAAACGGCCCTTCGCGAAGGGCCGTTTTCCCCTGTGGAACTGCCTGGCGGCAGCCCCATTATCCAAGGACAGCGCGTATACAATGTTAGCGTTCAGCTATCGTGAAGGCTCGCTTTGGCCCAGGGAGAGCAAAGCGCCTGGGGAAGAAATCTCAGCAGACCCCGCTGCCTTGCCACGGTGCAAAGTGTGCAAGTGCACACTCTTTTCCAAAGAAGAGAGCGCACAGGCAACAGCAGCCCGCACGTTTCTCGGTCAAGGGGAGAACTCCCTGACTTCACCCAGCCCTCTGAGCAAAAGCAGGCAGGGGGAGAGAAGCTTCCCTTCCTTCCCCTTGCCCGCATTGCATGCAGTTCTCCTTTGCTCTCGCAAACGCAAGGCTTCTTCTGAAAAACTACATCGCGGTGCAGCTCTCCTTCCAGAGGAGAAACGACAGAGTTTTAGCTTCTAGGAAGAGACTGGGAGAGCAGCCGGGGAGAGAAGGCCTTTTCCTAGTCTCTTTTCTTTCGGCCTGAATTCGGTCCATCGGCACTGGCCCAAGCAAGGTTTCCCAGCCCAAAGGACGACGCAGCAGCTCTCTCCTGGCAGAGGAAGTCCCATGCAGTGTTGCCCTGACGAGATAGTGTGGGTACGCTGAGGCCCAGGGAAAACACGCTGCCCAGAGAAATCCTAGCACAGCCGTGAGCTTCCCCACAGGAACGCATGTCCGTTTCAGTTCTTTGCCGAGAACGGAGCTCGGAGGCAACATCAGACTGTGTGTATCTCAGGGAGAGAAAGAAGGCTGTGACTTCCGCCGTTCCTCTGAAGAAAGCAGTTAGAAGGAGAAAAGCGTCCTTTGCTTTCGCTTTCCCGCAGGGAGCTCAGCGAAACAGCCCTTCGCGAAGGGCCGATTTCCCCTGGAGAACTGCCTGGCGGCAGCCCCGTTCTGCAAGGGGAACGCGTATGCAGTGTTAGCGTTCAGCTATCGTGAAGGCTCGCTTTGGCCCGGGGAGAGCAAAGCGCCTGGGGAAGAAATCTCAGCAGACCCCGCTGCCTTGCCACGGTGCAAAGTGTGCAAGTGCACACTCTTTTCCAAAGAAGAGAGCGCACAGGCAACAGCAGCCCGCACGTTTCTCGGTCAAGGGGAGAACTCCCTGACTTCACCCAGCCCTCTGAGCAAAAGCAGGCAGGGGGAGAGAAGCTTCCCTTCCTTCCCCTTGCCCGCATTGCATGCAGTTCTCCTTTGCTCTCGCAAACGCAAGGCTTCTTCTGAAAAACTACATCGCGGTGCAGCTCTCCTTCCAGAGGAGAAACGACAGAGTTTTAGCTTCTAGGAAGAGACTGGGAGAGCAGCCGGGGAGAGAAGGCCTTTTCCTAGTCTCTTTTCTTTCGGCCTGAATTCGGTCCATCGGCACTGGCCCAAGCAAGGTTTCCCAGCCCAAAGGACGACGCAGCAGCTCTCTCCGGGCAGAGGAAGTCCCATGCAGTGTTGCCCTGACGAGATAGTGTGGGTACGCTGAGGCCCAGGGAAAACACGCTGCCCAGAGAAATCCTAGCACAGCCGTGAGCTTCCCCACAGGAACGCATGTCCGTTTCAGTTCTTTGCCGAGAACGGAGCTCGGAGGCAACATCAGACTGTGTGTATCTCAGGGAGAGAAAGAAGGCTGTGACTTCCGCCGTTCCTCTGAAGAAAGCAGTTAGAAGGAGAAAAGCGTCCTTTGCTTTCGCTTTCCCGCAGGGAGCTTGGCGAAACGGCCCTTCGCGAAGGGCCGTTTTCCCCTGTGGAACTGCCTGGCGGCAGCCCCATTATCCAAGGACAGCGCGTATACAATGTTAGCGTTCAGCTATCGTGAAGGCTCGCTTTGGCCCAGGGAGAGCAAAGCGCCTGGGGAAGAAATCTCAGCAGACCCCGCTGCCTTGCCACGGTGCAAAGTGTGCAAGTGCACACTCTTTTCCAAAGAAGAGAGCGCACAGGCAACAGCAGCCCGCACGTTTCTCGGTCAAGGGGAGAACTCCCTGACTTCACCCAGCCCTCTGAGCAAAAGCAGGCAGGGGGAGAGAAGCTTCCCTTCCTTCCCCTTGCCCGCATTGCATGCAGTTCTCCTTTGCTCTCGCAAACGCAAGGCTTCTTCTGAAAAACTACATCGCGGTGCAGCTCTCCTTCCAGAGGAGAAACGACAGTTTTAGCTTCTAGGAAGAGACTGGGAGAGCAGCCGGGGAGAGAAGGCCTTTTCCTAGTCTCTTTTCTTTCGGCCTGAATTCGGTCCATCGGCACTGGCCCAAGCAAGGTTTCCCAGCCCAAAGGACGACGCAGCAGCTCTCTCCTGGCAGAGGAAGTCCCATGCAGTGTTGCCCTGACGAGATAGTGTGGGTACGCTGAGGCCCAGGGAAAACACGCTGCCCAGAGAAATCCTAGCACAGCCGTGAGCTTCCCCACAGGAACGCATGTCCGTTTCAGTTCTTTGCCGAGAACGGAGCTCGGAGGCAACATCAGACTGTGTGTATCTCAGGGAGAGAAAGAAGGCTGTGACTTCCGCCGTTCCTCTGAAGAAAGCAGTTAGAAGGAGAAAAGCGTCCTTTGCTTTCGCTTTCCCGCAGGGAGCTCAGCGAAACAGCCCTTCGCGAAGGGCCGATTTCCCCTGGAGAACTGCCTGGCGGCAGCCCCGTTCTGCAAGGGGAACGCGTATGCAGTGTTAGCGTTCAGCTATCGTGAAGGCTCGCTTTGGCCCGGGGAGAGCAAAGCGCCTGGGGAAGAAATCTCAGCAGACCCCGCTGCCTTGCCACGGTGCAAAGTGTGCAAGTGCACACTCTTTTCCAAAGAAGAGAGCGCACAGGCAACAGCAGCCCGCACGTTTCTCGGTCAAGGGGAGAACTCCCTGACTTCACCCAGCCCTCTGAGCAAAAGCAGGCAGGGGGAGAGAAGCTTCCCTTCCTTCCCCTTGCCCGCATTGCATGCAGTTCTCCTTTGCTCTCGCAAACGCAAGGCTTCTTCTGAAAAACTACATCGCGGTGCAGCTCTCCTTCCAGAGGAGAAACGACAGAGTTTTAGCTTCTAGGAAGAGACTGGGAGAGCAGCCGGGGAGAGAAGGCCTTTTCCTAGTCTCTTTTCTTTCGGCCTGAATTCGGTCCATCGGCACTGGCCCAAGCAAGGTTTCCCAGCCCAAAGGACGACGCAGCAGCTCTCTCCGGGCAGAGGAAGTCCCATGCAGTGTTGCCCTGACGAGATAGTGTGGGTACGCTGAGGCCCAGGGAAAACACGCTGCCCAGAGAAATCCTAGCACAGCCGTGAGCTTCCCCACAGGAACGCATGTCCGTTTCAGTTCTTTGCCGAGAACGGAGCTCGGAGGCAACATCAGACTGTGTGTATCTCAGGGAGAGAAAGAAGGCTGTGACTTCCGCCGTTCCTCTGAAGAAAGCAGTTAGAAGGAGAAAAGCGTCCTTTGCTTTCGCTTTCCCGCAGGGAGCTCAGCGAAACAGCCCTTCGCGAAGGGCCGATTTCCCCTGGAGAACTGCCTGGCGGCAGCCCCGTTCTGCAAGGGGAACGCGTATGCAGTGTTAGCGTTCAGCTATCGTGAAGGCTCGCTTTGGCCCAGGGAGAGCAAAGCGCCTGGGGAAGAAATCTCAGCAGACCCCGCTGCCTTGCCACGGTGCAAAGTGTGCAAGTGCACACTCTTTTCCAAAGAAGAGAGCGCACAGGCAACAGCAGCCCGCACGTTTCTCGGTCAAGGGGAGAACTCCCTGACTTCACCCAGCCCTCTGAGCAAAAGCAGGCAGGGGGAGAGAACCTTCCCTTCCTTCCCCTTGCCCGCATTGCATGCAGTTCTCCTTTGCTCTCACAAACGCAAGGCTTCTTCTGAAAAACTACATCGCGGTGCAGCTCTCCTTCCAGAGGAGAAACGACAGAGTTTTAGCTTCTAGGAAGAGACTGGGAGAGCAGCCGGGGAGAGAAGGCCTTTTCCTAGTCTCTTTTCTTTCGGCCTGAATTCGGTCCATCGGCACTGGCCCAAGCAAGGTTTCCCAGCCCAAAGGACGACGCAGCAGCTCTCTCCTGGCAGAGGAAGTCCCATGCAGTGTTGCCCTGACGACATAGTGTGGGTACGCTGAGGCCCAGGGAAAACACACTGCCCAGAGAAATCCTAGCACAGCCGTGAGCTTCCCCACAGGAACGCATGTCCGTTTCAGTTCTTTGCCGAGAACGGAGCTCGGAGGCAACATCAGACTGTGTGTATCTCAGGGAGAGAAAGAAGGCTGTGACTTCCGCCGTTCCTCTGAAGAAAGCAGTTAGAAGGAGAAAAGCGTCCTTTGCTTTCGCTTTCCCGCAGGGAGCTCGGCGAAACAGCCCTTCGCGAAGGGCCGATTTCCCCTGGAGAACTGCCTGGCGGCAGCCCCGTTCTGCAAGGGGAACGCGTATGCAGTGTTAGCGTTCAGCTATCGTGAAGGCTCGCTTTGGCCCAGGGAGAGCAAAGCGCCTGGGGAAGAAATCTCAGCAGACCCCGCTGCCTTGCCACGGTGCAAAGTGTGCAAGTGCACACTCTTTTCCAAAGAAGAGAGCGCACAGGCAACAGCAGCCCGCACGTTTCTCGGTCAAGGGGAGAACTCCCTGACTTCACCCAGCCCTCTGAGCAAAAGCAGGCAGGGGGAGAGAAGCTTCCCTTCCTTCCCCTTGCCCGCATTGCATGCAGTTCTCCTTTGCTCTCGCAAACGCAAGGCTTCTTCTGAAAAACTACATCGCGGTGCAGCTCTCCTTCCAGAGGAGAAACGACAGAGTTTTAGCTTCTAGGAAGAGACTGGGAGAGCAGCCGGGGAGAGAAGGCCTTTTCCTAGTCTCTTTTCTTTCGGCCTGAATTCGGTCCATCGGCACTGGCCCAAGCAAGGTTTCCCAGCCCAAAGGACGACGCAGCAGCTCTCTCCTGGCAGAGGAAGTCCCATGCAGTGTTGCCCTGACGACATAGTGTGGGTACGCTGAGGCCCAGGGAAAACACACTGCCCAGAGAAATCCTAGCACAGCCGTGAGCTTCCCCACAGGAACGCATGTCCGTTTCAGTTCTTTGCCGAGAACGGAGCTCGGAGGCAACATCAGACTGTGTGTATCTCAGGGAGAGAAAGAAGGCTGTGACTTCCGCCGTTCCTCTGAAGAAAGCAGTTAGAAGGAGAAAAGCGTCCTTTGCTTTCGCTTTCCCGCAGGGAGCTCGGCGAAACAGCCCTTCGCGAAGGGCCGATTTCCCCTGGAGAACTGCCTGGCGGCAGCCCCGTTCTGCAAGGGGAACGCGTATGCAGTGTTAGCGTTCAGCTATCGTGAAGGCTCGCTTTGGCCCAGGGAGAGCAAAGCGCCTGGGGAAGAAATCTCAGCAGACCCCGCTGCCTTGCCACGGTGCAAAGTGTGCAAGTGCACACTCTTTTCCAAAGAAGAGAGCGCACAGGCAACAGCAGCCCGCACGTTTCTCGGTCAAGGGGAGAACTCCCTGACTTCACCCAGCCCTCTGAGCAAAAGCAGGCAGGGGGAGAGAAGCTTCCCTTCCTTCCCCTTGCCCGCATTGCATGCAGTTCTCCTTTGCTCTCGCAAACGCAAGGCTTCTTCTGAAAAACTACATCGCGGTGCAGCTCTCCTTCCAGAGGAGAAACGACAGAGTTTTAGCTTCTAGGAAGAGACTGGGAGAGCAGCCGGGGAGAGAAGGCCTTTTCCTAGTCTCTTTTCTTTCGGCCTGAATTCGGTCCATCGGCACTGGCCCAAGCAAGGTTTCCCAGCCCAAAGGACGACGCAGCAGCTCTCTCCTGGCACAGGAAGTCCCATGCAGTGTTGCCCTGACGAGATAGTGTGGGTACGCTGAGGCCCAGGGAAAACACGCTGCCCAGAGAAATCCTAGCACAGCCGTGAGCTTCCCCACAGGAACGCATGTCCGTTTCAGTTCTTTGCCGAGAACGGAGCTCGGAGGCAACATCAGACTGTGTGTATCTCAGGGAGAGAAAGAAGGCTGTGACTTCCGCCGTTCCTCTGAAGAAAGCAGTTAGAAGGAGAAAAGCGTCCTTTGCTTTCGCTTTCCCGCAGGGAGCTTGGCGAAACGGCCCTTCGCGAAGGGCCGTTTTCCCCTGTGGAACTGCCTGGCGGCAGCCCCATTATCCAAGGACAGCGCGTATACAATGTTAGCGTTCAGCTATCGTGAAGGCTCGCTTTGGCCCAGGGAGAGCAAAGCGCCTGGGGAAGAAATCTCAGCAGACCCCGCTGCCTTGCCACGGTGCAAAGTGTGCAAGTGCACACTCTTTTCCAAAGAAGAGAGCGCACAGGCAACAGCAGCCCGCACGTTTCTCGGTCAAGGGGAGAACTCCCTGACTTCACCCAGCCCTCTGAGCAAAAGCAGGCAGGGGGAGAGAAGCTTCCCTTCCTTCCCCTTGCCCGCATTGCATGCAGTTCTCCTTTGCTCTCGCAAACGCAAGGCTTCTTCTGAAAAACTACATCGCGGTGCAGCTCTCCTTCCAGAGGAGAAACGACAGAGTTTTAGCTTCTAGGAAGAGACTGGGAGAGCAGCCGGGGAGAGAAGGCCTTTTCCTAGTCTCTTTTCTTTCGGCCTGAATTCGGTCCATCGGCACTGGCCCAAGCAAGGTTTCCCAGCCCAAAGGACGACGCAGCAGCTCTCTCCTGGCAGAGGAAGTCCCATGCAGTGTTGCCCTGACGAGATAGTGTGGGTACGCTGAGGCCCAGGGAAAACACGCTGCCCAGAGAAATCCTAGCACAGCCGTGAGCTTCCCCACAGGAACGCATGTCCGTTTCAGTTCTTTGCCGAGAACGGAGCTCGGAGGCAACATCAGACTGTGTGTATCTCAGGGAGAGAAAGAAGGCTGTGACTTCCGCCGTTCCTCTGAAGAAAGCAGTTAGAAGGAGAAAAGCGTCCTTTGCTTTCGCTTTCCCGCAGGGAGCTCAGCGAAACAGCCCTTCGCGAAGGGCCGATTTCCCCTGGAGAACTGCCTGGCGGCAGCCCCGTTCTGCAAGGGGAACGCGTATGCAGTGTTAGCGTTCAGCTATCGTGAAGGCTCGCTTTGGCCCGGGGAGAGCAAAGCGCCTGGGGAAGAAATCTCAGCAGACCCCGCTGCCTTGCCACGGTGCAAAGTGTGCAAGTGCACACTCTTTTCCAAAGAAGAGAGCGCACAGGCAACAGCAGCCCGCACGTTTCTCGGTCAAGGGGAGAACTCCCTGACTTCACCCAGCCCTCTGAGCAAAAGCAGGCAGGGGGAGAGAAGCTTCCCTTCCTTCCCCTTGCCCGCATTGCATGCAGTTCTCCTTTGCTCTCGCAAACGCAAGGCTTCTTCTGAAAAACTACATCGCGGTGCAGCTCTCCTTCCAGAGGAGAAACGACAGAGTTTTAGCTTCTAGGAAGAGACTGGGAGAGCAGCCGGGGAGAGAAGGCCTTTTCCTAGTCTCTTTTCTTTCGGCCTGAATTCGGTCCATCGGCACTGGCCCAAGCAAGGTTTCCCAGCCCAAAGGACGACGCAGCAGCTCTCTCCGGGCAGAGGAAGTCCCATGCAGTGTTGCCCTGACGAGATAGTGTGGGTACGCTGAGGCCCAGGGAAAACACGCTGCCCAGAGAAATCCTAGCACAGCCGTGAGCTTCCCCACAGGAACGCATGTCCGTTTCAGTTCTTTGCCGAGAACGGAGCTCGGAGGCAACATCAGACTGTGTGTATCTCAGGGAGAGAAAGAAGGCTGTGACTTCCGCCGTTCCTCTGAAGAAAGCAGTTAGAAGGAGAAAAGCGTCCTTTGCTTTCGCTTTCCCGCAGGGAGCTTGGCGAAACGGCCCTTCGCGAAGGGCCGTTTTCCCCTGTGGAACTGCCTGGCGGCAGCCCCATTATCCAAGGACAGCGCGTATACAATGTTAGCGTTCAGCTATCGTGAAGGCTCGCTTTGGCCCAGGGAGAGCAAAGCGCCTGGGGAAGAAATCTCAGCAGACCCCGCTGCCTTGCCACGGTGCAAAGTGTGCAAGTGCACACTCTTTTCCAAAGAAGAGAGCGCACAGGCAACAGCAGCCCGCACGTTTCTCGGTCAAGGGGAGAACTCCCTGACTTCACCCAGCCCTCTGAGCAAAAGCAGGCAGGGGGAGAGAAGCTTCCCTTCCTTCCCCTTGCCCGCATTGCATGCAGTTCTCCTTTGCTCTCGCAAACGCAAGGCTTCTTCTGAAAAACTACATCGCGGTGCAGCTCTCCTTCCAGAGGAGAAACGACAGTTTTAGCTTCTAGGAAGAGACTGGGAGAGCAGCCGGGGAGAGAAGGCCTTTTCCTAGTCTCTTTTCTTTCGGCCTGAATTCGGTCCATCGGCACTGGCCCAAGCAAGGTTTCCCAGCCCAAAGGACGACGCAGCAGCTCTCTCCTGGCAGAGGAAGTCCCATGCAGTGTTGCCCTGACGAGATAGTGTGGGTACGCTGAGGCCCAGGGAAAACACGCTGCCCAGAGAAATCCTAGCACAGCCGTGAGCTTCCCCACAGGAACGCATGTCCGTTTCAGTTCTTTGCCGAGAACGGAGCTCGGAGGCAACATCAGACTGTGTGTATCTCAGGGAGAGAAAGAAGGCTGTGACTTCCGCCGTTCCTCTGAAGAAAGCAGTTAGAAGGAGAAAAGCGTCCTTTGCTTTCGCTTTCCCGCAGGGAGCTCAGCGAAACAGCCCTTCGCGAAGGGCCGATTTCCCCTGGAGAACTGCCTGGCGGCAGCCCCGTTCTGCAAGGGGAACGCGTATGCAGTGTTAGCGTTCAGCTATCGTGAAGGCTCGCTTTGGCCCGGGGAGAGCAAAGCGCCTGGGGAAGAAATCTCAGCAGACCCCGCTGCCTTGCCACGGTGCAAAGTGTGCAAGTGCACACTCTTTTCCAAAGAAGAGAGCGCACAGGCAACAGCAGCCCGCACGTTTCTCGGTCAAGGGGAGAACTCCCTGACTTCACCCAGCCCTCTGAGCAAAAGCAGGCAGGGGGAGAGAAGCTTCCCTTCCTTCCCCTTGCCCGCATTGCATGCAGTTCTCCTTTGCTCTCGCAAACGCAAGGCTTCTTCTGAAAAACTACATCGCGGTGCAGCTCTCCTTCCAGAGGAGAAACGACAGAGTTTTAGCTTCTAGGAAGAGACTGGGAGAGCAGCCGGGGAGAGAAGGCCTTTTCCTAGTCTCTTTTCTTTCGGCCTGAATTCGGTCCATCGGCACTGGCCCAAGCAAGGTTTCCCAGCCCAAAGGACGACGCAGCAGCTCTCTCCGGGCAGAGGAAGTCCCATGCAGTGTTGCCCTGACGAGATAGTGTGGGTACGCTGAGGCCCAGGGAAAACACGCTGCCCAGAGAAATCCTAGCACAGCCGTGAGCTTCCCCACAGGAACGCATGTCCGTTTCAGTTCTTTGCCGAGAACGGAGCTCGGAGGCAACATCAGACTGTGTGTATCTCAGGGAGAGAAAGAAGGCTGTGACTTCCGCCGTTCCTCTGAAGAAAGCAGTTAGAAGGAGAAAAGCGTCCTTTGCTTTCGCTTTCCCGCAGGGAGCTCAGCGAAACAGCCCTTCGCGAAGGGCCGATTTCCCCTGGAGAACTGCCTGGCGGCAGCCCCGTTCTGCAAGGGGAACGCGTATGCAGTGTTAGCGTTCAGCTATCGTGAAGGCTCGCTTTGGCCCAGGGAGAGCAAAGCGCCTGGGGAAGAAATCTCAGCAGACCCCGCTGCCTTGCCACGGTGCAAAGTGTGCAAGTGCACACTCTTTTCCAAAGAAGAGAGCGCACAGGCAACAGCAGCCCGCACGTTTCTCGGTCAAGGGGAGAACTCCCTGACTTCACCCAGCCCTCTGAGCAAAAGCAGGCAGGGGGAGAGAACCTTCCCTTCCTTCCCCTTGCCCGCATTGCATGCAGTTCTCCTTTGCTCTCACAAACGCAAGGCTTCTTCTGAAAAACTACATCGCGGTGCAGCTCTCCTTCCAGAGGAGAAACGACAGAGTTTTAGCTTCTAGGAAGAGACTGGGAGAGCAGCCGGGGAGAGAAGGCCTTTTCCTAGTCTCTTTTCTTTCGGCCTGAATTCGGTCCATCGGCACTGGCCCAAGCAAGGTTTCCCAGCCCAAAGGACGACGCAGCAGCTCTCTCCTGGCAGAGGAAGTCCCATGCAGTGTTGCCCTGACGACATAGTGTGGGTACGCTGAGGCCCAGGGAAAACACACTGCCCAGAGAAATCCTAGCACAGCCGTGAGCTTCCCCACAGGAACGCATGTCCGTTTCAGTTCTTTGCCGAGAACGGAGCTCGGAGGCAACATCAGACTGTGTGTATCTCAGGGAGAGAAAGAAGGCTGTGACTTCCGCCGTTCCTCTGAAGAAAGCAGTTAGAAGGAGAAAAGCGTCCTTTGCTTTCGCTTTCCCGCAGGGAGCTCGGCGAAACAGCCCTTCGCGAAGGGCCGATTTCCCCTGGAGAACTGCCTGGCGGCAGCCCCGTTCTGCAAGGGGAACGCGTATGCAGTGTTAGCGTTCAGCTATCGTGAAGGCTCGCTTTGGCCCAGGGAGAGCAAAGCGCCTGGGGAAGAAATCTCAGCAGACCCCGCTGCCTTGCCACGGTGCAAAGTGTGCAAGTGCACACTCTTTTCCAAAGAAGAGAGCGCACAGGCAACAGCAGCCCGCACGTTTCTCGGTCAAGGGGAGAACTCCCTGACTTCACCCAGCCCTCTGAGCAAAAGCAGGCAGGGGGAGAGAAGCTTCCCTTCCTTCCCCTTGCCCGCATTGCATGCAGTTCTCCTTTGCTCTCGCAAACGCAAGGCTTCTTCTGAAAAACTACATCGCGGTGCAGCTCTCCTTCCAGAGGAGAAACGACAGAGTTTTAGCTTCTAGGAAGAGACTGGGAGAGCAGCCGGGGAGAGAAGGCCTTTTCCTAGTCTCTTTTCTTTCGGCCTGAATTCGGTCCATCGGCACTGGCCCAAGCAAGGTTTCCCAGCCCAAAGGACGACGCAGCAGCTCTCTCCGGGCAGAGGAAGTCCCATGCAGTGTTGCCCTGACGAGATAGTGTGGGTACGCTGAGGCCCAGGGAAAACACGCTGCCCAGAGAAATCCTAGCACAGCCGTGAGCTTCCCCACAGGAACGCATGTCCGTTTCAGTTCTTTGCCGAGAACGGAGCTCGGAGGCAACATCAGACTGTGTGTATCTCAGGGAGAGAAAGAAGGCTGTGACTTCCGCCGTTCCTCTGAAGAAAGCAGTTAGAAGGAGAAAAGCGTCCTTTGCTTTCGCTTTCCCGCAGGGAGCTCAGCGAAACAGCCCTTCGCGAAGGGCCGATTTCCCCTGGAGAACTGCCTGGCGGCAGCCCCGTTCTGCAAGGGGAACGCGTATGCAGTGTTAGCGTTCAGCTATCGTGAAGGCTCGCTTTGGCCCAGGGAGAGCAAAGCGCCTGGGGAAGAAATCTCAGCAGACCCCGCTGCCTTGCCACGGTGCAAAGTGTGCAAGTGCACACTCTTTTCCAAAGAAGAGAGCGCACAGGCAACAGCAGCCCGCACGTTTCTCGGTCAAGGGGAGAACTCCCTGACTTCACCCAGCCCTCTGAGCAAAAGCAGGCAGGGGGAGAGAACCTTCCCTTCCTTCCCCTTGCCCGCATTGCATGCAGTTCTCCTTTGCTCTCACAAACGCAAGGCTTCTTCTGAAAAACTACATCGCGGTGCAGCTCTCCTTCCAGAGGAGAAACGACAGAGTTTTAGCTTCTAGGAAGAGACTGGGAGAGCAGCCGGGGAGAGAAGGCCTTTTCCTAGTCTCTTTTCTTTCGGCCTGAATTCGGTCCATCGGCACTGGCCCAAGCAAGGTTTCCCAGCCCAAAGGACGACGCAGCAGCTCTCTCCTGGCAGAGGAAGTCCCATGCAGTGTTGCCCTGACGACATAGTGTGGGTACGCTGAGGCCCAGGGAAAACACACTGCCCAGAGAAATCCTAGCACAGCCGTGAGCTTCCCCACAGGAACGCATGTCCGTTTCAGTTCTTTGCCGAGAACGGAGCTCGGAGGCAACATCAGACTGTGTGTATCTCAGGGAGAGAAAGAAGGCTGTGACTTCCGCCGTTCCTCTGAAGAAAGCAGTTAGAAGGAGAAAAGCGTCCTTTGCTTTCGCTTTCCCGCAGGGAGCTCGGCGAAACAGCCCTTCGCGAAGGGCCGATTTCCCCTGGAGAACTGCCTGGCGGCAGCCCCGTTCTGCAAGGGGAACGCGTATGCAGTGTTAGCGTTCAGCTATCGTGAAGGCTCGCTTTGGCCCAGGGAGAGCAAAGCGCCTGGGGAAGAAATCTCAGCAGACCCCGCTGCCTTGCCACGGTGCAAAGTGTGCAAGTGCACACTCTTTTCCAAAGAAGAGAGCGCACAGGCAACAGCAGCCCGCACGTTTCTCGGTCAAGGGGAGAACTCCCTGACTTCACCCAGCCCTCTGAGCAAAAGCAGGCAGGGGGAGAGAAGCTTCCCTTCCTTCCCCTTGCCCGCATTGCATGCAGTTCTCCTTTGCTCTCGCAAACGCAAGGCTTCTTCTGAAAAACTACATCGCGGTGCAGCTCTCCTTCCAGAGGAGAAACGACAGAGTTTTAGCTTCTAGGAAGAGACTGGGAGAGCAGCCGGGGAGAGAAGGCCTTTTCCTAGTCTCTTTTCTTTCGGCCTGAATTCGGTCCATCGGCACTGGCCCAAGCAAGGTTTCCCAGCCCAAAGGACGACGCAGCAGCTCTCTCCTGGCACAGGAAGTCCCATGCAGTGTTGCCCTGACGAGATAGTGTGGGTACGCTGAGGCCCAGGGAAAACACGCTGCCCAGAGAAATCCTAGCACAGCCGTGAGCTTCCCCACAGGAACGCATGTCCGTTTCAGTTCTTTGCCGAGAACGGAGCTCGGAGGCAACATCAGACTGTGTGTATCTCAGGGAGAGAAAGAAGGCTGTGACTTCCGCCGTTCCTCTGAAGAAAGCAGTTAGAAGGAGAAAAGCGTCCTTTGCTTTCGCTTTCCCGCAGGGAGCTTGGCGAAACGGCCCTTCGCGAAGGGCCGTTTTCCCCTGTGGAACTGCCTGGCGGCAGCCCCATTATCCAAGGACAGCGCGTATACAATGTTAGCGTTCAGCTATCGTGAAGGCTCGCTTTGGCCCAGGGAGAGCAAAGCGCCTGGGGAAGAAATCTCAGCAGACCCCGCTGCCTTGCCACGGTGCAAAGTGTGCAAGTGCACACTCTTTTCCAAAGAAGAGAGCGCACAGGCAACAGCAGCCCGCACGTTTCTCGGTCAAGGGGAGAACTCCCTGACTTCACCCAGCCCTCTGAGCAAAAGCAGGCAGGGGGAGAGAAGCTTCCCTTCCTTCCCCTTGCCCGCATTGCATGCAGTTCTCCTTTGCTCTCGCAAACGCAAGGCTTCTTCTGAAAAACTACATCGCGGTGCAGCTCTCCTTCCAGAGGAGAAACGACAGAGTTTTAGCTTCTAGGAAGAGACTGGGAGAGCAGCCGGGGAGAGAAGGCCTTTTCCTAGTCTCTTTTCTTTCGGCCTGAATTCGGTCCATCGGCACTGGCCCAAGCAAGGTTTCCCAGCCCAAAGGACGACGCAGCAGCTCTCTCCTGGCAGAGGAAGTCCCATGCAGTGTTGCCCTGACGAGATAGTGTGGGTACGCTGAGGCCCAGGGAAAACACGCTGCCCAGAGAAATCCTAGCACAGCCGTGAGCTTCCCCACAGGAACGCATGTCCGTTTCAGTTCTTTGCCGAGAACGGAGCTCGGAGGCAACATCAGACTGTGTGTATCTCAGGGAGAGAAAGAAGGCTGTGACTTCCGCCGTTCCTCTGAAGAAAGCAGTTAGAAGGAGAAAAGCGTCCTTTGCTTTCGCTTTCCCGCAGGGAGCTCAGCGAAACAGCCCTTCGCGAAGGGCCGATTTCCCCTGGAGAACTGCCTGGCGGCAGCCCCGTTCTGCAAGGGGAACGCGTATGCAGTGTTAGCGTTCAGCTATCGTGAAGGCTCGCTTTGGCCCGGGGAGAGCAAAGCGCCTGGGGAAGAAATCTCAGCAGACCCCGCTGCCTTGCCACGGTGCAAAGTGTGCAAGTGCACACTCTTTTCCAAAGAAGAGAGCGCACAGGCAACAGCAGCCCGCACGTTTCTCGGTCAAGGGGAGAACTCCCTGACTTCACCCAGCCCTCTGAGCAAAAGCAGGCAGGGGGAGAGAAGCTTCCCTTCCTTCCCCTTGCCCGCATTGCATGCAGTTCTCCTTTGCTCTCGCAAACGCAAGGCTTCTTCTGAAAAACTACATCGCGGTGCAGCTCTCCTTCCAGAGGAGAAACGACAGAGTTTTAGCTTCTAGGAAGAGACTGGGAGAGCAGCCGGGGAGAGAAGGCCTTTTCCTAGTCTCTTTTCTTTCGGCCTGAATTCGGTCCATCGGCACTGGCCCAAGCAAGGTTTCCCAGCCCAAAGGACGACGCAGCAGCTCTCTCCTGGCAGAGGAAGTCCCATGCAGTGTTGCCCTGACGACATAGTGTGGGTACGCTGAGGCCCAGGGAAAACACACTGCCCAGAGAAATCCTAGCACAACCGTGAGCTTCCCCACAGGAACGCATGTCCGTTTCAGTTCTTTGCCCAGAACGGAGCTTGGAGGCAACATCAGATTGTGTGTATCTCAGGGAGAGAAAGAAGGCTGTGACTTCCGCCGTTCCTCTGAAGAAAGCAGTTAGAAGGAGAAAAGCGTCCTTTGCTTTCGCTTTCCCGCAGGGAGCTCGGCGAAACAGCCCTTCGCGAAGGGCCGATTTCCCCTGGAGAACTGCCTGGCGGCAGCCCCGTTCTGCAAGGGGAACGCGTATGCAGTGTTAGCGTTCAGCTATCGTGAAGGCTCGCTTTGGCCCAGGGAGAGCAAAGCGCCTGGGGAAGAAATCTCAGCAGACCCCGCTGCCTTGCCACGGTGCAAAGTGTGCAAGTGCACACTCTTTTCCAAAGAAGAGAGCGCACAGGCAACAGCAGCCCGCACGTTTCTCGGTCAAGGGGAGAACTCCCTGACTTCACCCAGCCCTCTGAGCAAAAGCAGGCAGGGGGAGAGAAGCTTCCCTTCCTTCCCCTTGCCCGCATTGCATGCAGTTCTCCTTTGCTCTCGCAAACGCAAGGCTTCTTCTGAAAAACTACATCGCGGTGCAGCTCTCCTTCCAGAGGAGAAACGACAGAGTTTTAGCTTCTAGGAAGAGACTGGGAGAGCAGCCGGGGAGAGAAGGCCTTTTCCTAGTCTCTTTTCTTTCGGCCTCAATTCGGTCCATCGGCACTGGCCCAAGCAAGGTTTCCCAGCCCAAAGGACGACGCAGCAGCTCTCTCCTGGCACAGGAAGTCTCATGCAGTGTTGCCCTGACGAGATAGTGTGGGTACGCTGAGGCCCAGGGAAAACACACTGCCCAGAGAAATCCTAGCACAGCCGTGAGCTTCCCCACAGGAACGCATGTCCGTTTCAGTTCTTTGCCGAGAACGGAGCTCGGAGGCAACATCAGATTGTGTGTATCTCAGGGAGAGAAAGAAGGCTGTGACTTCCGCCGTTCCTCTGAAGAAAGCAGTTAGAAGGAGAAAAGCGTCCTTTGCTTTCGCTTTCCCGCAGGGAGCTTGGCGAAACGGCCCTTCGAGAAGGGCCGTTTTCCCCTGTGGAACTGCCTGGCGGCAGCCCCATTATCCAAGGACAGCGCGTATACAATGTTAGCGTTCAGCTATCGTGAAGGCTCGCTTTGGCCCAGGGAGAGCAAAGCGCCTGGGGAAGAAATCTCAGCAGACCCCGCTGCCTTGCCACGGTGCAAAGTGTGCAAGTGCACACTCTTTTCCAAAGAAGAGAGCGCACAGGCAACAGCAGCCCGCACGTTTCTCGGTCAAGGGGAGAACTCCCTGACTTCACCCAGCCCTCTGAGCAAAAGCAGGCAGGGGGAGAGAAGCTTCCCTTCCTTCCCCTTGCCCGCATTGCATGCAGTTCTCCTTTGCTCTCGCAAACGCAAGGCTTCTTCTGAAAAACTACATCGCGGTGCAGCTCTCCTTCCAGAGGAGAAACGACAGAGTTTTAGCTTCTAGGAAGAGACTGGGAGAGCAGCCGGGGAGAGAAGGCCTTTTCCTAGTCTCTTTTCTTTCGGCCTGAATTCGGTCCATCGGCACTGGCCCAAGCAAGGTTTCCCAGCCCAAAGGACGACGCAGCAGCTCTCTCCTGGCAGAGGAAGTCCCATGCAGTGTTGCCCTGACGACATAGTGTGGGTACGCTGAGGCCCAGGGAAAACACACTGCCCAGAGAAATCCTAGCACAGCCGTGAGCTTCCCCACAGGAACGCATGTCCGTTTCAGTTCTTTGCCGAGAACGGAGCTCGCAGGCAACATCAGACTGTGTGTATCTCAGGGAGAGAAAGAAGGCTGTGACTTCCGCCGTTCCTCTGAAGAAAGCAGTTAGAAGGAGAAAAGCGTCCTTTGCTTTCGCTTTCCCGCAGGGAGCTCGGCGAAACAGCCCTTCGCGAAGGGCCGATTTCCCCTGGAGAACTGCCTGGCGGCAGCCCCGTTCTGCAAGGGGAACGCGTATGCAGTGTTAGCGTTCAGCTATCGTGAAGGCTCGCTTTGGCCCAGGGAGAGCAAAGCGCCTGGGGAAGAAATCTCAGCAGACCCCGCTGCCTTGCCACGGTGCAAAGTGTGCAAGTGCACACTCTTTTCCAAAGAAGAGAGCGCACAGGCAACAGCAGCCCGCACGTTTCTCGGTCAAGGGGAGAACTCCCTGACTTCACCCAGCCCTCTGAGCAAAAGCAGGCAGGGGGAGAGAAGCTTCCCTTCCTTCCCCTTGCCCGCATTGCATGCAGTTCTCCTTTGCTCTCGCAAACGCAAGGCTTCTTCTGAAAAACTACATCGCGGTGCAGCTCTCCTTCCAGAGGAGAAACGACAGAGTTTTAGCTTCTAGGAAGAGACTGGGAGAGCAGCCGGGGAGAGAAGGCCTTTTCCTAGTCTCTTTTCTTTCGGCCTCAATTCGGTCCATCGGCACTGGCCCAAGCAAGGTTTCCCAGCCCAAAGGACGACGCAGCAGCTCTCTCCGGGCAGAGGAAGTCTCATGCAGTGTTGCCCTGACGAGATAGTTTGGGTACGCTGAGGCCCAGGGAAAACACGCTGCCCAGAGAAATCCTAGCACAGCCGTGAGCTTCCCCACAGGAACGCATGTCCGTTTCAGTTCTTTGCCCAGAACGGAGCTTGGAGGCAACATCAGATTGTGTGTATCTCAGGGAGAGAAAGAAGGCTGTGACTTCCGCCGTTCCTCTGAAGAAAGCAGTTAGAAGGAGAAAAGCGTCCTTTGCTTTCGCTTTCCCGCAGGGAGCTCGGCGAAACAGCCCTTCGCGAAGGGCCGATTTCCCCTGGAGAACTGCCTGGCGGCAGCCCCGTTCTGCAAGGGGAACGCGTATGCAGTGTTAGCGTTCAGCTATCGTGAAGGCTCGCTTTGGCCCAGGGAGAGCAAAGCGCCTGGGGAAGAAATCTCAGCAGACCCCGCTGCCTTGCCACGGTGCAAAGTGTGCAAGTGCACACTCTTTTCCAAAGAAGAGAGCGCACAGGCAACAGCAGCCCGCACGTTTCTCGGTGAAGGGGAGAACTCCCTGACTTCACCCAGCCCTCTGAGCAAAAGCAGGCAGGGGGAGAGAAGCTTCCCTTCCTTCCCCTTGCCCGCATTGCATGCAGTTCTCCTTTGCTCTCGCAAACGCAAGGCTTCTTCTGAAAAACTACATCGCGGTGCAGCTCTCCTTCCAGAGGAGAAACGACAGAGTTTTAGCTTCTAGGAAGAGACTGGGAGAGCAGCCGGGGAGAGAAGGCCTTTTCCTAGTCTCTTTTCTTTCGGCCTGAATTCGGTCCATCGGCACTGGCCCAAGCAAGGTTTCCCAGCCCAAAGGACGACGCAGCAGCTCTCTCCGGGCAGAGGAAGTCTCATGCAGTGTTGCCCTGACGAGATAGTGTGGGTACGCTGAGGCCCAGGGAAAACACACTGCCCAGAGAAATCCTAGCACAGCCGTGAGCTTCCCCACAGGAACGCATGTCCGTTTCAGTTCTTTGCCGAGAACGGAGCTCGGAGGCAACATCAGATTGTGTGTATCTCAGGGAGAGAAAGAAGGCTGTGACTTCCGCCGTTCCTCTGAAGAAAGCAGTTAGAAGGAGAAAAGCGTCCTTTGCTTTCGCTTTCCCGCAGGGAGCTTGGCGAAACGGCCCTTCGCGAAGGGCCGTTTTCCCCTGTGGAACTGCCTGGCGGCAGCCCCATTATCCAAGGACAGCGCGTATACAATGTTAGCGTTCAGCTATCGTGAAGGCTCGCTTTGGCCCAGGGAGAGCAAAGCGCCTGGGGAAGAAATCTCAGCAGACCCCGCTGCCTTGCCACGGTGCAAAGTGTGCAAGTGCACACTCTTTTCCAAAGAAGAGAGCGCACAGGCAACAGCAGCCCGCACGTTTCTCGGTCAAGGGGAGAACTCCCTGACTTCACCCAGCCCTCTGAGCAAAAGCAGGCAGGGGGAGAGAAGCTTCCCTTCCTTCCCCTTGCCCGCATTGCATGCAGTTCTCCTTTGCTCTCGCAAACGCAAGGCTTCTTCTGAAAAACTACATCGCGGTGCAGCTCTCCTTCCAGAGGAGAAACGACAGAGTTTTAGCTTCTAGGAAGAGACTGGGAGAGCAGCCGGGGAGAGAAGGCCTTTTCCTAGTCTCTTTTCTTTCGGCCTGAATTCGGTCCATCGGCACTGGCCCAAGCAAGGTTTCCCAGCCCAAAGGACGACGCAGCAGCTCTCTCCTGGCACAGGAAGTCCCATGCAGTGTTGCCCTGACGAGATAGTGTGGGTACGCTGAGGCCCAGGGAAAACACGCTGCCCAGAGAAATCCTAGCACAGCCGTGAGCTTCCCCACAGGAACGCATGTCCGTTTCAGTTCTTTGCCGAGAACGGAGCTCGCAGGCAACATCAGACTGTGTGTATCTCAGGGAGAGAAAGAAGGCTGTGACTTCCGCCGTTCCTCTGAAGAAAGCAGTTAGAAGGAGAAAAGCGTCCTTTGCTTTCGCTTTCCCGCAGGGAGCTCGGCGAAACAGCCCTTCGAGAAGGGCCGATTTCCCCTGGAGAACTGCCTGGCGGCAGCCCCGTTCTGCAAGGGGAACGCGTATGCAGTGTTAGCGTTCAGCTATCGTGAAGGCTCGTTTGGCCCAGGGAGAGCAAAGCGCCTGGGGAAGAAATCTCAGCAGACCCCGCTGCCTTGCCACGGTGCAAAGTGTGCAAGTGCACACTCTTTTCCAAAGAAGAGAGCGCACAGGCAACAGCAGCCCGCACGTTTCTCGGTCAAGGGGAGAACTCCCTGACTTCACCCAGCCCTCTGAGCAAAAGCAGGCAGGGGGAGAGAAGCTTCCCTTCCTTCCCCTTGCCCGCATTGCATGCAGTTCTCCTTTGCTCTCGCAAACGCAAGGCTTCTTCTGAAAAACTACATCGCGGTGCAGCTCTCCTTCCAGAGGAGAAACGACAGAGTTTTAGCTTCTAGGAAGAGACTGGGAGAGCAGCCGGGGAGAGAAGGCCTTTTCCTAGTCTCTTTTCTTTCGGCCTGAATTCGGTCCATCGGCACTGGCCCAAGCAAGGTTTCCCAGCCCAAAGGACGACGCAGCAGCTCTCTCCTGGCAGAGGAAGTCCCATGCAGTGTTGCCCTGACGAGATAGTGTGGGTACGCTGAGGCCCAGGGAAAACACGCTGCCCAGAGAAATCCTAGCACAGCCGTGAGCTTCCCCACAGGAACGCATGTCCGTTTCAGTTCTTTGCCGAGAACGGAGCTCGGAGGCAACATCAGACTGTGTGTATCTCAGGGAGAGAAAGAAGGCTGTGACTTCCGCCGTTCCTCTGAAGAAAGCAGTTAGAAGGAGAAAAGCGTCCTTTGCTTTCGCTTTCCCGCAGGGAGCTCAGCGAAACAGCCCTTCGCGAAGGGCCGATTTCCCCTGGAGAACTGCCTGGCGGCAGCCCCGTTCTGCAAGGGGAACGCGTATGCAGTGTTAGCGTTCAGCTATCGTGAAGGCTCGCTTTGGCCCAGGGAGAGCAAAGCGCCTGGGGAAGAAATCTCAGCAGACCCCGCTGCCTTGCCACGGTGCAAAGTGTGCAAGTGCACACTCTTTTCCAAAGAAGAGAGCGCACAGGCAACAGCAGCCCGCACGTTTCTCGGTCAAGGGGAGAACTCCCTGACTTCACCCAGCCCTCTGAGCAAAAGCAGGCAGGGGGAGAGAAGCTTCCCTTCCTTCCCCTTGCCCGCATTGCATGCAGTTCTCCTTTGCTCTCGCAAACGCAAGGCTTCTTCTGAAAAACTACATCGCGGTGCAGCTCTCCTTCCAGAGGAGAAACGACAGAGTTTTAGCTTCTAGGAAGAGACTGGGAGAGCAGCCGGGGAGAGAAGGCCTTTTCCTAGTCTCTTTTCTTTCGGCCTGAATTCGGTCCATCGGCACTGGCCCAAGCAAGGTTTCCCAGCCCAAAGGACGACGCAGCAGCTCTCTCCTGGCACAGGAAGTCTCATGCAGTGTTGCCCTGACGAGATAGTGTGGGTACGCTGAGGCCCAGGGAAAACACACTGCCCAGAGAAATCCTAGCACAGCCGTGAGCTTCCCCACAGGAACGCATGTCCGTTTCAGTTCTTTGCCGAGAACGGAGCTCAGAGGCAACATCAGACTGTGTGTATCTCAGGGAGAGAAAGAAGGCTGTGACTTCCGCCGTTCCTCTGAAGAAAGCAGTTAGAAGGAGAAAAGCGTCCTTTGCTTTCGCTTTCCCGCAGGGAGCTCGGCGAAACAGCCCTTCGAGAAGGGCCGATTTCCCCTGGAGAACTGCCTGGCGGTAGCCCCGTTCTGCAAGGGGAACGCGTATGCAGTGTTAGCGTTCAGCTATCGTGAAGGCTCGTTTGGCCCAGGGAGAGCAAAGCGCCTGGGGAAGAAATCTCAGCAGACCCCGCTGCCTTGCCACGGTGCAAAGTGTGCAAGTGCACACTCTTTTCCAAAGAAGAGAGCGCACAGGCAACAGCAGCCCGCACGTTTCTCGGTCAAGGGGAGAACTCCCTGACTTCACCCAGCCCTCTGAGCAAAAGCAGGCAGGGGGAGAGAAGCTTCCCTTCCTTCCCCTTGCCCGCATTGCATGCAGTTCTCCTTTGCTCTCGCAAACGCAAGGCTTCTTCTGAAAAACTACATCGCGGTGCAGCTCTCCTTCCAGAGGAGAAACGACAGAGTTTTAGCTTCTAGGAAGAGACTGGGAGAGCAGCCGGGGAGAGAAGGCCTTTTCCTAGTCTCTTTTCTTTCGGCCTGAATTCGGTCCATCGGCACTGGCCCAAGCAAGGTTTCCCAGCCCAAAGGACGACGCAGCAGCTCTCTCCTGGCAGAGGAAGTCCCATGCAGTGTTGCCCTGACGAGATAGTGTGGGTACGCTGAGGCCCAGGGAAAACACACTGCCCAGAGAAATCCTAGCACAGCCGTGAGCTTCCCCACAGGAACGCATGTCCGTTTCAGTTCTTTGCCGAGAACGGAGCTCGGAGGCAACATCAGACTGTGTGTATCTCAGGGAGAGAAAGAAGGCTGTGACTTCCGCCGTTCCTCTGAAGAAAGCAGTTAGAAGGAGAAAAGCGTCCTTTGCTTTCGCTTTCCCGCAGGGAGCTCAGCGAAACAGCCCTTCGCGAAGGGCCGATTTCCCCTGGAGAACTGCCTGGCGGCAGCCCCGTTCTGCAAGGGGAACGCGTATGCAGTGTTAGCGTTCAGCTATCGTGAAGGCTCGCTTTGGCCCAGGGAGAGCAAAGCGCCTGGGGAAGAAATCTCAGCAGACCCCGCTGCCTTGCCACGGTGCAAAGTGTGCAAGTGCACACTCTTTTCCAAAGAAGAGAGCGCACAGGCAACAGCAGCCCGCACGTTTCTCGGTCAAGGGGAGAACTCCCTGACTTCACCCAGCCCTCTGAGCAAAAGCAGGCAGGGGGAGAGAAGCTTCCCTTCCTTCCCCTTGCCCGCATTGCATGCAGTTCTCCTTTGCTCTCGCAAACGCAAGGCTTCTTCTGAAAAACTACATCGCGGTGCAGCTCTCCTTCCAGAGGAGAAACGACAGAGTTTTAGCTTCTAGGAAGAGACTGGGAGAGCAGCCGGGGAGAGAAGGCCTTTTCCTAGTCTCTTTTCTTTCGGCCTGAATTCGGTCCATCGGCACTGGCCCAAGCAAGGTTTCCCAGCCCAAAGGACGACGCAGCAGCTCTCTCCTGGCAGAGGAAGTCCCATGCAGTGTTGCCCTGACGAGATAGTGTGGGTACGCTGAGGCCCAGGGAAAACACGCTGCCCAGAGAAATCCTAGCACAGCCGTGAGCTTCCCCACAGGAACGCATGTCCGTTTCAGTTCTTTGCCGAGAACGGAGCTCGGAGGCAACATCAGACTGTGTGTATCTCAGGGAGAGAAAGAAGGCTGTGACTTCCGCCGTTCCTCTGAAGAAAGCAGTTAGAAGGAGAAAAGCGTCCTTTGCTTTCGCTTTCCCGCAGGGAGCTCAGCGAAACAGCCCTTCGCGAAGGGCCGATTTCCCCTGGAGAACTGCCTGGCGGCAGCCCCGTTCTGCAAGGGGAACGCGTATGCAGTGTTAGCGTTCAGCTATCGTGAAGGCTCGCTTTGGCCCAGGGAGAGCAAAGCGCCTGGGGAAGAAATCTCAGCAGACCCCGCTGCCTTGCCACGGTGCAAAGTGTGCAAGTGCACACTCTTTTCCAAAGAAGAGAGCGCACAGGCAACAGCAGCCCGCACGTTTCTCGGTCAAGGGGAGAACTCCCTGACTTCACCCAGCCCTCTGAGCAAAAGCAGGCAGGGGGAGAGAAGCTTCCCTTCCTTCCCCTTGCCCGCATTGCATGCAGTTCTCCTTTGCTCTCGCAAACGCAAGGCTTCTTCTGAAAAACTACATCGCGGTGCAGCTCTCCTTCCAGAGGAGAAACGACAGAGTTTTAGCTTCTAGGAAGAGACTGGGAGAGCAGCCGGGGAGAGAAGGCCTTTTCCTAGTCTCTTTTCTTTCGGCCTGAATTCGGTCCATCGGCACTGGCCCAAGCAAGGTTTCCCAGCCCAAAGGACGACGCAGCAGCTCTCTCCTGGCACAGGAAGTCTCATGCAGTGTTGCCCTGACGAGATAGTGTGGGTACGCTGAGGCCCAGGGAAAACACACTGCCCAGAGAAATCCTAGCACAGCCGTGAGCTTCCCCACAGGAACGCATGTCCGTTTCAGTTCTTTGCCGAGAACGGAGCTCAGAGGCAACATCAGACTGTGTGTATCTCAGGGAGAGAAAGAAGGCTGTGACTTCCGCCGTTCCTCTGAAGAAAGCAGTTAGAAGGAGAAAAGCGTCCTTTGCTTTCGCTTTCCCGCAGGGAGCTCGGCGAAACAGCCCTTCGAGAAGGGCCGATTTCCCCTGGAGAACTGCCTGGCGGTAGCCCCGTTCTGCAAGGGGAACGCGTATGCAGTGTTAGCGTTCAGCTATCGTGAAGGCTCGTTTGGCCCAGGGAGAGCAAAGCGCCTGGGGAAGAAATCTCAGCAGACCCCGCTGCCTTGCCACGGTGCAAAGTGTGCAAGTGCACACTCTTTTCCAAAGAAGAGAGCGCACAGGCAACAGCAGCCCGCACGTTTCTCGGTCAAGGGGAGAACTCCCTGACTTCACCCAGCCCTCTGAGCAAAAGCAGGCAGGGGGAGAGAAGCTTCCCTTCCTTCCCCTTGCCCGCATTGCATGCAGTTCTCCTTTGCTCTCGCAAACGCAAGGCTTCTTCTGAAAATCTACATCGCGGTGCAGCTCTCCTTCCAGAGGAGAAACGACAGAGTTTTAGCTTCTAGGAAGAGACTGGGAGAGCAGCCGGGGAGAGAAGGCCTTTTCCTAGTCTCTTTTCTTTCGGCCTGAATTCGGTCCATCGGCACTGGCCCAAGCAAGGTTTCCCAGCCCAAAGGACGACGCAGCAGCTCTCTCCTGGCAGAGGAAGTCCCATGCAGTGTTGCCCTGACGACATAGTGTGAGTACGCTGAGGCCCAGGGAAAACACACTGCCCAGAGAAATCCTAGCACAACCGTGAGCTTCCCCACAGGAACGCATGTCCGTTTCAGTTCTTTGCCCGGAACGGAGCTTGGAGGCAACATCAGATTGTGTGTATCTCAGGGAGAGAAAGAAGGCTGTGACTTCCGCCGTTCCTCTGAAGAAAGCAGTTAGAAGGAGAAAAGCGTCCTTTGCTTTCGCTTTCCCGCAGGGAGCTCAGCGAAACAGCCCTTCGCGAAGGGCCGATTTCCCCTGGAGAACTGCCTGGCGGCAGCCCCGTTCTGCAAGGGGAACGCGTATGCAGTGTTAGCGTTCAGCTATCGTGAAGGCTCGCTTTGGCCCAGGGAGAGCAAAGCGCCTGGGGAAGAAATCTCAGCAGACCCCGCTGCCTTGCCACGGTGCAAAGTGTGCAAGTGCACACTCTTTTCCAAAGAAGAGAGCGCACAGGCAACAGCAGCCCGCACGTTTCTCGGTCAAGGGGAGAACTCCCTGACTTCACCCAGCCCTCTGAGCAAAAGCAGGCAGGGGGAGAGAAGCTTCCCTTCCTTCCCCTTGCCCGCATTGCATGCAGTTCTCCTTTGCTCTCGCAAACGCAAGGCTTCTTCTGAAAAACTACATCGCGGTGCAGCTCTCCTTCCAGAGGAGAAACGACAGAGTTTTAGCTTCTAGGAAGAGACTGGGAGAGCAGCCGGGGAGAGAAGGCCTTTTCCTAGTCTCTTTTCTTTCGGCCTGAATTCGGTCCATCGGCACTGGCCCAAGCAAGGTTTCCCAGCCCAAAGGACGACGCAGCAGCTCTCTCCTGGCAGAGGAAGTCCCATGCAGTGTTGCCCTGACGAGATAGTGTGGGTACGCTGAGGCCCAGGGAAAACACGCTGCCCAGAGAAATCCTAGCACAGCCGTGAGCTTCCCCACAGGAACGCATGTCCGTTTCAGTTCTTTGCCGAGAACGGAGCTCGGAGGCAACATCAGACTGTGTGTATCTCAGGGAGAGAAAGAAGGCTGTGACTTCCGCCGTTCCTCTGAAGAAAGCAGTTAGAAGGAGAAAAGCGTCCTTTGCTTTCGCTTTCCCGCAGGGAGCTCAGCGAAACAGCCCTTCGCGAAGGGCCGATTTCCCCTGGAGAACTGCCTGGCGGCAGCCCCGTTCTGCAAGGGGAACGCGTATGCAGTGTTAGCGTTCAGCTATCGTGAAGGCTCGCTTTGGCCCAGGGAGAGCAAAGCGCCTGGGGAAGAAATCTCAGCAGACCCCGCTGCCTTGCCACGGTGCAAAGTGTGCAAGTGCACACTCTTTTCCAAAGAAGAGAGCGCACAGGCAACAGCAGCCCGCACGTTTCTCGGTCAAGGGGAGAACTCCCTGACTTCACCCAGCCCTCTGAGCAAAAGCAGGCAGGGGGAGAGAAGCTTCCCTTCCTTCCCCTTGCCCGCATTGCATGCAGTTCTCCTTTGCTCTCGCAAACGCAAGGCTTCTTCTGAAAAACTACATCGCGGTGCAGCTCTCCTTCCAGAGGAGAAACGACAGAGTTTTAGCTTCTAGGAAGAGACTGGGAGAGCAGCCGGGGAGAGAAGGCCTTTTCCTAGTCTCTTTTCTTTCGGCCTGAATTCGGTCCATCGGCACTGGCCCAAGCAAGGTTTCCCAGCCCAAAGGACGACGCAGCAGCTCTCTCCTGGCACAGGAAGTCTCATGCAGTGTTGCCCTGACGAGATAGTGTGGGTACGCTGAGGCCCAGGGAAAACACACTGCCCAGAGAAATCCTAGCACAGCCGTGAGCTTCCCCACAGGAACGCATGTCCGTTTCAGTTCTTTGCCGAGAACGGAGCTCAGAGGCAACATCAGACTGTGTGTATCTCAGGGAGAGAAAGAAGGCTGTGACTTCCGCCGTTCCTCTGAAGAAAGCAGTTAGAAGGAGAAAAGCGTCCTTTGCTTTCGCTTTCCCGCAGGGAGCTCGGCGAAACAGCCCTTCGAGAAGGGCCGATTTCCCCTGGAGAACTGCCTGGCGGTAGCCCCGTTCTGCAAGGGGAACGCGTATGCAGTGTTAGCGTTCAGCTATCGTGAAGGCTCGTTTGGCCCAGGGAGAGCAAAGCGCCTGGGGAAGAAATCTCAGCAGACCCCGCTGCCTTGCCACGGTGCAAAGTGTGCAAGTGCACACTCTTTTCCAAAGAAGAGAGCGCACAGGCAACAGCAGCCCGCACGTTTCTCGGTCAAGGGGAGAACTCCCTGACTTCACCCAGCCCTCTGAGCAAAAGCAGGCAGGGGGAGAGAAGCTTCCCTTCCTTCCCCTTGCCCGCATTGCATGCAGTTCTCCTTTGCTCTCGCAAACGCAAGGCTTCTTCTGAAAATCTACATCGCGGTGCAGCTCTCCTTCCAGAGGAGAAACGACAGAGTTTTAGCTTCTAGGAAGAGACTGGGAGAGCAGCCGGGGAGAGAAGGCCTTTTCCTAGTCTCTTTTCTTTCGGCCTGAATTCGGTCCATCGGCACTGGCCCAAGCAAGGTTTCCCAGCCCAAAGGACGACGCAGCAGCTCTCTCCTGGCAGAGGAAGTCCCATGCAGTGTTGCCCTGACGACATAGTGTGAGTACGCTGAGGCCCAGGGAAAACACACTGCCCAGAGAAATCCTAGCACAGCCGTGAGCTTCCCCACAGGAACGCATGTCCGTTTCAGTTCTTTGCCGAGAACGGAGCTTGCAGGCAACATCAGACTGTGTGTATCTCAGGGAGAGAAAGAAGGCTGTGACTTCCGCCGTTCCTCTGAAGAAAGCAGTTAGAAGGAGAAAAGCGTCCTTTGCTTTCGCTTTCCCGCAGGGAGCTCAGCGAAACAGCCCTTCGCGAAGGGCCGATTTCCCCTGGAGAACTGCCTGGCGGCAGCCCCGTTCTGCAAGGGGAACGCGTATGCAGTGTTAGCGTTCAGCTATCGTGAAGGCTCGCTTTGGCCCAGGGAGAGCAAAGCGCCTGGGGAAGAAATCTCAGCAGACCCCGCTGCCTTGCCACGGTGCAAAGTGTGCAAGTGCACACTCTTTTCCAAAGAAGAGAGCGCACAGGCAACAGCAGCCCGCACGTTTCTCGGTCAAGGGGAGAACTCCCTGACTTCACCCAGCCCTCTGAGCAAAAGCAGGCAGGGGGAGAGAAGCTTCCCTTCCTTCCCCTTGCCCGCATTGCATGCAGTTCTCCTTTGCTCTCGCAAACGCAAGGCTTCTTCTGAAAATCTACATCGCGGTGCAGCTCTCCTTCCAGAGGAGAAACGACAGAGTTTTAGCTTCTAGGAAGAGACTGGGAGAGCAGCCGGGGAGAGAAGGCCTTTTCCTAGTCTCTTTTCTTTCGGCCTGAATTCGGTCCATCGGCACTGGCCCAAGCAAGGTTTCCCAGCCCAAAGGACGACGCAGCAGCTCTCTCCTGGCAGAGGAAGTCCCATGCAGTGTTGCCCTGACGACATAGTGTGGGTACGCTGAGGCCCAGGGAAAACACACTGCCCAGAGAAATCCTAGCACAGCCGTGAGCTTCCCCACAGGAACGCATGTCCGTTTCAGTTCTTTGCCGAGAACGGAGCTGGCAGGCAACATCAGACTGTGTGTATCTCAGGGAGAGAAAGAAGGCTGTGACTTCCGCCGTTCCTCTGAAGAAAGCAGTTAGAAGGAGAAAAGCGTCCTTTGCTTTCGTTTTCCCGCAGGGAGCTCGGCGAAACAGCCCTTCGCGAAGGGCCGATTTCCCCTGGAGAACTGCCTGGCGGCAGCCCCGTTCTGCAAGGGGAACGCGTATGCAGTGTTAGCGTTCAGCTATCGTGAAGGCTCGCTTTGGCCCAGGGAGAGCAAAGCGCCTGGGGAAGAAATCTCAGCAGACCCCGCTGCCTTGCCACGGTGCAAAGTGTGCAAGTGCACACTCTTTTCCAAAGAAGAGAGCGCACAGGCAACAGCAGCCCGCACGTTTCTCGGTCAAGGGGAGAACTCCCTGACTTCACCCAGCCCTCTGAGCAAAAGCAGGCAGGGGGAGAGAAGCTTCCCTTCCTTCCCCTTGCCCGCATTGCATGCAGTTCTCCTTTGCTCTCGCAAACGCAAGGCTTCTTCTGAAAAACTACATCGCGGTGCAGCTCTCCTTCCAGAGGAGAAACGACAGAGTTTTAGCTTCTAGGAAGAGACTGGGAGAGCAGCCGGGGAGAGAAGGCCTTTTCCTAGTCTCTTTTCTTTCGGCCTGAATTCGGTCCATCGGCACTGGCCCAAGCAAGGTTTCCCAGCCCAAAGGACGACGCAGCAGCTCTCTCCGGGCAGAGGAAGTCTCATGCAGTGTTGCCCTGACGAGATAGTGTGGGTACGCTGAGGCCCAGGGAAAACACACTGCCCAGAGAAATCCTAGCACAGCCGTGAGCTTCCCCACAGGAACGCATGTCCGTTTCAGTTCTTTGCCGAGAACGGAGCTCAGAGGCAACATCAGACTGTGTGTATCTCAGGGAGAGAAAGAAGGCTGTGACTTCCGCCGTTCCTCTGAAGAAAGCAGTTAGAAGGAGAAAAGCGTCCTTTGCTTTCGCTTTCCCGCAGGGAGCTCGGCGAAACAGCCCTTCGAGAAGGGCCGATTTCCCCTGGAGAACTGCCTGGCGGCAGCCCCGTTCTGCAAGGGGAACGCGTATGCAGTGTTAGCGTTCAGCTATCGTGAAGGCTCGCTTTGGCCCAGGGAGAGCAAAGCGCCTGGGGAAGAAATCTCAGCAGACCCCGCTGCCTTGCCACGGTGCAAAGTGTGCAAGTGCACACTCTTTTCCAAAGAAGAGAGCGCACAGGCAACAGCAGCCCGCACGTTTCTCGGTCAAGGGGAGAACTCCCTGACTTCACCCAGCCCTCTGAGCAAAAGCAGGCAGGGGGAGAGAAGCTTCCCTTCCTTCCCCTTGCCCGCATTGCATGCAGTTCTCCTTTGCTCTCGCAAACGCAAGGCTTCTTCTGAAAAACTACATCGCGGTGCAGCTCTCCTTCCAGAGGAGAAACGACAGAGTTTTAGCTTCTAGGAAGAGACTGGGAGAGCAGCCGGGGAGAGAAGGCCTTTTCCTAGTCTCTTTTCTTTCGGCCTGAATTCGGTCCATCGGCACTGGCCCAAGCAAGGTTTCCCAGCCCAAAGGACGACGCAGCAGCTCTCTCCTGGCAGAGGAAGTCCCATGCAGTGTTGCCCTGACGACATAGTGTGGGTACGCTGAGGCCCAGGGAAAACACACTGCCCAGAGAAATCCTAGCACAACCGTGAGCTTCCCCACAGGAACGCATGTCCGTTTCAGTTCTTTGCCCAGAACGGAGCTTGGAGGCAACATCAGATTGTGTGTATCTCAGGGAGAGAAAGAAGGCTGTGACTTCCGCCGTTCCTCTGAAGAAAGCAGTTAGAAGGAGAAAAGCGTCCTTTGCTTTCGCTTTCCCGCAGGGAGCTCGGCGAAACAGCCCTTCGCGAAGGGCCGATTTCCCCTGGAGAACTGCCTGGCGGCAGCCCCGTTCTGCAAGGGGAACGCGTATGCAGTGTTAGCGTTCAGCTATCGTGAAGGCTCGCTTTGGCCCAGGGAGAGCAAAGCGCCTGGGGAAGAAATCTCAGCAGACCCCGCTGCCTTGCCACGGTGCAAAGTGTGCAAGTGCACACTCTTTTCCAAAGAAGAGAGCGCACAGGCAACAGCAGCCCGCACGTTTCTCGGTCAAGGGGAGAACTCCCTGACTTCACCCAGCCCTCTGAGCAAAAGCAGGCAGGGGGAGAGAAGCTTCCCTTCCTTCCCCTTGCCCGCATTGCATGCAGTTCTCCTTTGCTCTCGCAAACGCAAGGCTTCTTCTGAAAAACTACATCGCGGTGCAGCTCTCCTTCCAGAGGAGAAACGACAGAGTTTTAGCTTCTAGGAAGAGACTGGGAGAGCAGCCGGGGAGAGAAGGCCTTTTCCTAGTCTCTTTTCTTTCGGCCTGAATTCGGTCCATCGGCACTGGCCCAAGCAAGGTTTCCCAGCCCAAAGGACGACGCAGCAGCTCTCTCCTGGCACAGGAAGTCTCATGCAGTGTTGCCCTGACGAGATAGTGTGGGTACGCTGAGGCCCAGGGAAAACACACTGCCCAGAGAAATCCTAGCACAGCCGTGAGCTTCCCCACAGGAACGCATGTCCGTTTCAGTTCTTTGCCGAGAACGGAGCTCGGAGGCAACATCAGATTGTGTGTATCTCAGGGAGAGAAAGAAGGCTGTGACTTCCGCCGTTCCTCTGAAGAAAGCAGTTAGAAGGAGAAAAGCGTCCTTTGCTTTCGCTTTCCCGCAGGGAGCTTGGCGAAACGGCCCTTCGAGAAGGGCCGTTTTCCCCTGTGGAACTGCCTGGCGGCAGCCCCATTATCCAAGGACAGCGCGTATACAATGTTAGCGTTCAGCTATCGTGAAGGCTCGCTTTGGCCCAGGGAGAGCAAAGCGCCTGGGGAAGAAATCTCAGCAGACCCCGCTGCCTTGCCACGGTGCAAAGTGTGCAAGTGCACACTCTTTTCCAAAGAAGAGAGCGCACAGGCAACAGCAGCCCGCACGTTTCTCGGTCAAGGGGAGAACTCCCTGACTTCACCCAGCCCTCTGAGCAAAAGCAGGCAGGGGGAGAGAAGCTTCCCTTCCTTCCCCTTGCCCGCATTGCATGCAGTTCTCCTTTGCTCTCGCAAACGCAAGGCTTCTTCTGAAAAACTACATCGCGGTGCAGCTCTCCTTCCAGAGGAGAAACGACAGAGTTTTAGCTTCTAGGAAGAGACTGGGAGAGCAGCCGGGGAGAGAAGGCCTTTTCCTAGTCTCTTTTCTTTCGGCCTGAATTCGGTCCATCGGCACTGGCCCAAGCAAGGTTTCCCAGCCCAAAGGACGACGCAGCAGCTCTCTCCTGGCAGAGGAAGTCCCATGCAGTGTTGCCCTGACGAGATAGTGTGGGTACGCTGAGGCCCAGGGAAAACACGCTGCCCAGAGAAATCCTAGCACAGCCGTGAGCTTCCCCACAGGAACGCATGTCCGTTTCAGTTCTTTGCCGAGAACGGAGCTCGGAGGCAACATCAGACTGTGTGTATCTCAGGGAGAGAAAGAAGGCTGTGACTTCCGCCGTTCCTCTGAAGAAAGCAGTTAGAAGGAGAAAAGCGTCCTTTGCTTTCGCTTTCCCGCAGGGAGCTCAGCGAAACAGCCCTTCGCGAAGGGCCGATTTCCCCTGGAGAACTGCCTGGCGGCAGCCCCGTTCTGCAAGGGGAACGCGTATGCAGTGTTAGCGTTCAGCTATCGTGAAGGCTCGCTTTGGCCCAGGGAGAGCAAAGCGCCTGGGGAAGAAATCTCAGCAGACCCCGCTGCCTTGCCACGGTGCAAAGTGTGCAAGTGCACACTCTTTTCCAAAGAAGAGAGCGCACAGGCAACAGCAGCCCGCACGTTTCTCGGTCAAGGGGAGAACTCCCTGACTTCACCCAGCCCTCTGAGCAAAAGCAGGCAGGGGGAGAGAAGCTTCCCTTCCTTCCCCTTGCCCGCATTGCATGCAGTTCTCCTTTGCTCTCGCAAACGCAAGGCTTCTTCTGAAAATCTACATCGCGGTGCAGCTCTCCTTCCAGAGGAGAAACGACAGAGTTTTAGCTTCTAGGAAGAGACTGGGAGAGCAGCCGGGGAGAGAAGGCCTTTTCCTAGTCTCTTTTCTTTCGGCCTGAATTCGGTCCATCGGCACTGGCCCAAGCAAGGTTTCCCAGCCCAAAGGACGACGCAGCAGCTCTCTCCGGGCAGAGGAAGTCTCATGCAGTGTTGCCCTGACGACATAGTGTGGGTACGCTGAGGCCCAGGGAAAACACACTGCCCAGAGAAATCCTAGCACAGCCGTGAGCTTCCCCACAGGAACGCATGTCCGTTTCAGTTCTTTGCCGAGAACGGAGCTCAGAGGCAACATCAGACTGTGTGTATCTCAGGGAGAGAAAGAAGGCTGTGACTTCCGCCGTTCCTCTGAAGAAAGCAGTTAGAAGGAGAAAAGCGTCCTTTGCTTTCGCTTTCCCGCAGGGAGCTCGGCGAAACAGCCCTTCGAGAAGGGCCGATTTCCCCTGGAGAACTGCCTGGCGGCAGCCCCGTTCTGCAAGGGGAACGCGTATGCAGTGTTAGCGTTCAGCTATCGTGAAGGCTCGTTTGGCCCAGGGAGAGCAAAGCGCCTGGGGAAGAAATCTCAGCAGACCCCGCTGCCTTGCCACGGTGCAAAGTGTGCAAGTGCACACTCTTTTCCAAAGAAGAGAGCGCACAGGCAACAGCAGCCCGCACGTTTCTCGGTCAAGGGGAGAACTCCCTGACTTCACCCAGCCCTCTGAGCAAAAGCAGGCAGGGGGAGAGAAGCTTCCCTTCCTTCCCCTTGCCCGCATTGCATGCAGTTCTCCTTTGCTCTCGCAAACGCAAGGCTTCTTCTGAAAAACTACATCGCGGTGCAGCTCTCCTTCCAGAGGAGAAACGACAGAGTTTTAGCTTCTAGGAAGAGACTGGGAGAGCAGCCGGGGAGAGAAGGCCTTTTCCTAGTCTCTTTTCTTTCGGCCTGAATTCGGTCCATCGGCACTGGCCCAAGCAAGGTTTCCCAGCCCAAAGGACGACGCAGCAGCTCTCTCCTGGCAGAGGAAGTCCCATGCAGTGTTGCCCTGACGACATAGTGTGGGTACGCTGAGGCCCAGGGAAAACACACTGCCCAGAGAAATCCTAGCACAGCCGTGAGCTTCCCCACAGGAACGCATGTCCGTTTCAGTTCTTTGCCGAGAACGGAGCTCGGAGGCAACATCAGATTGTGTGTATCTCAGGGAGAGAAAGAAGGCTGTGACTTCCGCCGTTCCTCTGAAGAAAGCAGTTAGAAGGAGAAAAGCGTCCTTTGCTTTCGCTTTCCCGCAGGGAGCTCGGCGAAACAGCCCTTCGCGAAGGGCCGATTTCCCCTGGAGAACTGCCTGGCGGCAGCCCCGTTCTGCAAGGGGAACGCGTATGCAGTGTTAGCGTTCAGCTATCGTGAAGGCTCGCTTTGGCCCAGGGAGAGCAAAGCGCCTGGGGAAGAAATCTCAGCAGACCCCGCTGCCTTGCCACGGTGCAAAGTGTGCAAGTGCACACTCTTTTCCAAAGAAGAGAGCGCACAGGCAACAGCAGCCCGCACGTTTCTCGGTCAAGGGGAGAACTCCCTGACTTCACCCAGCCCTCTGAGCAAAAGCAGGCAGGGGGAGAGAAGCTTCCCTTCCTTCCCCTTGCCCGCATTGCATGCAGTTCTCCTTTGCTCTCGCAAACGCAAGGCTTCTTCTGAAAAACTACATCGCGGTGCAGCTCTCCTTCCAGAGGAGAAACGACAGAGTTTTAGCTTCTAGGAAGAGACTGGGAGAGCAGCCGGGGAGAGAAGGCCTTTTCCTAGTCTCTTTTCTTTCGGCCTGAATTCGGTCCATCGGCACTGGCCCAAGCAAGGTTTCCCAGCCCAAAGGACGACGCAGCAGCTCTCTCCTGGCAGAGGAAGTCTCATGCAGTGTTGCCCTGACGAGATAGTGTGGGTACGCTGAGGCCCAGGGAAAACACGCTGCCCAGAGAAATCCTAGCACAGCCGTGAGCTTCCCCACAGGAACGCATGTCCGTTTCAGTTCTTTGCCGAGAACGGAGCTCGGAGGCAACATCAGACTGTGTGTATCTCAGGGAGAGAAAGAAGGCTGTGACTTCCGCCGTTCCTCTGAAGAAAGCAGTTAGAAGGAGAAAAGCGTCCTTTGCTTTCGCTTTCCCGCAGGGAGCTCGGCGAAACAGCCCTTCGCGAAGGGCCGATTTCCCCTGGAGAACTGCCTGGCGGCAGCCCCGTTCTGCAAGGGGAACGCGTATGCAGTGTTAGCGTTCAGCTATCGTGAAGGCTCGCTTTGGCCCAGGGAGAGCAAAGCGCCTGGGGAAGAAATCTCAGCAGACCCCGCTGCCTTGCCACGGTGCAAAGTGTGCAAGTGCACACTCTTTTCCAAAGAAGAGAGCGCACAGGCAACAGCAGCCCGCACGTTTCTCGGTCAAGGGGAGAACTCCCTGACTTCACCCAGCCCTCTGAGCAAAAGCAGGCAGGGGGAGAGAAGCTTCCCTTCCTTCCCCTTGCCCGCATTGCATGCAGTTCTCCTTTGCTCTCGCAAACGCAAGGCTTCTTCTGAAAAACTACATCGCGGTGCAGCTCTCCTTCCAGAGGAGAAACGACAGAGTTTTAGCTTCTAGGAAGAGACTGGGAGAGCAGCCGGGGAGAGAAGGCCTTTTCCTAGTCTCTTTTCTTTCGGCCTGAATTCGGTCCATCGGCACTGGCCCAAGCAAGGTTTCCCAGCCCAAAGGACGACGCAGCAGCTCTCTCCTGGCAGAGGAAGTCCCATGCAGTGTTGCCCTGACGACATAGTGTGGGTACGCTGAGGCCCAGGGAAAACACACTGCCCAGAGAAATCCTAGCACAGCCGTGAGCTTCCCCACAGGAACGCATGTCCGTTTCAGTTCTTTGCCGAGAACGGAGCTCGGAGGCAACATCAGACTGTGTGTATCTCAGGGAGAGAAAGAAGGCTGTGACTTCCGCCGTTCCTCTGAAGAAAGCAGTTAGAAGGAGAAAAGCGTCCTTTGCTTTCGCTTTCCCGCAGGGAGCTTGGCGAAACGGCCCTTCGCGAAGGGCCGTTTTCCCCTGTGGAACTGCCTGGCGGCAGCCCCATTATCCAAGGACAGCGAGTATACAATGTTAGCGTTCAGCTATCGTGAAGGCTCGCTTTGGCCCAGGGAGAGCAAAGCGCCTGGGGAAGAAATCTCAGCAGACCCCGCTGCCTTGCCACGGTGCAAAGTGTGCAAGTGCACACTCTTTTCCAAAGAAGAGAGCGCACAGGCAACAGCAGCCCGCACGTTTCTCGGTCAAGGGGAGAACTCCCTGACTTCACCCAGCCCTCTGAGCAAAAGCAGGCAGGGGGAGAGAAGCTTCCCTTCCTTCCCCTTGCCCGCATTGCATGCAGTTCTCCTTTGCTCTCGCAAACGCAAGGCTTCTTCTGAAAAACTACATCGCGGTGCAGCTCTCCTTCCAGAGGAGAAACGACAGAGTTTTAGCTTCTAGGAAGAGACTGGGAGAGCAGCCGGGGAGAGAAGGCCTTTTCCTAGTCTCTTTTCTTTCGGCCTGAATTCGGTCCATCGGCACTGGCCCAAGCAAGGTTTCCCAGCCCAAAGGACGACGCAGCAGCTCTCTCCTGGCAGAGGAAGTCCCATGCAGTGTTGCCCTGACGAGATAGTGTGGGTACGCTGAGGCCCAGGGAAAACACGCTGCCCAGAGAAATCCTAGCACAGCCGTGAGCTTCCCCACAGGAACGCATGTCCGTTTCAGTTCTTTGCCGAGAACGGAGCTCGGAGGCAACATCAGACTGTGTGTATCTCAGGGAGAGAAAGAAGGCTGTGACTTCCGCCGTTCCTCTGAAGAAAGCAGTTAGAAGGAGAAAAGCGTCCTTTGCTTTCGCTTTCCCGCAGGGAGCTCGGCGAAACAGCCCTTCGCGAAGGGCCGATTTCCCCTGGAGAACTGCCTGGCGGCAGCCCCGTTCTGCAAGGGGAACGCGTATGCAGTGTTAGCGTTCAGCTATCGTGAAGGCTCGCTTTGGCCCAGGGAGAGCAAAGCGCCTGGGGAAGAAATCTCAGCAGACCCCGCTGCCTTGCCACGGTGCAAAGTGTGCAAGTGCACACTCTTTTCCAAAGAAGAGAGCGCACAGGCAACAGCAGCCCGCACGTTTCTCGGTCAAGGGGAGAACTCCCTGACTTCACCCAGCCCTCTGAGCAAAAGCAGGCAGGGGGAGAGAAGCTTCCCTTCCTTCCCCTTGCCCGCATTGCATGCAGTTCTCCTTTGCTCTCGCAAACGCAAGGCTTCTTCTGAAAAACTACATCGCGGTGCAGCTCTCCTTCCAGAGGAGAAACGACAGAGTTTTAGCTTCTAGGAAGAGACTGGGAGAGCAGCCGGGGAGAGAAGGCCTTTTCCTAGTCTCTTTTCTTTCGGCCTGAATTCGGTCCATCGGCACTGGCCCAAGCAAGGTTTCCCAGCCCAAAGGACGACGCAGCAGCTCTCTCCTGGCAGAGGAAGTCCCATGCAGTGTTGCCCTGACGAGATAGTGTGGGTACGCTGAGGCCCAGGGAAAACACGCTGCCCAGAGAAATCCTAGCACAGCCGTGAGCTTCCCCACAGGAACGCATGTCCGTTTCAGTTCTTTGCCGAGAACGGAGCTCGGAGGCAACATCAGACTGTGTGTATCTCAGGGAGAGAAAGAAGGCTGTGACTTCCGCCGTTCCTCTGAAGAAAGCAGTTAGAAGGAGAAAAGCGTCCTTTGCTTTCGCTTTCCCGCAGGGAGCTCAGCGAAACAGCCCTTCGCGAAGGGCCGATTTCCCCTGGAGAACTGCCTGGCGGCAGCCCCGTTCTGCAAGGGGAACGCGTATGCAGTGTTAGCGTTCAGCTATCCTGAAGGCTCGCTTTGGCCCAGGGAGAGCAAAGCGCCTGGGGAAGAAATCTCAGCAGACCCCGCTGCCTTGCCACGGTGCAAAGTGTGCAAGTGCACACTCTTTTCCAAAGAAGAGAGCGCACAGGCAACAGCAGCCCGCACGTTTCTCGGTCAAGGGGAGAACTCCCTGACTTCACCCAGCCCTCTGAGCAAAAGCAGGCAGGGGGAGAGAAGCTTCCCTTCCTTCCCCTTGCCCGCATTGCATGCAGTTCTCCTTTGCTCTCGCAAACGCAAGGCTTCTTCTGAAAAACTACATCGCGGTGCAGCTCTCCTTCCAGAGGAGAAACGACAGAGTTTTAGCTTCTAGGAAGAGACTGGGAGAGCAGCCGGGGAGAGAAGGCCTTTTCCTAGTCTCTTTTCTTTCGGCCTGAATTCGGTCCATCGGCACTGGCCCAAGCAAGGTTTCCCAGCCCAAAGGACGACGCAGCAGCTCTCTCCTGGCAGAGGAAGTCCCATGCAGTGTTGCCCTGACGACATAGTGTGGGTACGCTGAGGCCCAGGGAAAACACACTGCCCAGAGAAATCCTAGCACAGCCGTGAGCTTCCCCACAGGAACGCATGTCCGTTTCAGTTCTTTGCCGAGAACGGAGCTCGGAGGCAACATCAGACTGTGTGTATCTCAGGGAGAGAAAGAAGGCTGTGACTTCCGCCGTTCCTCTGAAGAAAGCAGTTAGAAGGAGAAAAGCGTCCTTTGCTTTCGCTTTCCCGCAGGGAGCTTGGCGAAACGGCCCTTCGCGAAGGGCCGTTTTCCCCTGTGGAACTGCCTGGCGGCAGCCCCATTATCCAAGGACAGCGAGTATACAATGTTAGCGTTCAGCTATCGTGAAGGCTCGCTTTGGCCCAGGGAGAGCAAAGCGCCTGGGGAAGAAATCTCAGCAGACCCCGCTGCCTTGCCACGGTGCAAAGTGTGCAAGTGCACACTCTTTTCCAAAGAAGAGAGCGCACAGGCAACAGCAGCCCGCACGTTTCTCGGTCAAGGGGAGAACTCCCTGACTTCACCCAGCCCTCTGAGCAAAAGCAGGCAGGGGGAGAGAAGCTTCCCTTCCTTCCCCTTGCCCGCATTGCATGCAGTTCTCCTTTGCTCTCGCAAACGCAAGGCTTCTTCTGAAAAACTACATCGCGGTGCAGCTCTCCTTCCAGAGGAGAAACGACAGAGTTTTAGCTTCTAGGAAGAGACTGGGAGAGCAGCCGGGGAGAGAAGGCCTTTTCCTAGTCTCTTTTCTTTCGGCCTGAATTCGGTCCATCGGCACTGGCCCAAGCAAGGTTTCCCAGCCCAAAGGACGACGCAGCAGCTCTCTCCTGGCAGAGGAAGTCCCATGCAGTGTTGCCCTGACGAGATAGTGTGGGTACGCTGAGGCCCAGGGAAAACACGCTGCCCAGAGAAATCCTAGCACAGCCGTGAGCTTCCCCACAGGAACGCATGTCCGTTTCAGTTCTTTGCCGAGAACGGAGCTCGGAGGCAACATCAGACTGTGTGTATCTCAGGGAGAGAAAGAAGGCTGTGACTTCCGCCGTTCCTCTGAAGAAAGCAGTTAGAAGGAGAAAAGCGTCCTTTGCTTTCGCTTTCCCGCAGGGAGCTCGGCGAAACAGCCCTTCGCGAAGGGCCGATTTCCCCTGGAGAACTGCCTGGCGGCAGCCCCGTTCTGCAAGGGGAACGCGTATGCAGTGTTAGCGTTCAGCTATCGTGAAGGCTCGCTTTGGCCCAGGGAGAGCAAAGCGCCTGGGGAAGAAATCTCAGCAGACCCCGCTGCCTTGCCACGGTGCAAAGTGTGCAAGTGCACACTCTTTTCCAAAGAAGAGAGCGCACAGGCAACAGTAGCCCGCACGTTTCTCGGTGAAGGGGAGAACTCCCTGACTTCACCCAGCCCTCTGAGCAAAAGCAGGCAGGGGGAGAGAAGCTTCCCTTCCTTCCCCTTGCCCGCATTGCATGCAGTTCTCCTTTGCTCTCGCAAACGCAAGGCTTCTTCTGAAAAACTACATCGCGGTGCAGCTCTCCTTCCAGAGGAGAAACGACAGAGTTTTAGCTTCTAGGAAGAGACTGGGAGAGCAGCCGGGGAGAGAAGGCCTTTTCCTAGTCTCTTTTCTTTCGGCCTGAATTCGGTCCATCGGCACTGGCCCAAGCAAGGTTTCCCAGCCCAAAGGACGACGCAGCAGCTCTCTCCTGGCACAGGAAGTCTCATGCAGTGTTGCCCTGACGAGATAGTGTGGGTACGCTGAGGCCCAGGGAAAACACACTGCCCAGAGAAATCCTAGCACAGCCGTGAGCTTCCCCACAGGAACGCATGTCCGTTTCAGTTCTTTGCCGAGAACGGAGCTCGGAGGCAACATCAGATTGTGTGTATCTCAGGGAGAGAAAGAAGGCTGTGACTTCCGCCGTTCCTCTGAAGAAAGCAGTTAGAAGGAGAAAAGCGTCCTTTGCTTTCGCTTTCCCGCAGGGAGCTTGGCGAAACGGCCCTTCGCGAAGGGCCGTTTTCCCCTGTGGAACTGCCTGGCGGCAGCCCCATTATCCAAGGACAGCGAGTATACAATGTTAGCGTTCAGCTATCGTGAAGGCTCGCTTTGGCCCAGGGAGAGCAAAGCGCCTGGGGAAGAAATCTCAGCAGACCCCGCTGCCTTGCCACGGTGCAAAGTGTGCAAGTGCACACTCTTTTCCAAAGAAGAGAGCGCACAGGCAACAGCAGCCCGCACGTTTCTCGGTCAAGGGGAGAACTCCCTGACTTCACCCAGCCCTCTGAGCAAAAGCAGGCAGGGGGAGAGAAGCTTCCCTTCCTTCCCCTTGCCCGCATTGCATGCAGTTCTCCTTTGCTCTCGCAAACGCAAGGCTTCTTCTGAAAAACTACATCGCGGTGCAGCTCTCCTTCCAGAGGAGAAACGACAGAGTTTTAGCTTCTAGGAAGAGACTGGGAGAGCAGCCGGGGAGAGAAGGCCTTTTCCTAGTCTCTTTTCTTTCGGCCTGAATTCAGTCCATCGGCACTGGCCCAAGCAAGGTTTCCCAGCCCAAAGGACGACGCAGCAGCTCTCTCCTGGCAGAGGAAGTCCCATGCAGTGTTGCCCTGACGAGATAGTGTGGGTACGCTGAGGCCCAGGGAAAACACGCTGCCCAGAGAAATCCTAGCACAGCCGTGAGCTTCCCCACAGGAACGCATGTCCGTTTCAGTTCTTTGCCGAGAACGGAGCTCGGAGGCAACATCAGACTGTGTGTATCTCAGGGAGAGAAAGAAGGCTGTGACTTCCGCCGTTCCTCTGAAGAAAGCAGTTAGAAGGAGAAAAGCGTCCTTTGCTTTCGCTTTCCCGCAGGGAGCTCAGCGAAACAGCCCTTCGCGAAGGGCCGATTTCCCCTGGAGAACTGCCTGGCGGCAGCCCCGTTCTGCAAGGGGAACGCGTATGCAGTGTTAGCGTTCAGCTATCGTGAAGGCTCGCTTTGGCCCAGGGAGAGCAAAGCGCCTGGGGAAGAAATCTCAGCAGACCCCGCTGCCTTGCCACGGTGCAAAGTGTGCAAGTGCACACTCTTTTCCAAAGAAGAGAGCGCACAGGCAACAGCAGCCCGCACGTTTCTCGGTGAAGGGGAGAACTCCCTGACTTCACCCAGCCCTCTGAGCAAAAGCAGGCAGGGGGAGAGAAGCTTCCCTTCCTTCCCCTTGCCCGCATTGCATGCAGTTCTCCTTTGCTCTCGCAAACGCAAGGCTTCTTCTGAAAAACTACATCGCGGTGCAGCTCTCCTTCCAGAGGAGAAACGACAGAGTTTTAGCTTCTAGGAAGAGACTGGGAGAGCAGCCGGGGAGAGAAGGCCTTTTCCTAGTCTCTTTTCTTTCGGCCTGAATTCGGTCCATCGGCACTGGCCCAAGCAAGGTTTCCCAGCCCAAAGGACGACGCAGCAGCTCTCTCCTGGCAGAGGAAGTCCCATGCAGTGTTGCCCTGACGACATAGTGTGGGTACGCTGAGGCCCAGGGAAAACACACTGCCCAGAGAAATCCTAGCACAGCCGTGAGCTTCCCCACAGGAACGCATGTCCGTTTCAGTTCTTTGCCGAGAACGGAGCTCGGAGGCAACATCAGACTGTGTGTATCTCAGGGAGAGAAAGAAGGCTGTGACTTCCGCCGTTCCTCTGAAGAAAGCAGTTAGAAGGAGAAAAGCGTCCTTTGCTTTCGCTTTCCCGCAGGGAGCTCGGCGAAACAGCCCTTCGCGAAGGGCCGATTTCCCCTGGAGAACTGCCTGGCGGCAGCCCCGTTCTGCAAGGGGAACGCGTATGCAGTGTTAGCGTTCAGCTATCGTGAAGGCTCGCTTTGGCCCAGGGAGAGCAAAGCGCCTGGGGAAGAAATCTCAGCAGACCCCGCTGCCTTGCCACGGTGCAAAGTGTGCAAGTGCACACTCTTTTCCAAAGAAGAGAGCGCACAGGCAACAGCAGCCCGCACGTTTCTCGGTCAAGGGGAGAACTCCCTGACTTCACCCAGCCCTCTGAGCAAAAGCAGGCAGGGGGAGAGAAGCTTCCCTTCCTTCCCCTTGCCCGCATTGCATGCAGTTCTCCTTTGCTCTCGCAAACGCAAGGCTTCTTCTGAAAAACTACATCGCGGTGCAGCTCTCCTTCCAGAGGAGAAACGACAGAGTTTTAGCTTCTAGGAAGAGACTGGGAGAGCAGCCGGGGAGAGAAGGCCTTTTCCTAGTCTCTTTTCTTTCGGCCTGAATTCGGTCCATCGGCACTGGCCCAAGCAAGGTTTCCCAGCCCAAAGGACGACACAGCAGCTCTCTCCTGGCACAGGAAGTCTCATGCAGTGTTGCCCTGACGAGATAGTGTGGGTACGCTGAGGCCCAGGGAAAACACACTGCCCAGAGAAATCCTAGCACAGCCGTGAGCTTCCCCACAGGAACGCATGTCCGTTTCAGTTCTTTGCCGAGAACGGAGCTTGGAGGCAACATCAGATTGTGTGTATCTCAGGGAGAGAAAGAAGGCTGTGACTTCCGCCGTTCCTCTGAAGAAAGCAGTTAGAAGGAGAAAAGCGTCCTTTGCTTTCGCTTTCCCGCAGGGAGCTTGGCGAAACGGCCCTTCGCGAAGGGCCGTTTTCCCCTGTGGAACTGCCTGGCGGCAGCCCCATTATCCAAGGACAGCGCGTATACAATGTTAGCGTTCAGCTATCGTGAAGGCTCGCTTTGGCCCAGGGAGAGCAAAGCGCCTGGGGAAGAAATCTCAGCAGACCCCGCTGCCTTGCCACGGTGCAAAGTGTGCAAGTGCACACTCTTTTCCAAAGAAGAGAGCGCACAGGCAACAGCAGCCCGCACGTTTCTCGGTCAAGGGGAGAACTCCCTGACTTCACCCAGCCCTCTGAGCAAAAGCAGGCAGGGGGAGAGAAGCTTCCCTTCCTTCCCCTTGCCCGCATTGCATGCAGTTCTCCTTTGCTCTCGCAAACGCAAGGCTTCTTCTGAAAAACTACATCGCGGTGCAGCTCTCCTTCCAGAGGAGAAACGACAGAGTTTTAGCTTCTAGGAAGAGACTGGGAGAGCAGCCGGGGAGAGAAGGCCTTTTCCTAGTCTCTTTTCTTTCGGCCTGAATTCGGTCCATCGGCACTGGCCCAAGCAAGGTTTCCCAGCCCAAAGGACGACGCAGCAGCTCTCTCCTGGCACAGGAAGTCTCATGCAGTGTTGCCCTGACGAGATAGTGTGGGTACGCTGAGGCCCAGGGAAAACACACTGCCCAGAGAAATCCTAGCACAGCCGTGAGCTTCCCCACAGGAACGCATGTCCGTTTCAGTTCTTTGCCGAGAACGGAGCTCGGAGGCAACATCAGATTGTGTGTATCTCAGGGAGAGAAAGAAGGCTGTGACTTCCGCCGTTCCTCTGAAGAAAGCAGTTAGAAGGAGAAAAGCGTCCTTTGCTTTCGCTTTCCCGCAGGGAGCTCGGCGAAACAGCCCTTCGCGAAGGGCCGATTTCCCCTGGAGAACTGCCTGGCGGCAGCCCCGTTCTGCAAGGGGAACGCGTATGCAGTGTTAGCGTTCAGCTATCGTGAAGGCTCGCTTTGGCCCAGGGAGAGCAAAGCGCCTGGGGAAGAAATCTCAGCAGACCCCGCTGCCTTGCCACGGTGCAAAGTGTGCAAGTGCACACTCTTTTCCAAAGAAGAGAGCGCACAGGCAACAGCAGCCCGCACGTTTCTCGGTCAAGGGGAGAACTCCCTGACTTCACCCAGCCCTCTGAGCAAAAGCAGGCAGGGGGAGAGAAGCTTCCCTTCCTTCCCCTTGCCCGCATTGCATGCAGTTCTCCTTTGCTCTCGCAAACGCAAGGCTTCTTCTGAAAAACTACATCGCGGTGCAGCTCTCCTTCCAGAGGAGAAACGACAGAGTTTTAGCTTCTAGGAAGAGACTGGGAGAGCAGCCGGGGAGAGAAGGCCTTTTCCTAGTCTCTTTTCTTTCGGCCTGAATTCGGTCCATCGGCACTGGCCCAAGCAAGGTTTCCCAGCCCAAAGGACGACGCAGCAGCTCTCTCCTGGCAGAGGAAGTCTCATGCAGTGTTGCCCTGACGACATAGTGTGGGTACGCTGAGGCCCAGGGAAAACACACTGCCCAGAGAAATCCTAGCACAGCCGTGAGCTTCCCCACAGGAACGCATGTCCGTTTCAGTTCTTTGCCGAGAACGGAGCTCGGAGGCAACATCAGACTGTGTGTATCTCAGGGAGAGAAAGAAGGCTGTGACTTCCGCCGTTCCTCTGAAGAAAGCAGTTAGAAGGAGAAAAGCGTCCTTTGCTTTCGCTTTCCCGCAGGGAGCTCGGCGAAACAGCCCTTCGCGAAGGGCCGATTTCCCCTGGAGAACTGCCTGGCGGCAGCCCCGTTCTGCAAGGGGAACGCGTATGCAGTGTTAGCGTTCAGCTATCGTGAAGGCTCGCTTTGGCCCAGGGAGAGCAAAGCGCCTGGGGAAGAAATCTCAGCAGACCCCGCTGCCTTGCCACGGTGCAAAGTGTGCAAGTGCACACTCTTTTCCAAAGAAGAGAGCGCACAGGCAACAGCAGCCCGCACGTTTCTCGGTCAAGGGGAGAACTCCCTGACTTCACCCAGCCCTCTGAGCAAAAGCAGGCAGGGGGAGAGAAGCTTCCCTTCCTTCCCCTTGCCCGCATTGCATGCAGTTCTCCTTTGCTCTCGCAAACGCAAGGCTTCTTCTGAAAAACTACATCGCGGTGCAGCTCTCCTTCCAGAGGAGAAACGACAGAGTTTTAGCTTCTAGGAAGAGACTGGGAGAGCAGCCGGGGAGAGAAGGCCTTTTCCTAGTCTCTTTTCTTTCGGCCTGAATTCGGTCCATCGGCACTGGCCCAAGCAAGGTTTCCCAGCCCAAAGGACGACACAGCAGCTCTCTCCTGGCACAGGAAGTCTCATGCAGTGTTGCCCTGACGAGATAGTGTGGGTACGCTGAGGCCCAGGGAAAACACACTGCCCAGAGAAATCCTAGCACAGCCGTGAGCTTCCCCACAGGAACGCATGTCCGTTTCAGTTCTTTGCCGAGAACGGAGCTTGGAGGCAACATCAGATTGTGTGTATCTCAGGGAGAGAAAGAAGGCTGTGACTTCCGCCGTTCCTCTGAAGAAAGCAGTTAGAAGGAGAAAAGCGTCCTTTGCTTTCGCTTTCCCGCAGGGAGCTTGGCGAAACGGCCCTTCGCGAAGGGCCGTTTTCCCCTGTGGAACTGCCTGGCGGCAGCCCCATTATCCAAGGACAGCGCGTATACAATGTTAGCGTTCAGCTATCGTGAAGGCTCGCTTTGGCCCAGGGAGAGCAAAGCGCCTGGGGAAGAAATCTCAGCAGACCCCGCTGCCTTGCCACGGTGCAAAGTGTGCAAGTGCACACTCTTTTCCAAAGAAGAGAGCGCACAGGCAACAGCAGCCCGCACGTTTCTCGGTCAAGGGGAGAACTCCCTGACTTCACCCAGCCCTCTGAGCAAAAGCAGGCAGGGGGAGAGAAGCTTCCCTTCCTTCCCCTTGCCCGCATTGCATGCAGTTCTCCTTTGCTCTCGCAAACGCAAGGCTTCTTCTGAAAAACTACATCGCGGTGCAGCTCTCCTTCCAGAGGAGAAACGACAGAGTTTTAGCTTCTAGGAAGAGACTGGGAGAGCAGCCGGGGAGAGAAGGCCTTTTCCTAGTCTCTTTTCTTTCGGCCTGAATTCGGTCCATCGGCACTGGCCCAAGCAAGGTTTCCCAGCCCAAAGGACGACGCAGCAGCTCTCTCCTGGCACAGGAAGTCTCATGCAGTGTTGCCCTGACGAGATAGTGTGGGTACGCTGAGGCCCAGGGAAAACACACTGCCCAGAGAAATCCTAGCACAGCCGTGAGCTTCCCCACAGGAACGCATGTCCGTTTCAGTTCTTTGCCGAGAACGGAGCTCGGAGGCAACATCAGATTGTGTGTATCTCAGGGAGAGAAAGAAGGCTGTGACTTCCGCCGTTCCTCTGAAGAAAGCAGTTAGAAGGAGAAAAGCGTCCTTTGCTTTCGCTTTCCCGCAGGGAGCTTGGCGAAACAGCCCTTCGCGAAGGGCCGTTTTCCCCTGTGGAACTGCCTGGCGGCAGCCCCATTATCCAAGGACAGCGCGTATACAATGTTAGCGTTCAGCTATCGTGAAGGCTCGCTTTGGCCCAGGGAGAGCAAAGCGCCTGGGGAAGAAATCTCAGCAGACCCCGCTGCCTTGCCACGGTGCAAAGTGTGCAAGTGCACACTCTTTTCCAAAGAAGAGAGCGCACAGGCAACAGCAGCCCGCACGTTTCTCGGTCAAGGGGAGAACTCCCTGACTTCACCCAGCCCTCTGAGCAAAAGCAGGCAGGGGGAGAGAAGCTTCCCTTCCTTCCCCTTGCCCGCATTGCATGCAGTTCTCCTTTGCTCTCGCAAACGCAAGGCTTCTTCTGAAAAACTACATCGCGGTGCAGCTCTCCTTCCAGAGGAGAAACGACAGAGTTTTAGCTTCTAGGAAGAGACTGGGAGAGCAGCCGGGGAGAGAAGGCCTTTTCCTAGTCTCTTTTCTTTCGGCCTGAATTCGGTCCATCGGCACTGGCCCAAGCAAGGTTTCCCAGCCCAAAGGACGACGCAGCAGCTCTCTCCTGGCAGAGGAAGTCCCATGCAGTGTTGCCCTGACGAGATAGTGTGGGTACGCTGAGGCCCAGGGAAAACACGCTGCCCAGAGAAATCCTAGCACAGCCGTGAGCTTCCCCACAGGAACGCATGTCCGTTTCAGTTCTTTGCCGAGAACGGAGCTCGGAGGCAACATCAGACTGTGTGTATCTCAGGGAGAGAAAGAAGGCTGTGACTTCCGCCGTTCCTCTGAAGAAAGCAGTTAGAAGGAGAAAAGCGTCCTTTGCTTTCGCTTTCCCGCAGGGAGCTCAGCGAAACAGCCCTTCGCGAAGGGCCGATTTCCCCTGGAGAACTGCCTGGCGGCAGCCCCGTTCTGCAAGGGGAACGCGTATGCAGTGTTAGCGTTCAGCTATCGTGAAGGCTCGCTTTGGCCCAGGGAGAGCAAAGCGCCTGGGGAAGAAATCTCAGCAGACCCCGCTGCCTTGCCACGGTGCAAAGTGTGCAAGTGCACACTCTTTTCCAAAGAAGAGAGCGCACAGGCAACAGCAGCCCGCACGTTTCTCGGTCAAGGGGAGAACTCCCTGACTTCACCCAGCCCTCTGAGCAAAAGCAGGCAGGGGGAGAGAAGCTTCCCTTCCTTCCCCTTGCCCGCATTGCATGCAGTTCTCCTTTGCTCTCGCAAACGCAAGGCTTCTTCTGAAAAACTACATCGCGGTGCAGCTCTCCTTCCAGAGGAGAAACGACAGAGTTTTAGCTTCTAGGAAGAGACTGGGAGAGCAGCCGGGGAGAGAAGGCCTTTTCCTAGTCTCTTTTCTTTCGGCCTGAATTCGGTCCATCGGCACTGGCCCAAGCAAGGTTTCCCAGCCCAAAGGACGACGCAGCAGCTCTCTCCTGGCAGAGGAAGTCCCATGCAGTGTTGCCCTGACGACATAGTGTGGGTACGCTGAGGCCCAGGGAAAACACACTGCCCAGAGAAATCCTAGCACAGCCGTGAGCTTCCCCACAGGAACGCATGTCCGTTTCAGTTCTTTGCCGAGAACGGAGCTCGCAGGCAACATCAGACTGTGTGTATCTCAGGGAGAGAAAGAAGGCTGTGACTTCCGCCGTTCCTCTGAAGAAAGCAGTTAGAAGGAGAAAAGCGTCCTTTGCTTTCGCTTTCCCGCAGGGAGCTCGGCGAAACAGCCCTTCGCGAAGGGCCGATTTCCCCTGGAGAACTGCCTGGCGGCAGCCCCGTTCTGCAAGGGGAACGCGTATGCAGTGTTAGCGTTCAGCTATCGTGAAGGCTCGCTTTGGCCCAGGGAGAGCAAAGCGCCTGGGGAAGAAATCTCAGCAGACCCCGCTGCCTTGCCACGGTGCAAAGTGTGCAAGTGCACACTCTTTTCCAAAGAAGAGAGCGCACAGGCAACAGCAGCCCGCACGTTTCTCGGTCAAGGGGAGAACTCCCTGACTTCACCCAGCCCTCTGAGCAAAAGCAGGCAGGGGGAGAGAAGCTTCCCTTCCTTCCCCTTGCCCGCATTGCATGCAGTTCTCCTTTGCTCTCGCAAACGCAAGGCTTCTTCTGAAAAACTACATCGCGGTGCAGCTCTCCTTCCAGAGGAGAAACGACAGAGTTTTAGCTTCTACGAAGAGACTGGGAGAGCAGCCGGGGAGAGAAGGCCTTTTCCTAGTCTCTTTTCTTTCGGCCTGAATTCGGTCCATCGGCACTGGCCCAAGCAAGGTTTCCCAGCCCAAAGGACGACGCAGCAGCTCTCTCCTGGCACAGGAAGTCTCATGCAGTGTTGCCCTGACGACATAGTGTGGGTACGCTGAGGCCCAGGGAAAACACACTGCCCAGAGAAATCCTAGCACAGCCGTGAGCTTCCCCACAGGAACGCATGTCCGTTTCAGTTCTTTGCCGAGAACGGAGCTCGGAGGCAACATCAGATTGTGTGTATCTCAGGGAGAGAAAGAAGGCTGTGACTTCCGCCGTTCCTCTGAAGAAAGCAGTTAGAAGGAGAAAAGCGTCCTTTGCTTTCGCTTTCCCGCAGGGAGCTCGGCGAAACAGCCCTTCGCGAAGGGCCGATTTCCCCTGGAGAACTGCCTGGCGGCAGCCCCGTTCTGCAAGGGGAACGCGTATGCAGTGTTAGCGTTCAGCTATCGTGAAGGCTCGCTTTGGCCCAGGGAGAGCAAAGCGCCTGGGGAAGAAATCTCAGCAGACCCCGCTGCCTTGCCACGGTGCAAAGTGTGCAAGTGCACACTCTTTTCCAAAGAAGAGAGCGCACAGGCAACAGCAGCCCGCACGTTTCTCGGTCAAGGGGAGAACTCCCTGACTTCACCCAGCCCTCTGAGCAAAAGCAGGCAGGGGGAGAGAAGCTTCCCTTCCTTCCCCTTGCCCGCATTGCATGCAGTTCTCCTTTGCTCTCGCAAACGCAAGGCTTCTTCTGAAAAACTACATCGCGGTGCAGCTCTCCTTCCAGAGGAGAAACGACAGAGTTTTAGCTTCTAGGAAGAGACTGGGAGAGCAGCCGGGGAGAGAAGGCCTTTTCCTAGTCTCTTTTCTTTCGGCCTGAATTCGGTCCATCGGCACTGGCCCAAGCAAGGTTTCCCAGCCCAAAGGACGACGCAGCAGCTCTCTCCTGGCAGAGGAAGTCCCATGCAGTGTTGCCCTGACGACATAGTGTGGGTACGCTGAGGCCCAGGGAAAACACACTGCCCAGAGAAATCCTAGCACAGCCGTGAGCTTCCCCACAGGAACGCATGTCCGTTTCAGTTCTTTGCCGAGAACGGAGCTCGGAGGCAACATCAGATTGTGTGTATCTCAGGGAGAGAAAGAAGGCTGTGACTTCCGCCGTTCCTCTGAAGAAAGCAGTTAGAAGGAGAAAAGCGTCCTTTGCTTTCGCTTTCCCGCAGGGAGCTTGGCGAAACAGCCCTTCGCGAAGGGCCGTTTTCCCCTGTGGAACTGCCTGGCGGCAGCCCCATTATCCAAGGACAGCGCGTATACAATGTTAGCGTTCAGCTATCGTGAAGGCTCGCTTTGGCCCAGGGAGAGCAAAGCGCCTGGGGAAGAAATCTCAGCAGACCCCGCTGCCTTGCCACGGTGCAAAGTGTGCAAGTGCACACTCTTTTCCAAAGAAGAGAGCGCACAGGCAACAGCAGCCCGCACGTTTCTCGGTCAAGGGGAGAACTCCCTGACTTCACCCAGCCCTCTGAGCAAAAGCAGGCAGGGGGAGAGAAGCTTCCCTTCCTTCCCCTTGCCCGCATTGCATGCAGTTCTCCTTTGCTCTCGCAAACGCAAGGCTTCTTCTGAAAAACTACATCGCGGTGCAGCTCTCCTTCCAGAGGAGAAACGACAGAGTTTTAGCTTCTAGGAAGAGACTGGGAGAGCAGCCGGGGAGAGAAGGCCTTTTCCTAGTCTCTTTTCTTTCGGCCTGAATTCGGTCCATCGGCACTGGCCCAAGCAAGGTTTCCCAGCCCAAAGGACGACGCAGCAGCTCTCTCCTGGCAGAGGAAGTCCCATGCAGTGTTGCCCTGACGACATAGTGTGGGTACGCTGAGGCCCAGGGAAAACACACTGCCCAGAGAAATCCTAGCACAGCCGTGAGCTTCCCCACAGGAACGCATGTCCGTTTCAGTTCTTTGCCGAGAACGGAGCTCGGAGGCAACATCAGACTGTGTGTATCTCAGGGAGAGAAAGAAGGCTGTGACTTCCGCCGTTCCTCTGAAGAAAGCAGTTAGAAGGAGAAAAGCGTCCTTTGCTTTCGCTTTCCCGCAGGGAGCTCGGCGAAACAGCCCTTCGCGAAGGGCCGATTTCCCCTGGAGAACTGCCTGGCGGCAGCCCCGTTCTGCAAGGGGAACGCGTATGCAGTGTTAGCGTTCAGCTATCGTGAAGGCTCGCTTTGGCCCAGGGAGAGCAAAGCGCCTGGGGAAGAAATCTCAGCAGACCCCGCTGCCTTGCCACGGTGCAAAGTGTGCAAGTGCACACTCTTTTCCAAAGAAGAGAGCGCACAGGCAACAGCAGCCCGCACGTTTCTCGGTGAAGGGGAGAACTCCCTGACTTCACCCAGCCCTCTGAGCAAAAGCAGGCAGGGGGAGAGAAGCTTCCCTTCCTTCCCCTTGCCCGCATTGCATGCAGTTCTCCTTTGCTCTCGCAAACGCAAGGCTTCTTCTGAAAAACTACATCGCGGTGCAGCTCTCCTTCCAGAGGAGAAACGACAGAGTTTTAGCTTCTAGGAAGAGACTGGGAGAGCAGCCGGGGAGAGAAGGCCTTTTCCTAGTCTCTTTTCTTTCGGCCTGAATTCGGTCCATCGGCACTGGCCCAAGCAAGGTTTCCCAGCCCAAAGGACGACGCAGCAGCTCTCTCCTGGCACAGGAAGTCTCATGCAGTGTTGCCCTGACGACATAGTGTGGGTACGCTGAGGCCCAGGGAAAACACACTGCCCAGAGAAATCCTAGCACAGCCGTGAGCTTCCCCACAGCAGCGCATGTCCGTTTCAGTTCTTTGCCGAGAACGGAGCTCGGAGGCAACATCAGATTGTGTGTATCTCAGGGAGAGAAAGAAGGCTGTGACTTCCGCCGTTCCTCTGAAGAAAGCAGTTAGAAGGAGAAAAGCGTCCTTTGCTTTCGCTTTCCCGCAGGGAGCTCGGCGAAACAGCCCTTCGCGAAGGGCCGATTTCCCCTGGAGAACTGCCTGGCGGCAGCCCCGTTCTGCAAGGGGAACGCGTATGCAGTGTTAGCGTTCAGCTATCGTGAAGGCTCGCTTTGGCCCAGGGAGAGCAAAGCGCCTGGGGAAGAAATCTCAGCAGACCCCGCTGCCTTGCCACGGTGCAAAGTGTGCAAGTGCACACTCTTTTCCAAAGAAGAGAGCGCACAGGCAACAGCAGCCCGCACGTTTCTCGGTCAAGGGGAGAACTCCCTGACTTCACCCAGCCCTCTGAGCAAAAGCAGGCAGGGGGAGAGAAGCTTCCCTTCCTTCCCCTTGCCCGCATTGCATGCAGTTCTCCTTTGCTCTCGCAAACGCAAGGCTTCTTCTGAAAAACTACATCGCGGTGCAGCTCTCCTTCCAGAGGAGAAACGACAGAGTTTTAGCTTCTAGGAAGAGACTGGGAGAGCAGCCGGGGAGAGAAGGCCTTTTCCTAGTCTCTTTTCTTTCGGCCTGAATTCGGTCCATCGGCACTGGCCCAAGCAAGGTTTCCCAGCCCAAAGGACGACGCAGCAGCTCTCTCCTGGCAGAGGAAGTCCCATGCAGTGTTGCCCTGACGACATAGTGTGGGTACGCTGAGGCCCAGGGAAAACACACTGCCCAGAGAAATCCTAGCACAGCCGTGAGCTTCCCCACAGGAACGCATGTCCGTTTCAGTTCTTTGCCGAGAACGGAGCTCGGAGGCAACATCAGACTGTGTGTATCTCAGGGAGAGAAAGAAGGCTGTGACTTCCGCCGTTCCTCTGAAGAAAGCAGTTAGAAGGAGAAAAGCGTCCTTTGCTTTCGCTTTCCCGCAGGGAGCTCGGCGAAACAGCCCTTCGCGAAGGGCCGATTTCCCCTGGAGAACTGCCTGGCGGCAGCCCCGTTCTGCAAGGGGAACGCGTATGCAGTGTTAGCGTTCAGCTATCGTGAAGGCTCGCTTTGGCCCAGGGAGAGCAAAGCGCCTGGGGAAGAAATCTCAGCAGACCCCGCTGCCTTGCCACGGTGCAAAGTGTGCAAGTGCACACTCTTTTCCAAAGAAGAGAGCGCACAGGCAACAGTAGCCCGCACGTTTCTCGGTGAAGGGGAGAACTCCCTGACTTCACCCAGCCCTCTGAGCAAAAGCAGGCAGGGGGAGAGAAGCTTCCCTTCCTTCCCCTTGCCCGCATTGCATGCAGTTCTCCTTTGCTCTCGCAAACGCAAGGCTTCTTCTGAAAAACTACATCGCGGTGCAGCTCTCCTTCCAGAGGAGAAACGACAGAGTTTTAGCTTCTACGAAGAGACTGGGAGAGCAGCCGGGGAGAGAAGGCCTTTTCCTAGTCTCTTTTCTTTCGGCCTGAATTCGGTCCATCGGCACTGGCCCAAGCAAGGTTTCCCAGCCCAAAGGACGACGCAGCAGCTCTCTCCTGGCACAGGAAGTCTCATGCAGTGTTGCCCTGACGAGATAGTGTGGGTACGCTGAGGCCCAGGGAAAACACACTGCCCAGAGAAATCCTAGCACAGCCGTGAGCTTCCCCACAGGAACGCATGTCCGTTACAGTTCTTTGCCGAGAACGGAGCTCGGAGGCAACATCAGATTGTGTGTATCTCAGGGAGAGAAAGAAGGCTGTGACTTCCGCCGTTCCTCTGAAGAAAGCAGTTAGAAGGAGAAAAGCGTCCTTTGCTTTCGCTTTCCCGCAGGGAGCTTGGCGAAACGGCCCTTCGCGAAGGGCCGTTTTCCCCTGTGGAACTGCCTGGCGGCAGCCCCATTATCCAAGGACAGCGCGTATACAATGTTAGCGTTCAGCTATCGTGAAGGCTCGCTTTGGCCCAGGGAGAGCAAAGCGCCTGGGGAAGAAATCTCAGCAGACCCCGCTGCCTTGCCACGGTGCAAAGTGTGCAAGTGCACACTCTTTTCCAAAGAAGAGAGCGCACAGGCAACAGCAGCCCGCACGTTTCTCGGTGAAGGGGAGAACTCCCTGACTTCACCCAGCCCTCTGAGCAAAAGCAGGCAGGGGGAGAGAAGCTTCCCTTCCTTCCCCTTGCCCGCATTGCATGCAGTTCTCCTTTGCTCTCGCAAACGCAAGGCTTCTTCTGAAAATCTACATCGCGGTGCAGCTCTCCTTCCAGAGGAGAAACGACAGAGTTTTAGCTTCTAGGAAGAGACTGGGAGAGCAGCCGGGGAGAGAAGGCCTTTTCCTAGTCTCTTTTCTTTCGGCCTGAATTCGGTCCATCGGCACTGGCCCAAGCAAGGTTTCCCAGCCCAAAGGACGACGCAGCAGCTCTCTCCTGGCAGAGGAAGTCCCATGCAGTGTTGCCCTGATGACATAGTGTGGGTACGCTGAGGCCCAGGGAAAACACACTGCCCAGAGAAATCCTAGCACAGCCGTGAGCTTCCCCACAGGAACGCATGTCCGTTTCAGTTCTTTGCCGAGAACGGAGCTCGCAGGCAACATCAGACTGTGTGTATCTCAGGGAGAGAAAGAAGGCTGTGACTTCCGCCGTTCCTCTGAAGAAAGCAGTTAGAAGGAGAAAAGCGTCCTTTGCTTTCGCTTTCCCGCAGGGAGCTCGGCGAAACAGCCCTTCGCGAAGGGCCGATTTCCCCTGTAGAACTGCCTGGCGGCAGCCCCGTTCTGCAAGGGGAACGCGTATGCAGTGTTAGCGTTCAGCTATCGTGAAGGCTCGCTTTGGCCCAGGGAGAGCAAAGCGCCTGGGGAAGAAATCTCAGCAGACCCCGCTGCCTTGCCACGGTGCAAAGTGTGCAAGTGCACACTCTTTTCCAAAGAAGAGAGCGCACAGGCAACAGCAGCCCGCACGTTTCTCGGTCAAGGGGAGAACTCCCTGACTTCACCCAGCCCTCTGAGCAAAAGCAGGCAGGGGGAGAGAAGCTTCCCTTCCTTCCCCTTGCCCGCATTGCATGCAGTTCTCCTTTGCTCTCGCAAACGCAAGGCTTCTTCTGAAAAACTACATCGCGGTGCAGCTCTCCTTCCAGAGGAGAAACGACAGAGTTTTAGCTTCTAGGAAGAGACTGGGAGAGCAGCCGGGGAGAGAAGGCCTTTTCCTAGTCTCTTTTCTTTCGGCCTGAATTCGGTCCATCGGCACTGGCCCAAGCAAGGTTTCCCAGCCCAAAGGACGACGCAGCAGCTCTCTCCGGGCAGAGGAAGTCTCATGCAGTGTTGCCCTGACGAGATAGTGTGGGTACGCTGAGGCCCAGGGAAAACACACTGCCCAGAGAAATCCTAGCACAGCCGTGAGCTTCCCCACAGGAACGCATGTCCGTTTCAGTTCTTTGCCGAGAACGGAGCTCGGAGGCAACATCAGACTGTGTGTATCTCAGGGAGAGAAAGAAGGCTGTGACTTCCGCCGTTCCTCTGAAGAAAGCAGTTAGAAGGAGAAAAGCGTCCTTTGCTTTCGCTTTCCCGCAGGGAGCTCGGCGAAACAGCCCTTCGCGAAGGGCCGATTTCCCCTGGAGAACTGCCTGGCGGCAGCCCCGTTCTGCAACGGGAACGCGTATGCAGTGTTAGCGTTCAGCTATCGTGAAGGCTCGCTTTGGCCCAGGGAGAGCAAAGCGCCTGGGGAAGAAATCTCAGCAGACCCCGCTGCCTTGCCACGGTGCAAAGTGTGCAAGTGCACACTCTTTTCCAAAGAAGAGAGCGCACAGGCAACAGCAGCCCGCACGTTTCTCGGTCAAGGGGAGAACTCCCTGACTTCACCCAGCCCTCTGAGCAAAAGCAGGCAGGGGGAGAGAAGCTTCCCTTCCTTCCCCTTGCCCGCATTGCATGCAGTTCTCCTTTGCTCTCGCAAACGCAAGGCTTCTTCTGAAAATCTACATCGCGGTGCAGCTCTCCTTCCAGAGGAGAAACGACAGAGTTTTAGCTTCTAGGAAGAGACTGGGAGAGCAGCCGGGGAGAGAAGGCCTTTTCCTAGTCTCTTTTCTTTCGGCCTGAATTCGGTCCATCGGCACTGGCCCAAGCAAGGTTTCCCAGCCCAAAGGACGACGCAGCAGCTCTCTCCTGGCAGAGGAAGTCCCATGCAGTGTTGCCCTGACGACATAGTGTGGGTACGCTGAGGCCCAGGGAAAACACACTGCCCAGAGAAATCCTAGCACAGCCGTGAGCTTCCCCACAGGAACGCATGTCCGTTTCAGTTCTTTGCCGAGAACGGAGCTCGGAGGCAACATCAGACTGTGTGTATCTCAGGGAGAGAAAGAAGGCTGTGACTTCCGCCATTCCTCTGAAGAAAGCAGTTAGAAGGAGAAAAGCGTCCTTTGCTTTCGCTTTCCCGCAGGGAGCTCGGCGAAACAGCCCTTCGCGAAGGGCCGATTTCCCCTGGAGAACTGCCTGGCGGCAGCCCCGTTCTGCAAGGGGAACGCGTATGCAGTGTTAGCGTTCAGCTATCGTGAAGGCTCGCTTTGGCCCAGGGAGAGCAAAGCGCCTGGGGAAGAAATCTCAGCAGACCCCGCTGCCTTGCCACGGTGCAAAGTGTGCAAGTGCACACTCTTTTCCAAAGAAGAGAGCGCACAGGCAACAGCAGCCCGCACGTTTCTCGGTCAAGGGGAGAACTCCCTGACTTCACCCAGCCCTCTGAGCAAAAGCAGGCAGGGGGAGAGAAGCTTCCCTTCCTTCCCCTTGCCCGCATTGCATGCAGTTCTCCTTTGCTCTCGCAAACGCAAGGCTTCTTCTGAAAAACTACATCGCGGTGCAGCTCTCCTTCCAGAGGAGAAACGACAGAGTTTTAGCTTCTAGGAAGAGACTGGGAGAGCAGCCGGGGAGAGAAGGCCTTTTCCTAGTCTCTTTTCTTTCGGCCTGAATTCGGTCCATCGGCACTGGCCCAAGCAAGGTTTCCCAGCCCAAAGGACGACGCAGCAGCTCTCTCCGGGCAGAGGAAGTCTCATGCAGTGTTGCCCTGACGAGATAGTGTGGGTACGCTGAGGCCCAGGGAAAACACACTGCCCAGAGAAATCCTAGCACAGCCGTGAGCTTCCCCACAGGAACGCATGTCCGTTTCAGTTCTTTGCCGAGAACGGAGCTCAGAGGCAACATCAGACTGTGTGTATCTCAGGGAGAGAAAGAAGGCTGTGACTTCCGCCGTTCCTCTGAAGAAAGCAGTTAGAAGGAGAAAAGCGTCCTTTGCTTTCGCTTTCCCGCAGGGAGCTCGGCGAAACAGCCCTTCGAGAAGGGCCGATTTCCCCTGGAGAACTGCCTGGCGGCAGCCCCGTTCTGCAAGGGGAACGCGTATGCAGTGTTAGCGTTCAGCTATCGTGAAGGCTCGTTTGGCCCAGGGAGAGCAAAGCGCCTGGGGAAGAAATCTCAGCAGACCCCGCTGCCTTGCCACGGTGCAAAGTGTGCAAGTGCACACTCTTTTCCAAAGAAGAGAGCGCACAGGCAACAGCAGCCCGCACGTTTCTCGGTCAAGGGGAGAACTCCCTGACTTCACCCAGCCCTCTGAGCAAAAGCAGGCAGGGGGAGAGAAGCTTCCCTTCCTTCCCCTTGCCCGCATTGCATGCAGTTCTCCTTTGCTCTCGCAAACGCAAGGCTTCTTCTGAAAAACTACATCGCGGTGCAGCTCTCCTTCCAGAGGAGAAACGACAGAGTTTTAGCTTCTAGGAAGAGACTGGGAGAGCAGCCGGGGAGAGAAGGCCTTTTCCTAGTCTCTTTTCTTTCGGCCTGAATTCGGTCCATCGGCACTGGCCCAAGCAAGGTTTCCCAGCCCAAAGGACGACGCAGCAGCTCTCTCCTGGCAGAGGAAGTCCCATGCAGTGTTGCCCTGACGAGATAGTGTGGGTACGCTGAGGCCCAGGGAAAACACGCTGCCCAGAGAAATCCTAGCACAGCCGTGAGCTTCCCCACAGGAACGCATGTCCGTTTCAGTTCTTTGCCGAGAACGGAGCTCAGAGGCAACATCAGACTGTGTGTATCTCAGGGAGAGAAAGAAGGCTGTGACTTCCGCCGTTCCTCTGAAGAAAGCAGTTAGAAGGAGAAAAGCGTCCTTTGCTTTCGCTTTCCCGCAGGGAGCTCGGCGAAACAGCCCTTCGAGAAGGGCCGATTTCCCCTGGAGAACTGCCTGGCGGCAGCCCCGTTCTGCAAGGGGAACGCGTATGCAGTGTTAGCGTTCAGCTATCGTGAAGGCTCGCTTTGGCCCAGGGAGAGCAAAGCGCCTGGGGAAGAAATCTCAGCAGACCCCGCTGCCTTGCCACGGTGCAAAGTGTGCAAGTGCACACTCTTTTCCAAAGAAGAGAGCGCACAGGCAACAGCAGCCCGCACGTTTCTCGGTCAAGGGGAGAACTCCCTGACTTCACCCAGCCCTCTGAGCAAAAGCAGGCAGGGGGAGAGAAGCTTCCCTTCCTTCCCCTTGCCCGCATTGCATGCAGTTCTCCTTTGCTCTCGCAAACGCAAGGCTTCTTCTGAAAAACTACATCGCGGTGCAGCTCTCCTTCCAGAGGAGAAACGACAGAGTTTTAGCTTCTAGGAAGAGACTGGGAGAGCAGCCGGGGAGAGAAGGCCTTTTCCTAGTCTCTTTTCTTTCGGCCTGAATTCGGTCCATCGGCACTGGCCCAAGCAAGGTTTCCCAGCCCAAAGGACGACGCAGCAGCTCTCTCCGGGCAGAGGAAGTCTCATGCAGTGTTGCCCTGACGAGATAGTGTGGGTACGCTGAGGCCCAGGGAAAACACGCTGCCCAGAGAAATCCTAGCACAGCCGTGAGCTTCCCCACAGGAACGCATGTCCGTTTCAGTTCTTTGCCGAGAACGGAGCTCGGAGGCAACATCAGACTGTGTGTATCTCAGGGAGAGAAAGAAGGCTGTGACTTCCGCCGTTCCTCTGAAGAAAGCAGTTAGAAGGAGAAAAGCGTCCTTTGCTTTCGCTTTCCCGCAGGGAGCTCGGCGAAACAGCCCTTCGAGAAGGGCCGATTTCCCCTGGAGAACTGCCTGGCGGTAGCCCCGTTCTGGAAGGGGAACGCGTATGCAGTGTTAGCGTTCAGCTATCGTGAAGGCTCGTTTGGCCCAGGGAGAGCAAAGCGCCTGGGGAAGAAATCTCAGCAGACCCCGCTGCCTTGCCACGGTGCAAAGTGTGCAAGTGCACACTCTTTTCCAAAGAAGAGAGCGCACAGGCAACAGCAGCCCGCACGTTTCTCGGTCAAGGGGAGAACTCCCTGACTTCACCCAGCCCTCTGAGCAAAAGCAGGCAGGGGGAGAGAAGCTTCCCTTCCTTCCCCTTGCCCGCATTGCATGCAGTTCTCCTTTGCTCTCGCAAACGCAAGGCTTCTTCTGAAAATCTACATCGCGGTGCAGCTCTCCTTCCAGAGGAGAAACGACAGAGTTTTAGCTTCTAGGAAGAGACTGGGAGAGCAGCCGGGGAGAGAAGGCCTTTTCCTAGTCTCTTTTCTTTCGGCCTGAATTCGGTCCATCGGCACTGGCCCAAGCAAGGTTTCCCAGCCCAAAGGACGACGCAGCAGCTCTCTCCGGGCAGAGGAAGTCCCATGCAGTGTTGCCCTGACGACATAGTGTGGGTACGCTGAGGCCCAGGGAAAACACACTGCCCAGAGAAATCCTAGCACAGCCGTGAGCTTCCCCACAGGAACGCATGTCCGTTTCAGTTCTTTGCCGAGAACGGAGCTCGCAGGCAACATCAGACTGTGTGTATCTCAGGGAGAGAAAGAAGGCTGTGACTTCCGCCGTTCCTCTGAAGAAAGCAGTTAGAAGGAGAAAAGCGTCCTTTGCTTTCGCTTTCCCGCAGGGAGCTCGGCGAAACAGCCCTTCGCGAAGGGCCGATTTCCCCTGGAGAACTGCCTGGCGGCAGCCCCGTTCTGCAAGGGGAACGCGTATGCAGTGTTAGCGTTCAGCTATCGTGAAGGCTCGCTTTGGCCCAGGGAGAGCAAAGCGCCTGGGGAAGAAATCTCAGCAGACCCCGCTGCCTTGCCACGGTGCAAAGTGTGCAAGTGCACACTCTTTTCCAAAGAAGAGAGCGCACAGGCAACAGCAGCCCGCACGTTTCTCGGTCAAGGGGAGAACTCCCTGACTTCACCCAGCCCTCTGAGCAAAAGCAGGCAGGGGGAGAGAAGCTTCCCTTCCTTCCCCTTGCCCGCATTGCATGCAGTTCTCCTTTGCTCTCGCAAACGCAAGGCTTCTTCTGAAAAACTACATCGCGGTGCAGCTCTCCTTCCAGAGGAGAAACGACAGAGTTTTAGCTTCTAGGAAGAGACTGGGAGAGCAGCCGGGGAGAGAAGGCCTTTTCCTAGTCTCTTTTCTTTCGGCCTGAATTCGGTCCATCGGCACTGGCCCAAGCAAGGTTTCCCAGCCCAAAGGACGACGCAGCAGCTCTCTCCGGGCAGAGGAAGTCTCATGCAGTGTTGCCCTCACGAGATAGTGTGGGTACGCTGAGGCCCAGGGAAAACACACTGCCCAGAGAAATCCTAGCACAGCCGTGAGCTTCCCCACAGGAACGCATGTCCGTTTCAGTTCTTTGCCGAGAACGGAGCTCAGAGGCAACATCAGACTGTGTGTATCTCAGGGAGAGAAAGAAGGCTGTGACTTCCGCCGTTCCTCTGAAGAAAGCAGTTAGAAGGAGAAAAGCGTCCTTTGCTTTCGCTTTCCCGCAGGGAGCTCGGCGAAACAGCCCTTCGAGAAGGGCCGATTTCCCCTGGAGAACTGCCCGACGGTAGCCCCGTTCTGCAAGGGGAACGCGTATGCAGTGTTAGCGTTCAGCTATCGTGAAGGCTCGTTTGGCCCAGGGAGAGCAAAGCGCCTGGGGAAGAAATCTCAGCAGACCCCGCTGCCTTGCCACGGTGCAAAGTGTGCAAGTGCACACTCTTTTCCAAAGAAGAGAGCGCACAGGCAACAGCAGCCCGCACGTTTCTCGGTCAAGGGGAGAACTCCCTGACTTCACCCAGCCCTCTGAGCAAAAGCAGGCAGGGGGAGAGAAGCTTCCCTTCCTTCCCCTTGCCCGCATTGCATGCAGTTCTCCTTTGCTCTCGCAAACGCAAGGCTTCTTCTGAAAAACTACATCGCGGTGCAGCTCTCCTTCCAGAGGAGAAACGACAGAGTTTTAGCTTCTAGGAAGAGACTGGGAGAGCAGCCGGGGAGAGAAGGCCTTTTCCTAGTCTCTTTTCTTTCGGCCTGAATTCGGTCCATCGGCACTGGCCCAAGCAAGGTTTCCCAGCCTAAAGGACGACGCAGCAGCTCTCTCGTGCAGAGGAAGTCCCATGCAGTGTTGCCCTGACGAGATAGTGTGGGTACGCTGAGGCCCAGGGAAAACACACTGCCCAGAGAAATCCTAGCACAGCCGTGAGCTTCCCCACAGGAACGCATGTCCGTTTCAGTTCTTTGCCGAGAACGGAGCTCGGAGGCAACATCAGACTGTGTGTATCTCAGGGAGAGAAAGAAGGCTGTGACTGCCCAAGTTCCTCTGAAGAAAGCAGTTAGAAGGAGAAAAGCGTCCTTTGCTTTCGCTTTCCCGCAGGGAGCTCGGCGAAACAGCCCTGCACGAAGGGCCGATTTCCCCTGTAGAACTGCCTGGCGGCAGCCCCGTTCTGCAAGGGGAACGCGTATGCAGTGTTAGCGTTCAGCTATCGTGAAGGCTCGCTTTGGCCCAGGGAGAGCAAAGCGCCTGGGGAAGAAATCTCAGCAGACCCCGCTGCCTTGCCACGGTGCAAAGTGTGCAAGTGCACACTCTTTTTCAAAGAAGAGAGCGCACAGGCAACAGCAGCCCGCACGTTTCTCGGTGAAGGGGAGAACTCCCTGACTTCACCCAGCCCTCTGAGCAAAAGCAGGCAGGGGGAGAGAAGCTTCCCTTCCTTCCCCTTGCCCGCATTGCATGCAGTTCTCCTTTGCTCTCGCAAACGCAAGGCTTCTTCTGAAAAACTACATCGCGGTGCAGCTCTCCTTCCAGAGGAGAAACGACAGAGTTTTAGCTTCTAGGAAGAGACTGGGAGAGCAGCCGGGGAGAGAAGGCCTTTTCCTAGTCTCTTTTCTTTCGGCCTGAATTCGGTCCATCGGCACTGGCCCAAGCAAGGTTTCCCAGCCCAAAGGACGACGCAGCAGCTCTCTCCTGGCAGAGGAAGTCCCATGCGGTGTTGCCCTGACGAGATAGTGTGGGTACGCTGAGGCCCAGGGAAAACACACTGCCCAGAGAAATCCTAGCACAGCCGTGAGCTTCCCCCAGGAACGCATGTCCGTTTCAGTTCTTTGCCGAGAACGGAGCTCGGAGGCAACATCAGACTGTGTGTATCTCAGGGAGAGAAAGAAGGCTGTGACTGCCCCCGTTCCTCTGAAGAAAGCAGTTAGAAGGAGAAAAGCGTCCTTTGCTTTCGCTTTCCCGCAGGGAGCTTGGCGAAACGGCCCTTTGCGAAGGGCCGTTTTCCCCTGTGGAACTGTCTGGCGGCAGCCCCATTCTCCAAGGACAACGTGTATGCAATGTTAGCATTCAGCTATCGTGAAGGCTCGCTTTGGCCCAGGGAGAGCAAAGCGCCTGGGGAAGAAATCTCAGCAGACCCCGCTGCCTTGCCACGGTGCAAAGTGTGCAAGTGCACACTCTTTTCCAAAGAAGAGAGCGCACAGGCAACAGCAGCCCGCACGTTTCTCGGTCAAGGGGAGAACTCCCTGACTTCACCCAGCCCTCTGAGCAAAAGCAGGCAGGGGGAGAGAAGCTTCCCTTCCTTCCCCTTGCCCGCATTGCATGCAGTTCTCCTTTGCTCTCGCAAACGCAAGGCTTCTTCTGAAAAACTACATCGCGGTGCAGCTCTCCTTCCAGAGGAGAAACGACAGAGTTTTAGCTTCTAGGAAGAGACTGGGAGAGCAGCCGGGGAGAGAAGGCCTTTTCCTAGTCTCTTTTCTTTCGGCCTGAATTCGGTCCATCGGCACTGGCCCAAGCAAGGTTTCCCAGCCCAAAGGACGACGCAGCAGCTCTCTCCTGCAGAGGAAGTCCCATGCAGTGTTTCCCTGACGACATAGTGTGGGTACGCTGAGGCCCAGGGAAAACACACTGCCCAGAGAAATCCTAGCACAGCCGTGAGCTTCCCCACAGGAACGCATGTCCGTTTCAGTTCTTTGCCGAGAACGGAGCTCGGAGGCAACATCAGATTGTGTGTATCTCAGGGAGAGAAAGAAGGCTGTGACTTCCGCCGTTCCTCTGAAGAAAGCAGTTAGAAGGAGAAAAGCGTCCTTTGCTTTCGCTTTCCCGCAGGGAGCTCGGCGAAACAGCCCTTCGCGAAGGGCCGATTTCCCCTGGAGAACTGCCTGGCGGCAGCCCCGTTCTGCAAGGGGAACGCGTATGCAGTGTTAGCGTTCAGCTATCGTGAAGGCTCGCTTTGGCCCAGGGAGAGCAAAGCGCCTGGGGAAGAAATCTCAGCAGACCCCGCTGCCTTGCCACGGTGCAAAGTGTGCAAGTGCACACTCTTTTCCAAAGAAGAGAGCGCACAGGCAACAGCAGCCCGCACGTTTCTCGGTCAAGGGGAGAACTCCCTGACTTCACCCAGCCCTCTGAGCAAAAGCAGGCAGGGGGAGAGAAGCTTCCCTTCCTTCCCCTTGCCCGCATTGCATGCAGTTCTCCTTTGCTCTCGCAAACGCAAGGCTTCTTCTGAAAAACTACATCGCGGTGCAGCTCTCCTTCCAGAGGAGAAACGACAGAGTTTTAGCTTCTAGGAAGAGACTGGGAGAGCAGCCGGGGAGAGAAGGCCTTTTCCTAGTCTCTTTTCTTTCGGCCTGAATTCGGTCCATCGGCACTGGCCCAAGCAAGGTTTCCCAGCCCAAAGGACGACGCAGCAGCTCTCTCCGGGCAGAGGAAGTCTCATGCAGTGTTGCCCTCACGAGATAGTGTGGGTACGCTGAGGCCCAGGGAAAACACACTGCCCAGAGAAATCCTAGCACAGCCGTGAGCTTCCCCACAGGAACGCATGTCCGTTTCAGTTCTTTGCCGAGAACGGAGCTCAGAGGCAACATCAGACTGTGTGTATCTCAGGGAGAGAAAGAAGGCTGTGACTTCCGCCGTTCCTCTGAAGAAAGCAGTTAGAAGGAGAAAAGCGTCCTTTGCTTTCGCTTTCCCGCAGGGAGCTCGGCGAAACAGCCCTTCGAGAAGGGCCGATTTCCCCTGGAGAACTGCCCGGCGGTAGTACCGTTCTGCAAGGGGAACGCGTATGCAGTGTTAGCGTTCAGCTATCGTGAAGGCTCGTTTGGCCCAGGGAGAGCAAAGCGCCTGGGGAAGAAATCTCAGCAGACCCCGCTGCCTTGCCACGGTGCAAAGTGTGCAAGTGCACACTCTTTTCCAAAGAAGAGAGCGCACAGGCAACAGCAGCCCGCACGTTTCTCGGTCAAGGGGAGAACTCCCTGACTTCACCCAGCCCTCTGAGCAAAAGCAGGCAGGGGGAGAGAAGCTTCCCTTCCTTCCCCTTGCCCGCATTGCATGCAGTTCTCCTTTGCTCTCGCAAACGCAAGGCTTCTTCTGAAAAACTACATCGCGGTGCAGCTCTCCTTCCAGAGGAGAAACGACAGAGTTTTAGCTTCTAGGAAGAGACTGGGAGAGCAGCCGGGGAGAGAAGGCCTTTTCCTAGTCTCTTTTCTTTCGGCCTGAATTCGGTCCATCGGCACTGGCCCAAGCAAGGTTTCCCAGCCTAAAGGACGACGCAGCAGCTCTCTCGTGCAGAGGAAGTCCCATGCAGTGTTGCCCTGATGAGATAGTGTGGGTACGCTGAGGCCCAGGGAAAACACACTGCCCAGAGAAATCCTAGCACAGCCGTGAGCTTCCCCACAGGAACGCATGTCCGTTTCAGTTCTTTGCCGAGAACGGAGCTCGGAGGCAACATCAGACTGTGTGTATCTCAGGGAGAGAAAGAAGGCTGTGACTGCCCAAGTTCCTCTGAAGAAAGCAGTTAGAAGGAGAAAAGCGTCCTTTGCTTTCGCTTTCCCGCAGGGAGCTCGGCGAAACAGCCCTGCACGAAGGGCCGATTTCCCCTGTAGAACTGCCTGGCGGCAGCCCCGTTCTGCAAGGGGAACGCGTATGCAGTGTTAGCGTTCAGCTATCGTGAAGGCTCGCTTTGGCCCAGGGAGAGCAAAGCGCCTGGGGAAGAAATCTCAGCAGACCCCGCTGCCTTGCCACGGTGCAAAGTGTGCAAGTGCACACTCTTTTTCAAAGAAGAGAGCGCACAGGCAACAGCAGCCCGCACGTTTCTCGGTGAAGGGGAGAACTCCCTGACTTCACCCAGCCCTCTGAGCAAAAGCAGGCAGGGGGAGAGAAGCTTCCCTTCCTTCCCCTTGCCCGCATTGCATGCAGTTCTCCTTTGCTCTCGCAAACGCAAGGCTTCTTCTGAAAAACTACATCGCGGTGCAGCTCTCCTTCCAGAGGAGAAACGACAGAGTTTTAGCTTCTAGGAAGAGACTGGGAGAGCAGCCGGGGAGAGAAGGCCTTTTCCTAGTCTCTTTTCTTTCGGCCTGAATTCGGTCCATCGGCACTGGCCCAAGCAAGGTTTCCCAGCCCAAAGGACGACGCAGCAGCTCTCTCCTGGCAGAGGAAGTCCCATGCGGTGTTGCCCTGACGAGATAGTGTGGGTACGCTGAGGCCCAGGGAAAACACACTGCCCAGAGAAATCCTAGCACAGCCGTGAGCTTCCCCCAGGAACGCATGTCCGTTTCAGTTCTTTGCCGAGAACGGAGCTCGGAGGCAACATCAGACTGTGTGTATCTCAGGGAGAGAAAGAAGGCTGTGACTGCCCCCGTTCCTCTGAAGAAAGCAGTTAGAAGGAGAAAAGCGTCCTTTGCTTTCGCTTTCCCGCAGGGAGCTTGGCGAAACGGCCCTTTGCGAAGGGCCGTTTTCCCCTGTGGAACTGTCTGGCGGCAGCCCCATTCTCCAAGGACAACGTGTATGCAATGTTAGCATTCAGCTATCGTGAAGGCTCGCTTTGGCCCAGGGAGAGCAAAGCGCCTGGGGAAGAAATCTCAGCAGACCCCGCTGCCTTGCCACGGTGCAAAGTGTGCAAGTGCACACTCTTTTCCAAAGAAGAGAGCGCACAGGCAACAGCAGCCCGCACGTTTCTCGGTCAAGGGGAGAACTCCCTGACTTCACCCAGCCCTCTGAGCAAAAGCAGGCAGGGGGAGAGAAGCTTCCCTTCCTTCCCCTTGCCCGCATTGCATGCAGTTCTCCTTTGCTCTCGCAAACGCAAGGCTTCTTCTGAAAAACTACATCGCGGTGCAGCTCTCCTTCCAGAGGAGAAACGACAGAGTTTTAGCTTCTAGGAAGAGACTGGGAGAGCAGCCGGGGAGAGAAGGCCTTTTCCTAGTCTCTTTTCTTTCGGCCTGAATTCGGTCCATCGGCACTGGCCCAAGCAAGGTTTCCCAGCCCAAAGGACGACGCAGCAGCTCTCTCCTGCAGAGGAAGTCCCATGCAGTGTTTCCCTGACGACATAGTGTGGGTACGCTGAGGCCCAGGGAAAACACACTGCCCAGAGAAATCCTAGCACAGCCGTGAGCTTCCCCACAGGAACGCATGTCCGTTTCAGTTCTTTGCCGAGAACGGAGCTCGGAGGCAACATCAGATTGTGTGTATCTCAGGGAGAGAAAGAAGGCTGTGACTTCCGCCGTTCCTCTGAAGAAAGCAGTTAGAAGGAGAAAAGCGTCCTTTGCTTTCGCTTTCCCGCAGGGAGCTCGGCGAAACGGCTCTTCGCGAAGGGCCATTTTCCCCTGTGGAACTGCCTGGCGGCAGCCCCATTATCCAAGGACAACGCGTATGCAATGTTAGCGTTCAGCTATCGTGAAGGCTCGCTTTGGCCCAGGGAGAGCAAAGCGCCTGGGGAAGAAATCTCAGCAGACCCCGCTGCCTTGCCACGGTGCAAAGTGTGCAAGTGCACACTCTTTTCCAAAGAAGAGAGCGCACAGGCAACAGCAGCCCGCACGTTTCTCGGTCAAGGGGAGAACTCCCTGACTTCACCCAGCCCTCTGAGCAAAAGCAGGCAGGGGGAGAGAAGCTTCCCTTCCTTCCCCTTGCCCGCATTGCATGCAGTTCTCCTTTGCTCTCGCAAACGCAAGGCTTCTTCTGAAAAACTACATCGCGGTGCAGCTCTCCTTCCAGAGGAGAAACGACAGAGTTTTAGCTTCTAGGAAGAGACTGGGAGAGCAGCCGGGGAGAGAAGGCCTTTTCCTAGTCTCTTTTCTTTCGGCCTGAATTCGGTCCATCGGCACTGGCCCAAGCAAGGTTTCCCAGCCCAAAGGACGACGCAGCAGCTCTCTCCTGGCAGAGGAAGTCCCATGCAGTGTTGCCCTGACGACATAGTGTGGGTACGCTGAGGCCCAGGGAAAACACACTGCCCAGAGAAATCCTAGCACAGCCGTGAGCTTCCCCACAGGAACGCATGTCCGTTTCAGTTCTTTGCCGAGAACGGAGCTCAGAGGCAACATCAGACTGTGTGTATCTCAGGGAGAGAAAGAAGGCTGTGACTGCCCCCGTTCCTCTGAAGAAAGCAGTTAGAAGGAGAAAAGCGTTCTTTGCTTTCGCTTTCCCACAGGGAGCCTGGCGAAACGGCCCTTTGCGAAGGGCCGTTTTCCCCTGTGGAACTGTCTGGCGGCAGCCCCATTCTCCAAGGACAACGTGTATGCAATGTTAGCATTCAGCTATCGTGAAGGCTCGCTTTGGCCCAGGGAGAGCAAAGCGCCTGGGGAAGAAATCTCAGCAGACCCCGCTGCCTTGCCACGGTGCAAAGTGTGCAAGTGCACACTCTTTTCCAAAGAAGAGAGCGCACAGGCAACAGCAGCCCGCACGTTTCTCGGTCAAGGGGAGAACTCCCTGACTTCACCCAGCCCTCTGAGCAAAAGCAGGCAGGGGGAGAGAAGCTTCCCTTCCTTCCCCTTGCCCGCATTGCATGCAGTTCTCCTTTGCTCTCGCAAACGCAAGGCTTCTTCTGAAAAACTACATCGCGGTGCAGCTCTCCTTCCAGAGGAGAAACGACAGAGTTTTAGCTTCTAGGAAGAGACTGGGAGAGCAGCCGGGGAGAGAAGGCCTTTTCCTAGTCTCTTTTCTTTCGGCCTGAATTCGGTCCATCGGCACTGGCCCAAGCAAGGTTTCCCAGCCCAAAGGACGACGCAGCAGCTCTCTCCTGCAGAGGAAGTCCCATGCAGTGTTACCCTGACGACATAGTGTGGGTAAGCTGAGGGCCAGGGAAAACACACCGCCCAGAGAAATCCTAGCACAGCCGTGAGCTTCCCCACAGGAACGCATGTCCGTTTCAGTTCTTTGCCGAGAACGGAGCTCGGAGGCAACATCAGATTGTGTGTATCTCAGGGAGAGAAAGAAGGCTGTGACTTCCGCCGTTCCTCTGAAGAAAGTAGTTAGAAGGAGAAAAGCGTCCTTTGCTTTCGCTTTCCCGCAGCGAGCTCCGCGAAACAGCCCTGCGCGAAGGGCCGATTTCCCCTGGAGAACTGCCTGGCGGCAGCCCCGTTCTGCAAGGGGAACGCGTATGCAGTGTTAGCGTTCAGCTATCGTGAAGGCTCGCTTTGGCCCAGGGAGAGCAAAGCGCCTGGGGAAGAAATCTCAGCAGACCCCGCTGCCTTGCCACGGTGCAAAGTGTGCAAGTGCACACTCTTTTCCAAAGAAGAGAGCGCACAGGCAACAGCAGCCCGCACGTTTCTCGGTCAAGGGGAGAACTCCCTGACTTCACCCAGCCCTCTGAGCAAAAGCAGGCAGGGGGAGAGAAGCTTCCCTTCCTTCCCCTTGCCCGCATTGCATGCAGTTCTCCTTTGCTCTCGCAAACGCAAGGCTTCTTCTGAAAAACTACATCGCGGTGCAGCTCTCCTTCCAGAGGAGAAACGACAGTTTTAGCTTCTAGGAAGAGACTGGGAGAGCAGCCGGGGAGAGAAGGCCTATTCCTAGTCTCTTTTCTTTCGGCCTGAATTCGGTCCATCGGCACTGGCCCAAGCAAGGTTTCCCAGCCCAAAGGACGACGCAGCAGCTCTCTCCTGGCAGAGGAAGTCCCATGCAGTGTTGCCCTGACGACATAGTGTGGGTACGCTGAGGCCCAGGGGAAACACAGTGCAGAGAGTAATTCCAGCAAAGCCACGTATTTCCCCATATGAAAGCATGTCAATTTCATTTATTTGCCGAGAACAGAGCTCAGAGGCAACATGAGATTCTGTGTATCTCAGTGAAGAAAAAACACTCTGACTTCATCCATTCCTCTGCCGAAAGCAGTTAGAATGAGAAAACCGTCATTTGGTTTCGCTTTCCTGCAAGGAGCTGGGCAAATCTGCCTTCGCGAAGGGAAGTTTTCCTCCGGAGAACTGCCTTGCGGCAGCCGTGTTCCGGAAGTGGCACGGGTATGCAGTGTTAGCGTTAAGCTGTTGTGAAGGCTCGTTTTGGCCCAGGGAAAACAAAGCGCCTGGGGAAATCCTAACAAACCCCGGTGCCTTTCCCCAGTTCCATGTGTGTAACTACAGAATCTTTTCCAAATAAGAGAGCGCACAGGCAACAGCAGCCTGCATGATTCTCAGTGAAAGGGAGAACTCCCTGACTTCATCCAGTCCTCTGAGCAAAGCAGGCATAAGGAGAGAACCTTTTCTTCCTTCCTCTTTCCTGCAATGAATTCCTCATTTGCACTTGCAAACGCAAGTCTTCTTGTGAAAAACTACATCGCAGGGGATTTATCCTTCCAGAGTAGCAACTGCATAGTCTTAGCTTTAAGAGATTGGGAAAGCACCCAGGGAGAAAAAGGCCTTTTGTATTCTCTTTCCGACCTGAACGCTGTCAATTCGCACTTCCAAAAGCAACGTTTCCTAGCACCAACTGCAAAGCAGTAACCTCTCTCCTGGCAGAGTAAATCCTATGTACTGTTGCCCTGAAGAGGTATTGTAGGTAGAGTGAGGCCCAGGGAAATCACAGTGTGTATTGAAATGATAGCAAAGCCATGTCTTTCCCCACTTGAATGCATGTCAATTTCGGTTATTTGCCGGGAACAGAGCTCAGAGGCAACATCAGATTTTGTGTATCTCAGTGAAAAAAAGAACACTCTGACTTCATCCATTCCTCTGACGAAAGCAGTTAGAATGAGAAAACCGTCGTTTGGTTTCGCTTTCCTGCAACGAGCTGGGCAAATCTGCCCTTCGCGAAGGCAAGATTTCCTCCGGAGAACTGCGTTGCGGTAGTCGTGTTCTGGAAGTGGAACGAGGATGCAGTGTTAGCGTTAAGTTATTGTGAAGACTCTTTTTGGCCCAGGGAAAACAAAGCGCCTGGGGAAATCCTAACAAACCCCGGTGCCTTTCCACACTTCAAAGCGTGTCGCTGCAGGCTCTTTTCCAAAAAAGAGTTATAGTTAGGGTTAGGGTTAGGGTTAGGGTTAGGGTTAGGGTTAGGGTTAGGGTTAGGGTTAGGGTTAGGGTTAGGGTTAGGGTTAGGGTTAGGGCTAAAGTTAGGGGTAAGTTTAGGGTTAGGTTTTGTTTTAGTGTTAGGGTTACGCTTAGGTTTAGGGTGAAGTTTAGGTTAAGAATGAGGGTTAGGTTTAGGGTTTGGTGTTTGGGTTAAGGTTAGGGTTAGGTTTAGGGTTAGGCTTAGTGTTAGGGTTAGGTGTTTGGTTTAATGGTAGGGTCAGGTTTAGGGTTCGGTTTAGGGTTAGGGTTCGGGTTCGGTTTAGGGTTAGGGTTAGGGTGAAGTTTAATTTAAGTGTGAGGGTTGAACTTAGGGTTAGCGTTAGGGGTTAGGGTTAGGATTAGGGTTAGGTTTCAGTTTAGGGTTAAGGTTAGGTTTAGAGTTAGGGTTAGGGTAAGTGTTAGGGTTAAGTCATGTTTAGGTTTAGGGCTAGGTTAAGGTTAGAGATAGGGTTCGGTTAAGGGTTGGGGTTAGGTTTAGATGTTAGGGTGAGGGTTAGTGCTAGGTTTCCATTTAAGCTGAGTGTGGAATGCAAGCTTTAGGGTTAGGATTAGGGTTAGAGTTAGAGTTAGGGTCAGGGTTAGGGTTAAGTTTAGGGTTAGGGTTAGGTTTATGGTTAGGATTAGGGTTAGGGTCAGGGTTAGGGGAAGATTTAGTGTTATGTTTAGTTTTAGGGTTAGGGTTAGGGTGATGTTTATGTTAAGCGAGAGGGTTAGGGTTAGCGGTTAGGGTTCAGGTTAGGGTCAGTTTTAGGGTTAGTTTTAGGTTTAGGGTTAGGGTTAGGTTTAGTGTTAGTGTTAATTGTGGTGAGGGTTTGAATGAAGTTAGGGTAGGTTTAGGGTTATGGTTGGGGTGACATTTTGGCTAAGAGTGAGGGTTCGGCTTCGGGTTAGAGTTAGGGTTAGTTTTAGGGTTAATGTTAGGTTTTGGCTAAGGATTAGGGTTAGAGTTACGGTTAGGGGTTAGTGTTTCAGTTAAGTTTAGGGTAGGGTTATAATTAGGGTTAAGTTTAGGGTTACGGTAAGAGATTTACGTTTACAGTTAAGGTGAGGGTTTTGGGTAAGTGTTACGCTTAGGGTTAGGGCTAGGTTTAGGGTTAGATTTAGGGTTAGGGGTTAGGGTTAGGTGTAATTTTACGGTAGGCTTAAAGTTAGGGTTAAGGTGAGGTTAGGTTTAGGGTCAGGGTTAGGATTAGAATTAGGTTTAGGGTTAGGGTTAGGTTCAGGGCTATTGTAAGGGTTAGGTTTAGGGTTACAGATGGACTTGCATTATGGTTAGAGTTAGGTTGAAGGTAAGGGTTTGGGTTAGGTCTAGGTATAGGGTTACGGTTAGGGTTAGGTTTTGGATGATGTTTAGGATAGGGTGAGGGTTAAATTTATGGTTAGGGCTAGAGTTAGGGTTTGTGTTCAGGTTAGTGTTAAGGTTAGGTTTAGGGTTCGGGTTAAGGTTAGGAGTTATGTTTAGGGTTAGTGTTAGGTTTAGGGATAGGGTTAGTGTGAAGTTCAGGTTAAGTGGGAGATTTAGGATAAGGGTTAGGATTACGGTTAGGATTATAGATAGTGTTAGACGTTTGGTTTAGGGTGTTAGGGTTACGTTTATGGTTAGGGTAGGCTTAAGTTTAGGGTTAATGTTAGGTTTAGGGTTAGATTAGTGTCACTGTTCGTGTTAGATTTAGGGTTAGGGATAAGTTTAGGGATAGCGTTAGGTTTAGGGTTGGGGATACGTTTAAGGGTTAGGGTGACTGTTATGGTTAGGTTTACAGTTAAGGAGAGGGTTTAGGTTAATTGTTATGTCAGGGTTAGGTTTAGAGTTAGGCTTAGGGTTAGGGTGAAGTTTCAGTTAATAGTGAGGGTTAGGGTTAAGGTTAGTGTTAGGTTTAGGGTTAGGGTTAGGGTGGGGGTAAGGTTACTGTTAAGGCTAGGTTTACGGTAAAGGGTGGTGCTGGTTAGGGTTAGGGTTAGGTTTAGAGTTAGAGTTAGTGCTAGCGTTTAGGGTTAGGGTCAAGTTTCGAGTTATTGTTAGGTTTAGGGTTAGGTTTAGGATGGAGTTAAGGTTACGGTTAATTTTATTTTTAGGGTAAGGGTTAGGTTTAGGTCAGGGTTAGGGCTAGGATTAGGGATAGGGTTAGGGTTGGGGATAGGGTTAGGGGTTCGTGTGAGGGTTAGGGTTAGGTTTACAGTTCAGCTGATGTTTTAGGGTGTTACGGTTAGGGTTACGGTTAGAGTTAGAGTTAGGGTTCGGGTTAGGTTTATGCTTAGGATTAGGGTTAGGGTCAGGGTTGGGGGAGATTTAGTGTTATGTTCAGTTTTAGGGCTAGGGTGAAGTATACGTTAAGCTTGAGGTTTAGGGTTAGGAGTTAGGATTCAGGTTAGGGTCAGGATTAGCGTTAGGTTTAGGGTTAGTGTTAGGTTTAGTGTTAGTGTTAGTTTTGCTTAGGGTTAGGGTTTGAACGAAGTTAGGGTAGGTTTAGGGTTATGGTTAGGGTGAAATTTTGGTTAAAGCTGAGGGTTCAGTTTAGGTTTAGGGTTAGGGTTAGGGGTTAGGGTTAGGTTTAAGCTTATGTTAGGGTTAAGTTAGGGTGAAGGTTAGGGTAGAGTTAGGGTCAGGGTTAGGATTAGGTTTAGGGCGAGGGTTAGGGTCAGAGTTATTTTAGTGGTTAGGTTTAGGGTTACGAGTGGGCCAAGGTTAAGGTTAGGGTTAGGTTTAGGGGTAGGGTTAGGGTTAAAGTTAGGTTTAGCTTTAGGTTAGGGAAAGGGTGAAGTTTAAGATAGGGTGAGGGTTATGGTCATGGCTAAGGTTTGGTTTATTTTTCAGGGTAGTGTTAAGGTTATGTTTAGGGTTAGGGTTAAGTGACCGGTTCTGTTTAGTTTTAGGGTTAGGGTTAGATTTTAGGTTAATGTTAAGTGTAACCGTTAGGGTTACGATTTGTGTTAGGCATTGTGGTTGGGGTGAGGGTTAGGTTTAGGGTTAGGGTTGGGTAGGGTTAGCATTATGGTTATGGTAAGGTGTTAGGGGTTAGAGGTGTAGTTTAGGGCTAGGGTTTGGGTGAGGGTTCCGGTTAGGCATTGCGGTTCTGGTCATGGTTAGGTTTGGTTTAGGGTTAGGGTTAAGTGTTAGAGTTAGGGTGAGAGGTAGGGTTAAGGTTTGGGTTAGGCTTTGGTGTTAGGGTTAGGGTTATCGTTAGGGCTTACGGGTTCAGGTTAGTGTTCAGGTTAGGGCTAGGGTTAGCATTAGGTTTAGGGTTGGGAGATAGGTTTAGGGGTTAGAGTGAGGGGGTTACGGTTAGTTTTACACTTAAATGAGGGTTTAGTGTGTTATGCTTAGGGTTAGCTTTACAGTTAGGTTTAGATTTAAGGTTAGGGTTAGGTGTAGTGGAAGATTTAGGTTTAGGTTTAGGGTTAGCGTTAGTGTTCTATTTAGGGTCAAGGTTAGAGTTAGGGTTAGGATTAGCTCTAGGATTAGGATTAGGTTTAAGGTTATTTTCAGGGCTATCGTAAGGGTTAGGTTTAGGGTTACAGATGGACTAACGTTATGGATAGAGTTAGGTTTAAGTTTAGGGTTTGGGTTAGGTTTAGGTTTAGGATTAAGTTTAGGGTTAGGGTTTGGATGAAGTTCAGATAGGGTGAGGGTTATTTTTACGGTTAGGGCTAGAGGTTGGATTTGTTTTCAGATTAGTGTTACGGTTAGGTTTAGGCTTCGGGTTAGGGTTCAGGTTATGTTTAGGGTTAGGTTTAGGTTTAGTGTGAAGTTTAGATTAAAGGTGAGTTTTCGGATAAGGGTTACGATTAGGGTTAGGATTATAGATAGTGCTAGACGTTAGGTTTAGGGAGTGAGGCTTAGGTTTATGGTTAGGGTAGCCTTAAGTTTAGGGTTAATGTCAGGGTTAGGGTTGGATTAGGGTTTCTGTTCATTTAGGGTTAGTGTTAGGGATAGGGTTAGGGATAGCGTTAGGTTTAGGGTTGGGGATATATATGGTTAAGCACTAGGGTGACGGTTAGGGTTAGTTTTACAGTTAAGGTGAGGTTTTAGGTTAATTCTGATGGTTAGGGTTAGGGTTAAGGTGAAGTTTCAGTTAATAGTGACGTTTAGGGTTAAGGTTAGAGGTTGGTTTAAGGTTAGTGTTAGGTTTAGGTTAAGTTTAGGGTTGGGGTAGGGTAAAGGTTAGGTTTAAGGCTAGGTTTGCTGTAAAGGGTAGGGCTAAGTTAGGGCTGGAGCTAGCTTTACAGTTAGACTTAGTGCTATGGTTTAGGGTTAGGGTCAGGTTAAGAGTTAGTGTTAGGGTTAGGGTTAGGATAGAGTTTAGTTCAGGGCTTCGTATTAGGCTAAGGGTTAGGTTTAGGTCAGGGTTAGGGTTAGGATTAGGGATAGGTTTAGTGTTAGGGAAATGGTTAGGGGTTTGTGTGAGGGTTAGTGTTAGGTTTACAGTTAAGCTGATGTTTTAGGGTGTGAGGTTTAGGGTTGGAGTTGGAGTTAGGGTTAGGTTTAGGGTTAGGTCCAGACTTACGGAATAGTTTAGGGTTCATATAGTTTTAGGATTAGGTTTAGGTTTAGGGTGAAGTTTAGGTTAAGGATGAGGGTTAGGGTTAGGGTTAGGGAGAACTGCCTTGCGGTAGCCGTGTTCTGGAAGTGGAATGAGTATGTAGTGTTAGCGTTAAGCTATTGTGAAGGCTTGTTTTGGCCCAGGGAAAGCAAAGCGCTGGGGAAATCCTAACAAACCCCGGGGTCTTTCCACAGTTCAAAGTGTGTAACCACAGACTCTTTTCCAAATAAGAGAGCGCACAGGCAACAGCAGCCTGCATGTTTCTCAGTGAAAGGGAGAACTCCCTGACTTCATCCAGTCCTCTGAGCAAAGCAGGCAAGAGGAGAGAACCTCTTTTTCCTTCCTCTTTCCTGCAATGAATTCCTCATTTGTTCTCGCAAATGCAAGGCTTCTTCTGAAAAACTGCATCGCAGGGCATTTCTCCTTCCAGAGGATCAACTACATAGTTCTAGCTTTAAGAGATTGTGAAAGCACCCAGGGAGAAAAGGCCTTTTTTTTAAATCTATTTTCTGCCTGAATTCGGTCAATTCGCCCTTGCGAAAGCAAGGTTTTCTTGCACAAACTACCAAGCAGTAACCTCTCTCCTGGCAGAGTAAATCCTATGCAGTGTTGCCCTGAAGGGATACGGTTGGCACAGTGAGGCCCAGGGAAAACACAGTGCAGAGAGAAATTCCAGCAAAGCCACGTATTTCCCCATATGAAAGCATGTCAATTTCATTTATTTGCCAAGAACAGAGCTCAGAGGCAACATGAGATTCTGTGTATCTCAGTGAAGAAAAAACACTCTGACTTCATCCATTCCTCTGCCGAAAGCAGTTAGAATGAGAAAACCGTCATCTGGTTTCGCTTTCCTGCAAGGAGCTGGGCAAATCTGCCTTCGCGAAGGGAAGTTTTCCTCCGGAGAACTGCCTTGCGGCAGCCGTGTTCCGGAAGTGGCACGGGTATGCAGTGTTAGCGTTAAGCTGTTGTGAAGGCTCGTTTTGGCCCAGGGAAAACAAAGCGCCTGGGGAAATCCTAACAAACCCCGGTGCCTTTCCCCAGTTCCATGTGTGTAACTACAGAATCTTTTCCAAATAAGAGAGCGCACAGGCAACAGCAGCCTGCATGATTCTCAGTGAAAGGGAGAACTCCCTGACTTCATCCAGTCCTCTGAGCAAAGCAGGCATAAGGAGAGAACCTTTTCTTCCTTCCTCTTCCCTGCAATGAATTCCTCATTTGCACTTGCAAACGCAAGTCTTCTTGTGAAAAACTACATCGCAGGGGATTTATCCTTCCAGAGTAGCAACTGCATAGTCTTAGCTTTAAGAGACTGTGAAAGCACCCAGGGAGAAAAAGGCCTTTTGTATTCTCTTTCCGGCCTGAACGCTGTCAATTCGCACTTCCAAAAGCAACGTTTCCTAGCACCAACTACAAAGCAGTAACCTCTCTCCTGGCAGAGTAAATCCTATGTACTGTTGCCCTGAAGAGGTATTGTAGGTAGAGTGAGGCCCAGGGAAATCACAGTGTGTATTGAAATGATAGCAAAGCCATGTCTTTCCCCACTTGAATGCATGTCAATTTCGGTTATTTGCCGGGAACAGAGCTCAGAGGCAACATCAGATTTTGTGTATCTCAGTGAAAAAAAGAACACTCTGACTTCATCCATTCCTCTGACGAAAGCAGTTAGAATGAGAAAACCGTCGTTTGGTTTCGCTTTCCTGCAACGAGCTGGGCAAATCTGCCCTTCGCGAAGGCAAGATTTCCTCCGGAGAACTGCGTTGCGGTAGTCGTGTTCTGGAAGTGGAACGAGGATGCAGTGTTAGGGTTAAGTTATTGTGAAGACTCTTTTTGGCCCAGGGAAAACAAAGCGCCTGGGGAAATCCTAACAAACCCCGGTGCCTTTCCACACTTCAAAGCGTGTCGCTGCAGGCTCTTTTCCAAAAAAGAGTTATGGTTAGGGTTAGGGTTAGGGTTAGGGTTAGGGTTAGGGTTAGGGTTAGGGTTAGGGTTAGGGTTAGGGTTAGGGTTAGGGTTAGGGTTAGGGTTAGGGTTAGGGTTAGGGTTAGGGTTAGGGTTAGGGTTAGGGCTAAAGTTAGGGGTAAGTTTAGGGTTAGGTTTTGTTTTAGTGTTAGGGTTACGCTTAGGTTTAGGGTGAAGTTTAGGTTAAGAATGAGGGTTACGTTTAGGGTTTGGTGTTTGGGTTAAGGTTAGGGTTAGGTTTAGGGTTAGGCTTAGTGTTAGGGTTAGGTGTTTGGTTTAATGGTAGGGTCAGGTTTAGGGTTCGGTTTAGGGTTAAGGTTCGGGTTCCGTTTAGGGTTAGGGTTAGGGTGAAGTTTAATTTAAGTGTGAGGGTTGAACTTAGGGTTAGCGTTAGGGGTTAGGGTTAGGATTAGGGTTAGGTTTCAGTTTAGGGTTAAGGTTAGGTTTAGAGTTAGGGTTAGGGTAAGTGTTAGGGTTAAGTCATGTTTAGGTTTAGGGCTAGGTTAAGGTTAGAGATAGGGTTCGGTTAAGGGTTGGGGTTAGGTTTAGATGTTAGGGTGAGGGTTAGTGCTAGGTTTCCATTTAAGCTGAGTGTGGAATGCAAGCTTTAGGGTTAGGATTAGGGTTAGAGTTAGAGTTAGGGTCAGGGTTAGGGTTAAGTTTAGGGTTAGGGTTAGGTTTATGGTTAGGATTAGGGTTAGGGGAAGATTTAGTGTTATGTTTAGTTTTAGGGTTAGGGTTAGGGTGATGTTTATGTTAAGCGAGAGGGTTAGGGTTAGCGGTTAGGGTTCAGGTTAGGGTCAGTTTTAGGGTTAGTTTTAGGTTTAGGGTTAGGGTTAGGTTTAGTGTTAGTGTTAATTGTGGTGAGGGTTTGAATGAAGTTAGGGTAGGTTTAGGGTTATGGTTGGGGTGACATTTTGGCTAAGAGTGAGGGTTCGGCTTCGGGTTAGAGTTAGGGTTAGTTTTAGGGTTAATGTTAGGTTTTGGCTAAGGATTAGGGTTAGAGTTACGGTTAGGGGTTAGTGTTTCAGTTAAGTTTAGGGTAGGGTTATAATTAGGGTTAAGTTTAGGGTTACGGTAAGAGATTTACGTTTACAGTTAAGGTGAGGGTTTTGGGTAAGTGTTACGCTTAGGGTTAGGGCTAGGTTTAGGGTTAGATTTAGGGTTAGGGGTTAGGGTTAGGTGTAATTTTACGGTAGGCTTAAAGTTAGGGTTAAGGTGAGGTTAGGTTTAGGGTCAGGGTTAGGATTAGAATTAGGTTTAGGGTTAGGGTTAGGTTCAGGGCTATTGTAAGGGTTAGGTTTAGGGTTACAGATGGACTTGCATTATGGTTAGAGTTAGGTTGAAGGTAAGGGTTTGGGTTAGGTCTAGGTATAGGGTTACGGTTAGGGTTAGGTTTTGGATGATGTTTAGGATAGGGTGAGGGTTAAATTTATGGTTAGGGCTAGAGTTTGGGTTGGTGTTCAGGTTAGTGTTAAGGTTAGGTTTAGGGTTCGGGTTAAGGTTAGGAGTTATGTTTAGGGTTAGTGTTAGGTTTAGGGATAGGGTTAGTGTGAAGTTCAGGTTAAGTGGGAGATTTAGGATAAGGGTTAGGATTACGGTTAGGATTATAGATAGTGTTAGACGTTTGGTTTAGGGTGTTAGGGTTACGTTTATCGTTAGGGTAGGCTTAAGTTTAGGGTTAATGTTAGGTTTAGGGTTAGATTAGTGTCACTGTTTGTGTTAGATTTAGGGTTAGGGACAGGGTTAGGGATAAGTTTAGGGATAGCGTTAGGTTTAGGGTTGGGGATACGTTTAAGGGTTAGGGTGACTGTTATGGTTAGGTTTACAGTTAAGGAGAGGGTTTAGGTTAATTGTTATGTCAGGGTTAGGTTTAGAGTTAGGCTTAGGGTTAGGGTGAAGTTTCAGTTAATAGTGAGGGTTAGGGTTAAGGTTAGTGTTAGGTTTAGGGTTAGGGTTAGGGTGGGGGTAAGGTTACTGTTAAGGCTAGGTTTACGGTAAAGGGTGGTGCTGGTTAGGGTTAGGGTTAGGTTTAGAGTTAGAGTTAGTGCTAGCGTTTAGGGTTAGGGTCAAGTTTCGAGTTATTGTTAGGTTTAGGGTTAGGTTTAGGATGGAGTTAAGGTTACGGTTAATTTTATTTTTAGGGTAAGGGTTAGGTTTAGGTCAGGGTTAGGGCTAGGATTAGGGATAGGGTTAGGGTTGGGGATAGGGTTAGGGGTTCGTGTGAGGGTTAGGGTTAGGTTTACAGTTCAGCTGATGTTTTAGGGTGTTACGGTTAGGGTTACGGTTAGAGTTAGAGTTAGGGTTCGGGTTAGGTTTATGCTTAGGATTAGGGTTAGGGTCAGGGTTGGGGGAGATTTAGTGTTATGTTCAGTTTTAGGGCTAGGGTGAAGTATACGTTAAGCTTGAGGTTTAGGGTTAGGAGTTAGGATTCAGGTTAGGGTCAGGATTAGCGTTAGGTTTAGGGTTAGTGTTAGGTTTAGTGTTAGTGTTAGTTTTGCTTAGGGTTAGGGTTTGAACGAAGTTAGGGTAGGTTTAGGGTTATGGTTAGGGTGAAATTTTGGTTAAAGCTGAGGGTTCAGTTTAGGTTTAGGGTTAGGGTTAGGGGTTAGGGTTAGGTTTAAGCTTATGTTAGGGTTAAGTTAGGGTGAAGGTTAGGGTAGAGTTAGGGTCAGGGTTAGGATTAGGTTTAGGGCGAGGGTTAGGGTCAGAGTTATTTTAGTGGTTAGGTTTAGGGTTACGAGTGGGCCAAGGTTAAGGTTAGGGTTAGGTTTAGGGGTAGGGTTAGGGTTAAAGTTAGGTTTAGCTTTAGGTTAGGGAAAGGGTGAAGTTTAAGATAGGGTGAGGGTTATGGTCATGGCTAAGGTTTGGTTTATTTTTCAGGGTAGTGTTAAGGTTATGTTTAGGGTTAGGGTTAAGTGACCGGTTCTGTTTAGTTTTAGGGTTAGGGTTAGATTTTAGGTTAATGTTAAGTGTAACCGTTAGGGTTACGATTTGTGTTAGGCATTGTGGTTGGGGTGAGGGTTAGGTTTAGGGTTAGGGTTGGGTAGGGTTAGGATTATGGTTATGGTAAGGTGTTAGGGGTTAGAGGTGTAGTTTAAGGCTAGGGTTTGGGTGAGGGTTCCGGTTAGGCATTGCGGTTCTGGTCATGGTTAGGTTTGGTTTAGGGTTAGGGTTAAGTGTTAGAGTTAGGGTGAGAGGTAGGGTTAAGGTTTGGGTTAGGCTTTGGTGTTAGGGTTAGGGTTATCGTTAGGGCTTATGGGTTCAGGTTAGTGTTCAGGTTAGGGCTAGGGTTAGCATTAGGTTTAGGGTTGGGAGATAGGTTTAGGGGTTAGAGTGAGGGGGTTACGGTTAGTTTTACACTTAAATGAGGGTTTAGTGTGTTATGCTTAGGGTTAGCTTTACAGTTAGGTTTAGATTTAAGGTTAGGGTTAGGTGTAGTGGAAGATTTAGGTTTAGGTTTAGGGTTAGCGTTAGTGTTCTATTTAGGGTCAAGGTTAGAGTTAGGGTTAGGATTAGCTCTAGGATTAGGATTAGGTTTAAGGTTATTTTCAGGGCTATCGTAAGGGTTAGGTTTAGGGTTACAGATGGACTAACGTTATGGATAGAGTTAGGTTTAAGTTTAGGGTTTGGGTTAGGTTTAGGTTTAGGATTAAGTTTAGGGTTAGGGTTTGGATGAAGTTCAGATAGGGTGAGGGTTATTTTTACGGTTAGGGCTAGAGGTTGGATTTGTTTTCAGATTAGTGTTACGGTTAGGTTTAGGCTTCGGGTTAGGGTTCAGGTTATGTTTAGGGTTAGGTTTAGGTTTAGTGTGAAGTTTAGATTAAAGGTGAGTTTTCGGATAAGGGTTACGATTAGGGTTAGGATTATAGATAGTGCTAGACGTTAGGTTTAGGGAGTGAGGCTTAGGTTTATGGTTAGGGTAGCCTTAAGTTTAGGGTTAATGTCAGGGTTAGGGTTGGATTAGGGTTTCTGTTCATTTAGGGTTAGTGTTAGGGATAGGGTTAGGGATAGCGTTAGGTTTAGGGTTGGGGATATATATGGTTAAGCACTAGGGTGACGGTTAGGGTTAGTTTTACAGTTAAGGTGAGGTTTTAGGTTAATTCTGATGGTTAGGGTTAGGGTTAAGGTGAAGTTTCAGTTAATAGTGACGTTTAGGGTTAAGGTTAGAGGTTGGTTTAAGGTTAGTGTTAGGTTTAGGTTAAGTTTAGGGTTGGGGTAGGGTAAAGGTTAGGTTTAAGGCTAGGTTTGCTGTAAAGGGTAGGGCTAAGTTAGGGCTGGAGCTAGCTTTACAGTTAGACTTAGTGCTATGGTTTAGGGTTAGGGTCAGGTTAAGAGTTAGTGTTAGGGTTAGGGTTAGGATAGAGTTTAGTTCAGGGCTTCGTATTAGGCTAAGGGTTAGGTTTAGGTCAGGGTTAGGGTTAGGATTAGGGATAGGTTTAGTGTTAGGGAAATGGTTAGGGGTTTGTGTGAGGGTTAGTGTTAGGTTTACAGTTAAGCTGATGTTTTAGGGTGTGAGGTTTAGGGTTGGAGTTGGAGTTAGGGTTAGGTTTAGGGTTAGGTCCAGACTTACGGAATAGTTTAGGGTTCATATAGTTTTAGGATTAGGTTTAGGTTTAGGGTGAAGTTTAGGTTAAGGATGAGGGTTAGGGTTAGGGTTAGGGAGAACTGCCTTGCGGTAGCCATGTTCTGGAAGTGGAACGAGTATGTAGTGTTAGCGTTAAGCTATTGTGAAGGCTTGTTTTGGCCCAGGGAAAGCAAAGCGCTGGGGAAATCCTAACAAACCCCGGGGTCTTTCCACAGTTCAAAGTGTGTAACCACAGACTCTTTTCCAAATAAGAGAGCGCACAGGCAACAGCAGCCTGCATGTTTCTCAGTGAAAGGGAGAACTCCCTGACTTCATCCAGTCCTCTGAGCAAAGCAGGCAAGAGGAGAGAACCTTTTTTTCCTTCCTCTTTCCTGCAATGAATTCCTCATTTGCTCTCGCAAATGCAAGGCTTCTTCTGAAAAACTGCATCGCAGGGCATTTCTCCTTCCAGGGGATCAACTACATAGTTCTAGCTTTAAGAGATTGTGAAAGCACCCAGGGAGAAAAGGCCTTTTTTTTAAATCTATTTTCTGCCTGAATTCGGTCAATTCGCCCTTGCGAAAGCAAGGTTTTCTTGCACAAACTACCAAGCAGTAACCTCTCTCCTGGCAGAGTAAATCCTATGCAGTGTTGCCCTGAAGGGATACGGTTGGCACAGTGAGGCCCAGGGAAAACACAGTGCAGAGAGAAATTCCAGCAAAGCCACGTATTTCCCCATATGAAAGCATGTCAATTTCATTTATTTGCCAAGAACAGAGCTCAGAGGCAACATGAGATTCTGTGTATCTCAGTGAAGAAAAAACACTCTGACTTCATCCATTCCTCTGCCGAAAGCAGTTAGAATGAGAAAACCGTCATTTGGTTTCGCTTTCCTGCAAGGAGCTGGGCAAATCTGCCTTCGCGAAGGGAAGTTTTCCTCCGGAGAACTGCCTTGCGGCAGCCGTGTTCCGGAAGTGGCACGGGTATGCAGTGTTAGCGTTAAGCTGTTGTGAAGGCTCGTTTTGGCCCAGGGAAAACAAAGCGCCTGGGGAAATCCTAACAAACCCCGGTGCCTTTCCCCAGTTCCATGTGTGTAACTACAGAATCTTTTCCAAATAAGAGAGCGCACAGGCAACAGCAGCCTGCATGATTCTCAGTGAAAGGGAGAACTCCCTGACTTCATCCAGTCCTCTGAGCAAAGCAGGCATAAGGAGAGAACCTTTTCTTCCTTCCTCTTTCCTGCAATGAATTCCTCATTTGCACTTGCAAACGCAAGTCTTCTTGTGAAAAACTACATCGCAGGGGATTTATCCTTCCAGAGTAGCAACTGCATAGTCTTAGCTTTAAGAGACTGTGAAAGCACCCAGGGAGAAAAAGGCCTTTTGTATTCTCTTTCCGGCCTGAACGCTGTCAATTCGCACTTCCAAAAGCAACGTTTCCTAGCACCAACTGCAAAGCAGTAACCTCTCTCCTGGCAGAGTAAATCCTATGTACTGTTGCCCTGAAGAGGTATTGTAGGTAGAGTGAGGCCCAGGGAAATCACAGTGTGTATTGAAATGATAGCAAAGCCATGTCTTTCCCCACTTGAATGCATGTCAATTTCGGTTATTTGCCGGGAACAGAGCTCAGAGGCAACATCAGATTTTGTGTATCTCAGTGAAAAAAAGAACACTCTGACTTCATCCATTCCTCTGACGAAAGCAGTTAGAATGAGAAAACCATCGTTTGGTTTCGCTTTCCTGCAACGAGCTGGGCAAATCTGCCCTTCGCGAAGGCAAGATTTCCTCCGGAGAACTGCGTTGCGGTAGTCGTGTTCTGGAAGTGGAACGAGGATGCAGTGTTAGCGTTAAGTTATTGTGAAGACTCTTTTTGGCCCAGGGAAAACAAAGCGCCTGGGGAAATCCTAACAAACCCCGGTGCCTTTCCACACTTCAAAGCGTGTCGCTGCAGGCTCTTTTCCAAAAAAGAGTTATGGTTAGGGTTAGGGTTAGGGTTAGGGTTAGGGTTAGGGTTAGGGTTAGGGTTAGGGTTAGGGTTAGGGTTAGGGTTAGGGTTAGGGTTAGGGTTAGGGTTAGGGCTAAAGTTAGGGGTAAGTTTAGGGTTAGGTTTTGTTTTAGTGTTAGGGTTACGCTTAGGTTTAGGGTGAAGTTTAGGTTAAGAATGAGGGTTAGGTTTAGGGTTTGGTGTTTGGGTTAAGGTTAGGGTTAGGTTTAGGGTTAGGCTTAGTGTTAGGGTTAGGTGTTTGGTTTAATGGTAGGGTCAGGTTTAGGGTTCGGTTTAGGGTTAGGGTTCGGGTTCCGTTTAGGGTTAGGGTTAGGGTGAAGTTTAATTTAAGTGTGAGGGTTGAACTTAGGGTTAGCGTTAGGGGTTAGGGTTAGGATTAGGGTTAGGTTTCAGTTTAGGGTTAAGGTTAGGTTTAGAGTTAGGGTTAGGGTAAGTGTTAGGGTTAAGTCATGTTTAGGTTTAGGGCTAGGTTAAGGTTAGAGATAGGGTTCGGTTAAGGGTTGGGGTTAGGTTTAGATGTTAGGGTGAGGGTTAGTGCTAGGTTTCCATTTAAGCTGAGTGTGGAATGCAAGCTTTAGGGTTAGGATTAGGGTTAGAGTTAGAGTTAGGGTCAGGGTTAGGGTTAAGTTTAGGGTTAGGGTTAGGTTTATGGTTAGGATTAGGGTTAGGGTCAGGGTTAGGGGAAGATTTAGTGTTATGTTTAGTTTTAGGGTTAGGGTTAGGGTGATGTTTATGTTAAGCGAGAGGGTTAGGGTTAGCGGTTAGGGTTCAGGTTAGGGTCAGTTTTAGGGTTAGTTTTAGGTTTAGGGTTAGGGTTAGGTTTAGTGTTAGTGTTAATTGTGGTGAGGGTTTGAATGAAGTTAGGGTAGGTTTAGGGTTATGGTTGGGGTGACATTTTGGCTAAGAGTGAGGGTTCGGCTTCGGGTTAGAGTTAGGGTTAGTTTTAGGGTTAATGTTAGGTTTTGGCTAAGGATTAGGGTTAGAGTTACGGTTAGGGGTTAGTGTTTCAGTTAAGTTTAGGGTAGGGTTATAATTAGGGTTAAGTTTAGGGTTACGGTAAGAGATTTACGTTTACAGTTAAGGTGAGGGTTTTGGGTAAGTGTTACGCTTAGGGTTAGGGCTAGGTTTAGGGTTAGATTTAGGGTTAGGGGTTAGGGTTAGGTGTAATTTTACGGTAGGCTTAAAGTTAGGGTTAAGGTGAGGTTAGGTTTAGGGTCAGGGTTAGGATTAGAATTAGGTTTAGGGTTAGGGTTAGGTTCAGGGCTATTGTAAGGGTTAGGTTTAGGGTTACAGATGGACTTGCATTATGGTTAGAGTTAGGTTGAAGGTAAGGGTTTGGGTTAGGTCTAGGTATAGGGTTACGGTTAGGGTTAGGTTTTGGATGATGTTTAGGATAGGGTGAGGGTTAAATTTATGGTTAGGGCTAGAGTTTGGGTTTGTGTTCAGGTTAGTGTTAAGGTTAGGTTTAGGGTTCGGGTTAAGGTTAGGAGTTATGTTTAGGGTTAGTGTTAGGTTTAGGGATAGGGTTAGTGTGAAGTTCAGGTTAAGTGGGAGATTTAGGATAAGGGTTAGGATTACGGTTAGGATTATAGATAGTGTTAGACGTTTGGTTTAGGGTGTTAGGGTTACGTTTATGGTTAGGGTAGGCTTAAGTTTAGGGTTAATGTTAGGTTTAGGGTTAGATTAGTGTCACTGTTTGTGTTAGATTTAGGGTTAGGGACAGGGTTAGGGATAAGTTTAGGGATAGCGTTAGGTTTAGGGTTGGGGATACGTTTAAGGGTTAGGGTGACTGTTATGGTTAGGTTTACAGTTAAGGAGAGGGTTTAGGTTAATTGTTATGTCAGGGTTAGGTTTAGAGTTAGGCTTAGGGTTAGGGTGAAGTTTCAGTTAATAGTGAGGGTTAGGGTTAAGGTTAGTGTTAGGTTTAGGGTTAGGGTTAGGGTGGGGGTAAGGTTACTGTTAAGGCTAGGTTTACGGTAAAGGGTGGTGCTGGTTAGGGTTAGGGTTAGGTTTAGAGTTAGAGTTAGTGCTAGCGTTTAGGGTTAGGGTCAAGTTTCGAGTTATTGTTAGGTTTAGGGTTAGGTTTAGGATGGAGTTAAGGTTACGGTTAATTTTATTTTTAGGGTAAGGGTTAGGTTTAGGTCAGGGTTAGGGCTAGGATTAGGGATAGGGTTAGGGTTGGGGATAGGGTTAGGGGTTCGTGTGAGGGTTAGGGTTAGGTTTACAGTTCAGCTGATGTTTTAGGGTGTTACGGTTAGGGTTACGGTTAGAGTTAGAGTTAGGGTTCGGGTTAGGTTTATGCTTAGGATTAGGGTTAGGGTCAGGGTTGGGGGAGATTTAGTGTTATGTTCAGTTTTAGGGCTAGGGTGAAGTATACGTTAAGCTTGAGGTTTAGGGTTAGGAGTTAGGATTCAGGTTAGGGTCAGGATTAGCGTTAGGTTTAGGGTTAGTGTTAGGTTTAGTGTTAGTGTTAGTTTTGCTTAGGGTTAGGGTTTGAACGAAGTTAGGGTAGGTTTAGGGTTATGGTTAGGGTGAAATTTTGGTTAAAGCTGAGGGTTCAGTTTAGGTTTAGGGTTAGGGTTAGGGGTTAGGGTTAGGTTTAAGCTTATGTTAGGGTTAAGTTAGGGTGAAGGTTAGGGTAGAGTTAGGGTCAGGGTTAGGATTAGGTTTAGGGCGAGGGTTAGGGTCAGAGTTATTTTAGTGGTTAGGTTTAGGGTTACGAGTGGGCCAAGGTTAAGGTTAGGGTTAGGTTTAGGGGTAGGGTTAGGGTTAAAGTTAGGTTTAGCTTTAGGTTAGGGAAAGGGTGAAGTTTAAGATAGGGTGAGGGTTATGGTCATGGCTAAGGTTTGGTTTATTTTTCAGGGTAGTGTTAAGGTTATGTTTAGGGTTAGGGTTAAGTGACCGGTTCTGTTTAGTTTTAGGGTTAGGGTTAGATTTTAGGTTAATGTTAAGTGTAACCGTTAGGGTTACGATTTGTGTTAGGCATTGTGGTTGGGGTGAGGGTTAGGTTTAGGGTTAGGGTTGGGTAGGGTTAGCATTATGGTTATGGTAAGGTGTTAGGGGTTAGAGGTGTAGTTTAGGGCTAGGGTTTGGGTGAGGGTTCCGGTTAGGCATTGCGGTTCTGGTCATGGTTAGGTTTGGTTTAGGGTTAGGGTTAAGTGTTAGAGTTAGGGTGAGAGGTAGGGTTAAGGTTTGGGTTAGGCTTTGGTGTTAGGGTTAGGGTTATCGTTAGGGCTTACGGGTTCAGGTTAGTGTTCAGGTTAGGGCTAGGGTTAGCATTAGGTTTAGGGTTGGGAGATAGGTTTAGGGGTTAGAGTGAGGGGGTTACGGTTAGTTTTACACTTAAATGAGGGTTTAGTGTGTTATGCTTAGGGTTAGCTTTACAGTTAGGTTTAGATTTAAGGTTAGGGTTAGGTGTAGTGGAAGATTTAGGTTTAGGTTTAGGGTTAGCGTTAGTGTTCTATTTAGGGTCAAGGTTAGAGTTAGGGTTAGGATTAGCTCTAGGATTAGGATTAGGTTTAAGGTTATTTTCAGGGCTATCGTAAGGGTTAGGTTTAGGGTTACAGATGGACTAACGTTATGGATAGAGTTAGGTTTAAGTTTAGGGTTTGGGTTAGGTTTAGGTTTAGGATTAAGTTTAGGGTTAGGGTTTGGATGAAGTTCAGATAGGGTGAGGGTTATTTTTACGGTTAGGGCTAGAGGTTGGATTTGTTTTCAGATTAGTGTTACGGTTAGGTTTAGGCTTCGGGTTAGGGTTCAGGTTATGTTTAGGGTTAGGTTTAGGTTTAGTGTGAAGTTTAGATTAAAGGTGAGTTTTCGGATAAGGGTTACGATTAGGGTTAGGATTATAGATAGTGCTAGACGTTAGGTTTAGGGAGTGAGGCTTAGGTTTATGGTTAGGGTAGCCTTAAGTTTAGGGTTAATGTCAGGGTTAGGGTTGGATTAGGGTTTCTGTTCATTTAGGGTTAGTGTTAGGGATAGGGTTAGGGATAGCGTTAGGTTTAGGGTTGGGGATATATATGGTTAAGCACTAGGGTGACGGTTAGGGTTAGTTTTACAGTTAAGGTGAGGTTTTAGGTTAATTCTGATGGTTAGGGTTAGGGTTAAGGTGAAGTTTCAGTTAATAGTGACGTTTAGGGTTAAGGTTAGAGGTTGGTTTAAGGTTAGTGTTAGGTTTAGGTTAAGTTTAGGGTTGGGGTAGGGTAAAGGTTAGGTTTAAGGCTAGGTTTGCTGTAAAGGGTAGGGCTAAGTTAGGGCTGGAGCTAGCTTTACAGTTAGACTTAGTGCTATGGTTTAGGGTTAGGGTCAGGTTAAGAGTTAGTGTTAGGGTTAGGATAGAGTTTAGTTCAGGGCTTCGTATTAGGCTAAGGGTTAGGTTTAGGTCAGGGTTAGGGTTAGGATTAGGGATAGGGTTAGTGTTAGGGAAATGGTTAGGGGTTTGTGTGAGGGTTAGTGTTAGGTTTACAGTTAAGCTGATGTTTTAGGGTGTGAGGTTTAGGGTTGGAGTTAGGGTTAGGTTTAGGGTTAGGTCCAGACTTACGGAATAGTTTAGGGTTCATATAGTTTTAGGATTAGGTTTAGGTTTAGGGTGAAGTTTAGGTTAAGGATGAGGGTTAGGGTTAGGGTTAGGGAGAACTGCCTTGCGGTAGCCGTGTTCTGGAAGTGGAACGAGTATGTAGTGTTAGCGTTAAGCTATTGTGAAGGCTTGTTTTGGCCCAGGGAAAGCAAAGCGCTGGGGAAATCCTAACAAACCCCGGGGTCTTTCCACAGTTCAAAGTGTGTAACCACAGACTCTTTTCCAAATAAGAGAGCGCACAGGCAACAGCAGCCTGCATGTTTCTCAGTGAAAGGGAGAACTCCCTGACTTCATCCAGTCCTCTGAGCAAAGCAGGCAAGAGGAGAGAACCTTTTTTTTCTTCCTCTTTCCTGCAATGAATTCCTCATTTGCTCTCGCAAATGCAAGGCTTCTTCTGAAAAACTGCATCGCAGGGCATTTCTCCTTCCAGGGGATCAACTACATAGTTCTAGCTTTAAGAGATTGTGAAAGCACCCAGGGAGAAAAGGCCTTTTTTTTAAATCTATTTTCTGCCTGAATTCGGTCAATTCGCCCTTGCGAAAGCAAGGTTTTCTTGCACAAACTACCAAGCAGTAACCTCTCTCCTGGCAGAGTAAATCCTATGCAGTGTTGCCCTGAAGGGATACGGTTGGCACAGTGAGGCCCAGGGAAAACACAGTGCAGAGAGAAATTCCAGCAAAGCCACGTATTTCCCCATATGAAAGCATGTCAATTTCATTTATTTGCCAAGAACAGAGCTCAGAGGCAACATGAGATTCTGTGTATCTCAGTGAAGAAAAAACACTCTGACTTCATCCATTCCTCTGCCGAAAGCAGTTAGAATGAGAAAACCGTCATTTGGTTTCATAGAGAGATAGTATTTTCGCTTTCCTGCAAGGAGCTGGGCAAATCTGCCTTCGCGAAGGGAAGTTTTCCTCCGGAGAACTGCCTTGCGGCAGCCGTGTTCCGGAAGTGGCACGGGTATGCAGTGTTAGCGTTAAGCTGTTGTGAAGGCTCGTTTTGGCCCAGGGAAAACAAAGCGCCTGGGGAAATCCTAACAAACCCCGGTGCCTTTCCCCAGTTCCATGTGTGTAACTACAGAATCTTTTCCAAATAAGAGAGCGCACAGGCAACAGCAGCCTGCATGATTCTCAGTGAAAGGGAGAACTCCCTGACTTCATCCAGTCCTCTGAGCAAAGCAGGCATAAGGAGAGAACCTTTTCTTCCTTCCTCTTTCCTGCAATGAATTCCTCATTTGCACTTGCAAACGCAAGTCTTCTTGTGAAAAACTACATCGCAGGGGATTTATCCTTCCAGAGTAGCAACTGCATAGTCTTAGCTTTAAGAGACTGTGAAAGCACCCAGGAGAAAAAGGCCTTTTGTATTCTCTTTCCGGCCTGAACTCTGTCAATTCGCACTTCCAAAGCAACGTTTCCTAGCACCAACTGCAAAGCAGTAACCTCTCTCCTGGCAGAGTAAATCCTATGTACTGTTGCCCTGAAGAGGTATTGTAGGTAGAGTGAGGCCCAGGGAAATCACAGTGTGTATTGAAATGATAGCAAAGCCATGTCTTTCCCCACTTGAATGCATGTCAATTTCGGTTATTTGCCGGGAACAGAGCTCAGAGGCAACATCAGATTTTGTGTATCTCAGTGAAAAAAAGAACACTCTGACTTCATCCATTCCTCTGACGAAAGCAGTTAGAATGAGAAAACCATCGTTTGGTTTCGCTTTCCTGCAACGAGCTGGGCAAATCTGCCCTTCGCGAAGGCAAGATTTCCTCCGGAGAACTGCGTTGCGGTAGTCGTGTTCTGGAAGTGGAACGAGGATGCAGTGTTAGCGTTAAGTTATTGTGAAGACTCTTTTTGGCCCAGGGAAAACAAAGCGCCTGGGGAAATCCTAACAAACCCCGGTGCCTTTCCACACTTCAAAGCGTGTCGCTGCAGGCTCTTTTCCAAAAAAGAGTTATGGTTAGGGTTAGGGTTAGGGTTAGGGTTAGGGTTAGGGTTAGGGTTAGGGTTAGGGTTAGGGTTAGGGTTAGGGTTAGGGTTAGGGTTAGGGTTAGGGTTAGGGTTAGGGTTAGGGTTAGGGCTAAAGTTAGGGTAAGTTTAGGGTTAGGTTTTGTTTTAGTGTTAGGGTTACGCTTAGGTTTAGGGTGAAGTTTAGGTTAAGAATGAGGGTTAGGTTTAGGGTTTGGTGTTTGGGTTAAGGTTAGGGTTAGGTTTAGGGTTAGGCTTAGTGTTAGGGTTAGGTGTTTGGTTTAATGGTAGGGTCAGGTTTAGGGTTCGGTTAGGGTTAGGGTTCGGGTTCGGTTTAGGGTTAGGGTTAGGGTGAAGTTTAATTTAAGTGTGAGGGTTGAATTTAGGGTTAGCGTTAGGGGTTAGGGTTAGGATTAGGGTAGGTTTCAGTTTAGGGTTAAGGTTAGGTTTAGAGTTAGGGTTAGGGTAAGTGTTAGGGTTAAGTCATGTTTAGGTTTAGGGCTAGGTTAAGGTTAGAGATAGGGTTCGGTTAAGGGTTGGGGTTAGGTTTAGATGTTAGGGTGAGGGTTAGTGCTAGGTTTCCATTTAAGCTGAGTGTGGAATGCAAGCTTTAGGGTTAGGATTAGGGTTAGAGTTAGAGTTAGGGTCAGGGTTAGGGTTAAGTTTAGGGTTAGGGTTAGGTTTATGGTTAGGATTAGGGTTAGGGTCAGGGTTAGGGGAAGATTAGTGTTATGTTTAGTTTTAGGGTTAGGGTTAGGGTGATGTTTATGTTAAGCGAGAGGGTTAGGGTTAGCGGTTAGGGTTCAGGTTAGGGTCAGTTTTAGGGTTAGTTTTAGGTTAGGGTTAGGGTTAGTTTAGTGTTAGTGTTAATTGTGGTGAGGGTTTGAATGAAGTTAGGGTAGGTTTAGGTTATGGTTGGGGTGACATTTTGGCTAAGAGTGAGGGTTCGGCTTCGGGTTAGAGTTAGGGTTAGTTTTAGGGTTAATGTTAGGTTTTGGCTAAGGATTAGGGTTAGAGTTACGGTTAGGGGTTAGTGTTTCAGTTAAGTTTAGGGTAGGGTTATAATTAGGGTTAAGTTTAGGGTTACGGTAAGAGATTGACGTTACACTTAAGGTGAGGGTTTTGGGTAAGTGTTACGCTTAGGGTTAGGGCTAGGTTTAGGGTTAGATTTAGGGTTAGGGGTTAGGGTTAGGTGTAATTTTACGGTAGGCTTAAAGTTAGGGTTAAGGTGAGGTTAGGTTTAGGGTCAGGGTTAGGATAGAATTAGGTTTAGGGTTAGGGTTAGGTTCAGGGCTATTGTAAGGGTTAGGTTTAGGGTTACAGATGGACTTGCATTATGGTTAGAGTTAGGTTGAAGGTAAGGGTTTGGGTTAGGTCTAGGTATAGGGTTACGGTTAGGGTTAGGTTTTGGATGATGTTTAGGATAGGGTGAGGGTTAAATTTATGGTTAGGGCTAGAGTTTGGGTTTGTGTTCAGGTTAGTGTTAAGGTTAGGTTTAGGGTTCGGGTTAAGGTTAGGAGTTATGTTTAGGGTTAGTGTTAGGTTTAGGGATAGGGTTAGTGTGAAGTTCAGGTTAAGTGGGAGATTAGGATAAGGGTTAGGATTACGGTTAGGATTATAGATAGTGTTAGACGTTTGGTTTAGGGTGTTAGGGTTACGTTTATGGTTAGGGTAGGCTTAAGTTCGGGTTAATGTTAGGTTTAGGGTTAGATTAGTGTCACTGTTTGTGTTAGATTTAGGTTAGGGACAGGGTTAGGGATAAGTTTAGGGATAGCGTTAGGTTTAGGGTTGGGGATACGTTTAAGGGTTAGGGTGACTGTTATGGTTAGGTTTACAGTTAAGGAGAGGGTTTAGGTTAATTGTTATGTCAGGGTTAGGTTTAGAGTTAGGCTTAGGGTTAGGGTGAAGTTTCAGTTATAGTGAGGGTTAGGGTTAAGGTTAGTGTTAGGTTTAGGGTTAGGGTTAGGGTGGGGGTAGGTTACTGTTAAGGCTAGGTTTACGGTAAAGGGTGGTGCTGGTTAGGGTTAGGGTTAGGTTAGAGTTAGAGTTAGTGCTAGCGTTTAGGGTTAGGGTCAAGTTTCGAGTTATTGTTAGGTTTAGGGTTAGGTTTAGGATGAGTTAAGGTTACGGTTAATTTTATTTTTAGGGTAAGGGTTAGGTTTAGGTCAGGTTAGGGCTAGGATTAGGGATAGGGTTAGGGTTGGGGATAGGGTTAGGGGTTCGTGTGAGGGTTAGGGTTAGGTTTACAGTTCAGCTGATGTTTTAGGGTGTTACGGTTAGGGTTACGGTTAGAGTTAGAGTTAGGGTTCGGGTTAGGTTTATGCTTAGGATTAGGGTTAGGGTCAGGGTTGGGGGAGATTTAGTGTTATGTTCAGTTTTAGGGCTAGGGTGAAGTATACGTTAAGCTTGAGGTTTAGGGTTAGGAGTTAGGATTCAGGTTAGGGTCAGGATTAGCGTTAGGTTTAGGGTTAGTGTTAGGTTTAGTGTTAGTGTTAGTTTTGCTTAGGGTTAGGGTTTGAACGAAGTTAGGGTAGGTTTAGGGTTATGGTTAGGGTGAAATTTTGGTTAAAGCTGAGGGTTCAGTTTAGGTTTAGGGTTAGGGTTAGGGGTTAGGGTTAGGTTTAAGCTTATGTTAGGGGTTAAGTTAGGGTGAAGGTTAGGGTAGAGTTAGGGTCAGGGTTAGGATTAGGTTTAGGGCGAGGGTTAGGGTCAGAGTTATTTTAGTGGTTAGGTTTAGGGTTACGAGTGGGCCAAGGTTAAGGTTAGGGTTAGGTTTAGGGGTAGGGTTAGGGTTAAAGTTAGGTTTAGCTTTAGTTAGGGAAAGGGTGAAGTTTAAGATAGGGTGAGGGTTATGGTCATGGCTAAGGTTTGGTTTATTTTTCAGGGTAGTGTTAAGGTTATGTTTAGGGTTAGGGTTAAGTGACCGGTTCTGTTTAGTTTTAGGGTTAGGGTTAGATTTTAGGTTAATGTTAAGTGTAACCGTTAGGGTTACGATTTGTGTTAGGCATTGTGGTTGGGGTGAGGGTTAGGTTTAGGGTTAGGGTTGGGTAGGGTTAGCATTATGGTTATGGTAAGGTGTTAGGGGTTAGAGGTGTAGTTTAGGGCTAGGGTTTGGGTGAGGGTTCCGGTTAGGCATTGCGGTTCTGGTCATGGTTAGGTTTGGTTTAGGGTTAGGGTTAAGTGTTAGAGTTAGGGTGAGAGGTAGGGTTAAGGTTTGGGTTAGGCTTTGGTGTTAGGGTTAGGGTTATCGTTAGGGCTTACGGGTTCAGGTTAGTGTTCAGGTTAGGGCTAGGGTTAGCATTAGGTTTAGGGTTGGGAGATAGGTTTAGGGGTTAGAGTGAGGGGGTTACGGTTAGTTTTACACTTAAATGAGGGTTTAGTGTGTTATGCTTAGGGTTAGCTTTACAGTTAGGTTTAGATTTAAGGTTAGGGTTAGGTGTAGTGGAAGATTTAGGTTTAGGTTTAGGGTTAGCGTTAGTGTTCTATTTAGGGTCAAGGTTAGAGTTAGGGTTAGGATTAGCTCTAGGATTAGGATTAGGTTTAAGGTTATTTTCAGGGCTATCGTAAGGGTTAGGTTTAGGGTTACAGATGGACTAACGTTATGGATAGAGTTAGGTTTAAGTTTAGGGTTTGGGTTAGGTTTAGGTTTAGGATTAAGTTTAGGGTTAGGGTTTGGATGAAGTTCAGATAGGGTGAGGGTTATTTTTACGGTTAGGGCTAGAGGTTGGATTTGTTTTCAGATTAGTGTTACGGTTAGGTTTAGGCTTCGGGTTAGGGTTCAGGTTATGTTTAGGGTTAGGTTTAGGTTTAGTGTGAAGTTTAGATTAAAGGTGAGTTTTCGGATAAGGGTTACGATTAGGGTTAGGATTATAGATAGTGCTAGACGTTAGGTTTAGGGAGTGAGGCTTAGGTTTATGGTTAGGGTAGCCTTAAGTTTAGGGTTAATGTCAGGGTTAGGGTTGGATTAGGGTTTCTGTTCATTTAGGGTTAGTGTTAGGGATAGGGTTAGGGATAGCGTTAGGTTTAGGGTTGGGGATATATATGGTTAAGCACTAGGGTGACGGTTAGGGTTAGTTTTACAGTTAAGGTGAGGTTTTAGGTTAATTCTGATGGTTAGGGTTAGGGTTAAGGTGAAGTTTCAGTTAATAGTGACGTTTAGGGTTAAGGTTAGAGGTTGGTTTAAGGTTAGTGTTAGGTTTAGGTTAAGTTTAGGGTTGGGGTAGGGTAAAGGTTAGGTTTAAGGCTAGGTTTGCTGTAAAGGGTAGGGCTAAGTTAGGGCTGGAGCTAGCTTTACAGTTAGACTTAGTGCTATGGTTTAGGGTTAGGGTCAGGTTAAGAGTTAGTGTTAGGGTTAGGATAGAGTTTAGTTCAGGGCTTCGTATTAGGCTAAGGGTTAGGTTTAGGTCAGGGTTAGGGTTAGGATTAGGGATAGGGTTAGTGTTAGGGAAATGGTTAGGGGTTTGTGTGAGGGTTAGTGTTAGGTTTACAGTTAAGCTGATGTTTTAGGGTGTGAGGTTTAGGGTTGGAGTTAGGGTTAGGTTTAGGGTTAGGTCCAGACTTACGGAATAGTTTAGGGTTCATATAGTTTTAGGATTAGGTTTAGGTTTAGGGTGAAGTTTAGGTTAAGGATGAGGGTTAGGGTTAGGGTTAGGGAGAACTGCCTTGCGGTAGCCGTGTTCTGGAAGTGGAACGAGTATGTAGTGTTAGCGTTAAGCTATTGTGAAGGCTTGTTTTGGCCCAGGGAAAGCAAAGCGCTGGGGAAATCCTAACAAACCCCGGGGTCTTTCCACAGTTCAAAGTGTGTAACCACAGACTCTTTTCCAAATAGGAGAGCGCACAGGCAACAGCAGCCTGCATGTTTCTCAGTGAAAGGGAGAACTCCCTGACTTCATCCAGTCCTCTGAGCAAAGCAGGCAAGAGGAGAGAACCTTTTTTTCCTTCCTCTTTCCTGCAATGAATTCCTCATTTGCTCTCGCAAATGCAAGGCTTCTTCTGAAAAACTGCATCGCAGGGCATTTCTCCTTCCAGAGGATCAACTACATAGTTCTAGCTTTAAGAGATTGTGAAAGCACCCAGGGAGAAAAGGCCTTTTTTTTTAATCTATTTTCTGCCTGAATTCGGTCAATTCGCCCTTGCGAAAGCAAGGTTTTCTTGCACAAACTACCAAGCAGTAACCTCTCTCCTGGCAGAGTAAATCCTATGCAGTGTTGCCCTGAAGGGATACGGTTGGCACAGTGAGGCCCAGGGAAAACACAGTGCAGAGAGAAATTCCAGCAAAGCCACGTATTTCCCCATATGAAAGCATGTCAATTTCATTTATTTGCCAAGAACAGAGCTCAGAGGCAACATGAGATTCTGTGTATCTCAGTGAAGAAAAAACACTCTGACTTCATCCATTCCTCTGCCGAAAGCAGTTAGAATGAGAAAACCGTCATTTGGTTTCGCTTTCCTGCAAGGAGCTGGGCAAATCTGCCTTCGCGAAGGGAAGTTTTCCTCCGGAGAACTGCCTTGCGGCAGCCGTGTTCCGGAAGTGGCACGGGTATGCAGTGTTAGCGTTAAGCTGTTGTGAAGGCTCGTTTTGGCCCAGGGAAAACAAAGCGCCTGGGGAAATCCTAACAAACCCCGGTGCCTTTCCCCAGTTCCATGTGTGTAACTACAGAATCTTTTCCAAATAAGAGAGCGCACAGGCAACAGCAGCCTGCATGATTCTCAGTGAAAGGGAGAACTCCCTGACTTCATCCAGTCCTCTGAGCAAAGCAGGCATAAGGAGAGAACCTTTTCTTCCTTCCTCTTTCCTGCAATGAATTCCTCATTTGCACTTGCAAACGCAAGTCTTCTTGTGAAAAACTACATCGCAGGGGATTTATCCTTCCAGAGTAGCAACTGCATAGTCTTAGCTTTAAGAGACTGTGAAAGCACCCAGGGAGAAAAAGGCCTTTTGTATTCTCTTTCCGGCCTGAACGCTGTCAATTCGCACTTCCAAAAGCAACGTTTCCTAGCACCAACTGCAAAGCAGTAACCTCTCTCCTGGCAGAGTAAATCCTATGTACTGTTGCCCTGAAGAGGTATTGTAGGTAGAGTGAGGCCCAGGGAAATCACAGTGTGTATTGAAATGATAGCAAAGCCATGTCTTTCCCCACTTGAATGCATGTCAATTTCGGTTATTTGCCGGGAACAGAGCTCAGAGGCAACATCAGATTTTGTGTATCTCAGTGAAAAAAAGAACACTCTGACTTCATCCATTCCTCTGACGAAAGCAGTTAGAATGAGAAAACCATCGTTTGGTTTCGCTTTCCTGCAACGAGCTGGGCAAATCTGCCCTTCGCGAAGGCAAGATTTCCTCCGGAGAACTGCGTTGCGGTAGTCGTGTTCTGGAAGTGGAACGAGGATGCAGTGTTAGCGTTAAGTTATTGTGAAGACTCTTTTTGGCCCAGGGAAAACAAAGCGCCTGGGGAAATCCTAACAAACCCCGGTGCCTTTCCACACTTCAAAGCGTGTCGCTGCAGGCTCTTTTCCAAAAAAGAGTTATGGTTAGGGTTAGGGTTAGGGTTAGGGTTAGGGTTAGGGTTAGGGTTAGGGTTAGGGTTAGGGTTAGGGTTAGGGTTAGGGTTAGGGTTAGGGTTAGGGTTAGGGTTAGGGTTAGGGCTAAAGTTAGGGGTAAGTTTAGGGTTAGGTTTTGTTTTAGTGTTAGGGTTACGCTTAGGTTTAGGGTGAAGTTTAGGTTAAGAATGAGGGTTAGGTTTAGGGTTTGGTGTTTGGGTTAAGGTTAGGGTTAGGTTTAGGGTTAGGCTTAGTGTTAGGGTTAGGTGTTTGGTTTAATGGTAGGGTCAGGTTTAGGGTTCGGTTTAGGGTTAGGGTTCGGGTTCGGTTTAGGGTTAGGGTTAGGGTGAAGTTTAATTTAAGTGTGAGGGTTGAATTTAGGGTTAGCGTTAGGGGTTAGGGTTAGGATTAGGGTTAGGTTTCAGTTTAGGGTTAAGGTTAGGTTTAGAGTTAGGGTTAGGGTAAGTGTTAGGGTTAAGTCATGTTTAGGTTTAGGGCTAGGTTAAGATTAGAGATAGGGTTCGGTTAAGGGTTGGGGTTAGGTTTAGATGTTAGGGTGAGGGTTAGTGCTAGGTTTCCATTTAAGCTGAGTGTGGAATGCAAGCTTTAGGGTTAGGATTAGGGTTAGAGTTAGAGTTAGGGTCAGGGTTAGGGTTAAGTTTAGGGTTAGGGTTAGGTTTATGGTTAGGATTAGGGTTAGGGTCAGGGTTAGGGGAAGATTTAGTGTTATGTTTAGTTTTAGGGTTAGGGTTAGGGTGATGTTTATGTTAAGCGAGAGGGTTAGGGTTAGCGGTTAGGGTTCAGGTTAGGGTCAGTTTTAGGGTTAGTTTTAGGTTTAGGGTTAGGGTTAGGTTTAGTGTTAGTGTTAATTGTGGTGAGGGTTTGAATGAAGTTAGGGTAGGTTTAGGGTTATGGTTGGGGTGACATTTTGGCTAAGAGTGAGGGTTCGGCTTCGGGTTAGAGTTAGGGTTAGTTTTAGGGTTAATGTTAGGTTTTGGCTAAGGATTAGGGTTAGAGTTACGGTTAGGGGTTAGTGTTTCAGTTAAGTTTAGGGTAGGGTTATAATTAGGGTTAAGTTTAGGGTTACGGTAAGAGATTTACGTTTACAGTTAAGGTGAGGGTTTTGGGTAAGTGTTACGCTTAGGGTTAGGGCTAGGTTTAGGGTTAGATTTAGGGTTAGGGGTTAGGGTTAGGTGTAATTTTACGGTAGGCTTAAAGTTAGGGTTAAGGTGAGGTTAGGTTTAGGGTCAGGGTTAGGATTAGAATTAGGTTTAGGGTTAGGGTTAGGTTCAGGGCTATTGTAAGGGTTAGGTTTAGGGTTACAGATGGACTTGCATTATGGTTAGAGTTAGGTTGAAGGTAAGGGTTTGGGTTAGGTCTAGGTATAGGGTTACGGTTAGGGTTAGGTTTTGGATGATGTTTAGGATAGGGTGAGGGTTAAATTTATGGTTAGGGCTAGAGTTTGGGTTTGTGTTCAGGTTAGTGTTAAGGTTAGGTTTAGGGTTCGGGTTAAGGTTAGGAGTTATGTTTAGGGTTAGTGTTAGGTTTAGGGATAGGGTTAGTGTGAAGTTCAGGTTAAGTGGGAGATTTAGGATAAGGGTTAGGATTACGGTTAGGATTATAGATAGTGTTAGACGTTTGGTTTAGGGTGTTAGGGTTACGTTTATGGTTAGGGTAGGCTTAAGTTTAGGGTTAATGTTAGGTTTAGGGTTAGATTAGTGTCACTGTTTGTGTTAGATTTAGGGTTAGGGACAGGGTTAGGGATAAGTTTAGGGATAGCGTTAGGTTTAGGGTTGGGGATACGTTTAAGGGTTAGGGTGACTGTTATGGTTAGGTTTACAGTTAAGGAGAGGGTTTAGGTTAATTGTTATGTCAGGGTTAGGTTTAGAGTTAGGCTTAGGGTTAGGGTGAAGTTTCAGTTAATAGTGAAGGTTAGGGTTAAGGTTAGTGTTAGGTTTAGGGTTAGGGTTAGGGTGGGGGTAAGGTTACTGTTAAGGCTAGGTTTACGGTAAAGGGTGGTGCTGGTTAGGGTTAGGGTTAGGTTTAGAGTTAGAGTTAGTGCTAGCGTTTAGGGTTAGGGTCAAGTTTCGAGTTATTGTTAGGTTTAGGGTTAGGTTTAGGATGGAGTTAAGGTTACGGTTAATTTTATTTTTAGGGTAAGGGTTAGGTTTAGGTCAGGGTTAGGGCTAGGATTAGGGATAGGGTTAGGGTTGGGGATAGGGTTAGGGGTTCGTGTGAGGGTTAGGGTTAGGTTTACAGTTCAGCTGATGTTTTAGGGTGTTACGGTTAGGGTTACGGTTAGAGTTAGAGTTAGGGTTCGGGTTAGGTTTATGCTTAGGATTAGGGTTAGGGTCAGGGTTGGGGGAGATTTAGTGTTATGTTCAGTTTTAGGGCTAGGGTGAAGTATACGTTAAGCTTGAGGTTTAGGGTTAGGAGTTAGGATTCAGGTTAGGGTCAGGATTAGCGTTAGGTTTAGGGTTAGTGTTAGGTTTAGTGTTAGTGTTAGTTTTGCTTAGGGTTAGGGTTTGAACGAAGTTAGGGTAGGTTTAGGGTTATGGTTAGGGTGAAATTTTGGTTAAAGCTGAGGGTTCAGTTTAGGTTTAGGGTTAGGGTTAGGGGTTAGGGTTAGGTTTAAGCTTATGTTAGGGTTAAGTTAGGGTGAAGGTTAGGGTAGAGTTAGGGTCAGGGTTAGGATTAGGTTTAGGGCGAGGGTTAGGGTCAGAGTTATTTTAGTGGTTAGGTTTAGGGTTACGAGTGGGCCAAGGTTAAGGTTAGGGTTAGGTTTAGGGGTAGGGTTAGGGTTAAAGTTAGGTTTAGCTTTAGGTTAGGGAAAGGGTGAAGTTTAAGATAGGGTGAGGGTTATGGTCATGGCTAAGGTTTGGTTTATTTTTCAGGGTAGTGTTAAGGTTATGTTTAGGGTTAGGGTTAAGTGACCGGTTCTGTTTAGTTTTAGGGTTAGGGTTAGATTTTAGGTTAATGTTAAGTGTAACCGTTAGGGTTACGATTTGTGTTAGGCATTGTGGTTGGGGTGAGGGTTAGGTTTAGGGTTAGGGTTGGGTAGGGTTAGGATTATGGTTATGGTAAGGTGTTAGGGGTTAGAGGTGTAGTTTAGGGCTAGGGTTTGGGTGAGGGTTCCGGTTAGGCATTGCGGTTCTGGTCATGGTTAGGTTTGGTTTAGGGTTAGGGTTAAGTGTTAGAGTTAGGGTGAGAGGTAGGGTTAAGGTTTGGGTTAGGCTTTGGTGTTAGGGTTAGGGTTATCGTTAGGGCTTACGGGTTCAGGTTAGTGTTCAGGTTAGGGCTAGGGTTAGCATTAGGTTTAGGGTTGGGAGATAGGTTTAGGGGTTAGAGTGAGGGGGTTACGGTTAGTTTTACACTTAAATGAGGGTTTAGTGTGTTATGCTTAGGGTTAGCTTTACAGTTAGGTTTAGATTTAAGGTTAGGGTTAGGTGTAGTGGAAGATTTAGGTTTAGGTTTAGGGTTAGCGTTAGTGTTCTATTTAGGGTCAAGGTTAGAGTTAGGGTTAGGATTAGGTCTAGGATTAGGATTAGGTTTAAGGTTATTTTCAGGGCTATCGTAAGGGTTAGGTTTAGGGTTACGGATGGACTAACGTTATGGATAGAGTTAGGTTTAAGTTTAGGGTTTGGGTTAGGTTTAGGTTTAGGATTAAGTTTAGGGTTAGGGTTTGGATGAAGTTCAGATAGGGTGAGGGTTATTTTTACGGTTAGGGCTAGAGGTTGGATTTGTTTTCAGATTAGTGTTACGGTTAGGTTTAGGCTTCGGGTTAGGGTTCAGGTTATGTTTAGGGTTAGGTTTAGGTTTAGTGTGAAGTTTAGATTAAAGGTGAGTTTTCGGATAAGGGTTACGATTAGGGTTAGGATTATAGATAGTGCTAGACGTTAGGTTTAGGGAGTGAGGCTTAGGTTTATGGTTAGGGTAGCCTTAAGTTTAGGGTTAATGTCAGGGTTAGGGTTGGATTAGGGTTTCTGTTCATTTAGGGTTAGTGTTAGGGATAGGGTTAGGGATAGCGTTAGGTTTAGGGTTGGGGATATATATGGTTAAGCACTAGGGTGACGGTTAGGGTTAGTTTTACAGTTAAGGTGAGGTTTTAGGTTAATTCTGATGGTTAGGGTTAGGGTTAAGGTGAAGTTTCAGTTAATAGTGACGTTTAGGGTTAAGGTTAGAGGTTGGTTTAAGGTTAGTGTTAGGTTTAGGTTAAGTTTAGGGTTGGGGTAGGGTAAAGGTTAGGTTTAAGGCTAGGTTTGCTGTAAAGGGTAGGGCTAAGTTAGGGCTGGAGCTAGCTTTAGAGTTAGACTTAGTGCTATGGTTTAGGGTTAGGGTCAGGTTAAGAGTTAGTGTTAGGGTTAGGATAGAGTTTAGTTCAGGGCTTCGTATTAGGCTAAGGGTTAGGTTTAGGTCAGGGTTAGGGTTAGGATTAGGGATAGGGTTAGTGTTAGGGAAATGGTTAGGGGTTTGTGTGAGGGTTAGTGTTAGGTTTACAGTTAAGCTGATGTTTTAGGGTGTGAGGTTTAGGGTTGGAGTTAGGGTTAGGTTTAGGGTTAGGTCCAGACTTACGGAATAGTTTAGGGTTCATATAGTTTTAGGATTAGGTTTAGGTTTAGGGTGAAGTTTAGGTTAAGGATGAGGGTTAGGGTTAGGGTTAGGGAGAACTGCCTTGCGGTAGCCGTGTTCTGGAAGTGGAACGAGTATGTAGTGTTAGCGTTAAGCTATTGTGAAGGCTTGTTTTGGCCCAGGGAAAGCAAAGCGCTGGGGAAATCCTAACAAACCCCGGGGTCTTTCCACAGTTCAAAGTGTGTAACCACAGACTCTTTTCCAAATAAGAGAGCGCACAGGCAACAGCAGCCTGCATGTTTCTCAGTGAAAGGGAGAACTCCCTGACTTCATCCAGTCCTCTGAGCAAAGCAGGCAAGAGGAGAGAACCTTTTTTTCCTTCCTCTTTCCTGCAATGAATTCCTCATTTGCTCTCGCAAATGCAAGGCTTCTTCTGAAAAACTGCATCGCAGGGCATTTCTCCTTCCAGAGGATCAACTACATAGTTCTAGCTTTAAGAGATTGTGAAAGCACCCAGGGAGAAAAGGCCTTTTTTTTAAATCTATTTTCTGCCTGAATTCGGTCAATTCGCCCTTGCGAAAGCAAGGTTTTCTTGCACAAACTACCAAGCAGTAACCTCTCTCCTGGCAGAGTAAATCCTATGCAGTGTTGCCCTGAAGGGATACGGTTGGCACAGTGAGGCCCAGGGAAAACACAGTGCAGAGAGAAATTCCAGCAAAGCCACGTATTTCCCCATATGAAAGCATGTCAATTTCATTTATTTGCCAAGAACAGAGCTCAGAGGCAACATGAGATTCTGTGTATCTCAGTGAAGAAAAAACACTCTGACTTCATCCATTCCTCTGCCGAAAGCAGTTAGAATGAGAAAACCGTCATTTGGTTTCGCTTTCCTGCAAGGAGCTGGGCAAATCTGCCTTCGCGAAGGGAAGTTTTCCTCCGGAGAACTGCCTTGCGGCAGCCGTGTTCCGGAAGTGGCACGGGTATGCAGTGTTAGCGTTAAGCTGTTGTGAAGGCTCGTTTTGGCCCAGGGAAAACAAAGCGCCTGGGGAAATCCTAACAAACCCCGGTGCCTTTCCCCAGTTCCATGTGTGTAACTACAGAATCTTTTCCAAATAAGAGAGCGCACAGGCAACAGCAGCCTGCATGATTCTCAGTGAAAGGGAGAACTCCCTGACTTCATCCAGTCCTCTGAGCAAAGCAGGCATAAGGAGAGAACCTTTTCTTCCTTCCTCTTTCCTGCAATGAATTCCTCATTTGCACTTGCAAACGCAAGTCTTCTTGTGAAAAACTACATCGCAGGGGATTTATCCTTCCAGAGTAGCAACTGCATAGTCTTAGCTTTAAGAGACTGTGAAAGCACCCAGGGAGAAAAAGGCCTTTTGTATTCTCTTTCCGGCCTGAACGCTGTCAATTCGCACTTCCAAAAGCAACGTTTCCTAGCACCAACTGCAAAGCAGTAACCTCTCTCCTGGCAGAGTAAATCCTATGTACTGTTGCCCTGAAGAGGTATTGTAGGTAGAGTGAGGCCCAGGGAAATCACAGTGTGTATTGAAATGATAGCAAAGCCATGTCTTTCCCCACTTGAATGCATGTCAATTTCGGTTATTTGCCGGGAACAGAGCTCAGAGGCAACATCAGATTTTGTGTATCTCAGTGAAAAAAAGAACACTCTGACTTCATCCATTCCTCTGACGAAAGCAGTTAGAATGAGAAAACCATCGTTTGGTTTCGCTTTCCTGCAACGAGCTGGGCAAATCTGCCCTTCGCGAAGGCAAGATTTCCTCCGGAGAACTGCGTTGCGGTAGTCGTGTTCTGGAAGTGGAACGAGGATGCAGTGTTAGCGTTAAGTTATTGTGAAGACTCTTTTTGGCCCAGGGAAAACAAAGCGCCTGGGGAAATCCTAACAAACCCCGGTGCCTTTCCACACTTCAAAGCGTGTCGCTGCAGGCTCTTTTCCAAAAAAGAGTTATGGTTAGGGTTAGGGTTAGGGTTAGGGTTAGGGTTAGGGTTAGGGTTAGGGTTAGGGTTAGGGTTAGGGTTAGGGTTAGGGTTAGGGTTAGGGTTAGGGTTAGGGTTAGGGTTAGGGCTAAAGTTAGGGGTAAGTTTAGGGTTAGGTTTTGTTTTAGTGTTAGGGTTACGCTTAGGTTTAGGGTGAAGTTTAGGTTAAGAATGAGGGTTAGGTTTAGGGTTTGGTGTTTGGGTTAAGGTTAGGGTTAGGTTTAGGGTTAGGCTTAGTGTTAGGGTTAGGTGTTTGGTTTAATGGTAGGGTCAGGTTTAGGGTTCGGTTTAGGGTTAGGGTTCGGGTTCGGTTTAGGGTTAGGGTTAGGGTGAAGTTTAATTTAAGTGTGAGGGTTGAATTTAGGGTTAGCGTTAGGGGTTAGGGTTAGGATTAGGGTTAGGTTTCAGTTTAGGGTTAAGGTTAGGTTTAGAGTTAGGGTTAGGGTAAGTGTTAGGGTTAAGTCATGTTTAGGTTTAGGGCTAGGTTAAGATTAGAGATAGGGTTCGGTTAAGGGTTGGGGTTAGGTTTAGATGTTAGGGTGAGGGTTAGTGCTAGGTTTCCATTTAAGCTGAGTGTGGAATGCAAGCTTTAGGGTTAGGATTAGGGTTAGAGTTAGAGTTAGGGTCAGGGTTAGGGTTAAGTTTAGGGTTAGGGTTAGGTTTATGGTTAGGATTAGGGTTAGGGTCAGGGTTAGGGGAAGATTTAGTGTTATGTTTAGTTTTAGGGTTAGGGTTAGGGTGATGTTTATGTTAAGCGAGAGGGTTAGGGTTAGCGGTTAGGGTTCAGGTTAGGGTCAGTTTTAGGGTTAGTTTTAGGTTTAGGGTTAGGGTTAGGTTTAGTGTTAGTGTTAATTGTGGTGAGGGTTTGAATGAAGTTAGGGTAGGTTTAGGGTTATGGTTGGGGTGACATTTTGGCTAAGAGTGAGGGTTCGGCTTCGGGTTAGAGTTAGGGTTAGTTTTAGGGTTAATGTTAGGTTTTGGCTAAGGATTAGGGTTAGAGTTACGGTTAGGGGTTAGTGTTTCAGTTAAGTTTAGGGTAGGGTTATAATTAGGGTTAAGTTTAGGGTTACGGTAAGAGATTTACGTTTACAGTTAAGGTGAGGGTTTTGGGTAAGTGTTACGCTTAGGGTTAGGGCTAGGTTTAGGGTTAGATTTAGGGTTAGGGGTTAGGGTTAGGTGTAATTTTACGGTAGGCTTAAAGTTAGGGTTAAGGTGAGGTTAGGTTTAGGGTCAGGGTTAGGATTAGAATTAGGTTTAGGGTTAGGGTTAGGTTCAGGGCTATTGTAAGGGTTAGGTTTAGGGTTACAGATGGACTTGCATTATGGTTAGAGTTAGGTTGAAGGTAAGGGTTTGGGTTAGGTCTAGGTATAGGGTTACGGTTAGGGTTAGGTTTTGGATGATGTTTAGGATAGGGTGAGGGTTAAATTTATGGTTAGGGCTAGAGTTTGGGTTGGTGTTCAGGTTAGTGTTAAGGTTAGGTTTAGGGTTCGGGTTAAGGTTAGGAGTTATGTTTAGGGTTAGTGTTAGGTTTAGGGATAGGGTTAGTGTGAAGTTCAGGTTAAGTGGGAGATTTAGGATAAGGGTTAGGATTACGGTTAGGATTATAGATAGTGTTAGACGTTTGGTTTAGGGTGTTAGGGTTACGTTTATGGTTAGGGTAGGCTTAAGTTTAGGGTTAATGTTAGGTTTAGGGTTAGATTAGTGTCACTGTTCGTGTTAGATTTAGGGTTAGGGACAGGGTTAGGGATAAGTTTAGGGATAGCGTTAGGTTTAGGGTTGGGGATACGTTTAAGGGTTAGGGTGACTGTTATGGTTAGGTTTACAGTTAAGGAGAGGGTTTAGGTTAATTGTTATGTCAGGGTTAGGTTTAGAGTTAGGCTTAGGGTTAGGGTGAAGTTTCAGTTAATAGTGAGGGTTAGGGTTAAGGTTAGTGTTAGGTTTAGGGTTAGGGTTAGGGTGGGGGTAAGGTTACTGTTAAGGCTAGGTTTACGGTAAAGGGTGGTGCTGGTTAGGGTTAGGGTTAGGTTTAGAGTTAGAGTTAGTGCTAGCGTTTAGGGTTAGGGTCAAGTTTCGAGTTATTGTTAGGTTTAGGGTTAGGTTTAGGATGGAGTTAAGGTTACGGTTAATTTTATTTTTAGGGTAAGGGTTAGGTTTAGGTCAGGGTTAGGGCTAGGATTAGGGATAGGGTTAGGGTTGGGGATAGGGTTAGGGGTTCGTGTGAGGGTTAGGGTTAGGTTTACAGTTCAGCTGATGTTTTAGGGTGTTACGGTTAGGGTTACGGTTAGAGTTAGAGTTAGGGTTCGGGTTAGGTTTATGCTTAGGATTAGGGTTAGGGTCAGGGTTGGGGGAGATTTAGTGTTATGTTCAGTTTTAGGGCTAGGGTGAAGTATACGTTAAGCTTGAGGTTTAGGGTTAGGAGTTAGGATTCAGGTTAGGGTCAGGATTAGCGTTAGGTTTAGGGTTAGTGTTAGGTTTAGTGTTAGTGTTAGTTTTGCTTAGGGTTAGGGTTTGAACGAAGTTAGGGTAGGTTTAGGGTTATGGTTAGGGTGAAATTTTGGTTAAAGCTGAGGGTTCAGTTTAGGTTTAGGGTTAGGGTTAGGGGTTAGGGTTAGGTTTAAGCTTATGTTAGGGTTAAGTTAGGGTGAAGGTTAGGGTAGAGTTAGGGTCAGGGTTAGGATTAGGTTTAGGGCGAGGGTTAGGGTCAGAGTTATTTTAGTGGTTAGGTTTAGGGTTACGAGTGGGCCAAGGTTAAGGTTAGGGTTAGGTTTAGGGGTAGGGTTAGGGTTAAAGTTAGGTTTAGCTTTAGGTTAGGGAAAGGGTGAAGTTTAAGATAGGGTGAGGGTTATGGTCATGGCTAAGGTTTGGTTTATTTTTCAGGGTAGTGTTAAGGTTATGTTTAGGGTTAGGGTTAAGTGACCGGTTCTGTTTAGTTTTAGGGTTAGGGTTAGATTTTAGGTTAATGTTAAGTGTAACCGTTAGGGTTACGATTTGTGTTAGGCATTGTGGTTGGGGTGAGGGTTAGGTTTAGGGTTAGGGTTGGGTAGGGTTAGCATTATGGTTATGGTAAGGTGTTAGGGGTTAGAGGTGTAGTTTAGGGCTAGGGTTTGGGTGAGGGTTCCGGTTAGGCATTGCGGTTCTGGTCATGGTTAGGTTTGGTTTAGGGTTAGGGTTAAGTGTTAGAGTTAGGGTGAGAGGTAGGGTTAAGGTTTGGGTTAGGCTTTGGTGTTAGGGTTAGGGTTATCGTTAGGGCTTACGGGTTCAGGTTAGTGTTCAGGTTAGGGCTAGGGTTAGCATTAGGTTTAGGGTTGGGAGATAGGTTTAGGGGTTAGAGTGAGGGGGTTACGGTTAGTTTTACACTTAAATGAGGGTTTAGTGTGTTATGCTTAGGGTTAGCTTTACAGTTAGGTTTAGATTTAAGGTTAGGGTTAGGTGTAGTGGAAGATTTAGGTTTAGGTTTAGGGTTAGCGTTAGTGTTCTATTTAGGGTCAAGGTTAGAGTTAGGGTTAGGATTAGGTCTAGGATTAGGATTAGGTTTAAGGTTATTTTCAGGGCTATCGTAAGGGTTAGGTTTAGGGTTACAGATGGACTAACGTTATGGATAGAGTTAGGTTTAAGTTTAGGGTTTGGGTTAGGTTTAGGTTTAGGATTAAGTTTAGGGTTAGGGTTTGGATGAAGTTCAGATAGGGTGAGGGTTATTTTTACGGTTAGGGCTAGAGGTTGGATTTGTTTTCAGATTAGTGTTACGGTTAGGTTTAGGCTTCGGGTTAGGGTTCAGGTTATGTTTAGGGTTAGGTTTAGGTTTAGTGTGAAGTTTAGATTAAAGGTGAGTTTTCGGATAAGGGTTACGATTAGGGTTAGGATTATAGATAGTGCTAGACGTTAGGTTTAGGGAGTGAGGCTTAGGTTTATGGTTAGGGTAGCCTTAAGTTTAGGGTTAATGTCAGGGTTAGGGTTGGATTAGGGTTTCTGTTCATTTAGGGTTAGTGTTAGGGATAGGGTTAGGGATAGCGTTAGGTTTAGGGTTGGGGATATATATGGTTAAGCACTAGGGTGACGGTTAGGGTTAGTTTTACAGTTAAGGTGAGGTTTTAGGTTAATTCTGATGGTTAGGGTTAGGGTTAAGGTGAAGTTTCAGTTAATAGTGACGTTTAGGGTTAAGGTTAGAGGTTGGTTTAAGGTTAGTGTTAGGTTTAGGTTAAGTTTAGGGTTGGGGTAGGGTAAAGGTTAGGTTTAAGGCTAGGTTTGCTGTAAAGGGTAGGGCTAAGTTAGGGCTGGAGCTAGCTTTACAGTTAGACTTAGTGCTATGGTTTAGGGTTAGGGTCAGGTTAAGAGTTAGTGTTAGGGTTAGGATAGAGTTTAGTTCAGGGCTTCGTATTAGGCTAAGGGTTAGGTTTAGGTCAGGGTTAGGGTTAGGATTAGGGATAGGGTTAGTGTTAGGGAAATGGTTAGGGGTTTGTGTGAGGGTTAGTGTTAGGTTTACAGTTAAGCTGATGTTTTAGGGTGTGAGGTTTAGGGTTGGAGTTAGGGTTAGGTTTAGGGTTAGGTCCAGACTTACGGAATAGTTTAGGGTTCATATAGTTTTAGGATTAGGTTTAGGTTTAGGGTGAAGTTTAGGTTAAGGATGAGGGTTAGGGTTAGGGTTAGGGAGAACTGCCTTGCGGTAGCCGTGTTCTGGAAGTGGAACGAGTATGTAGTGTTAGCGTTAAGCTATTGTGAAGGCTTGTTTTGGCCCAGGGAAAGCAAAGCGCTGGGGAAATCCTAACAAACCCCGGGGTCTTTCCACAGTTCAAAGTGTGTAACCACAGACTCTTTTCCAAATAAGAGAGCGCACAGGCAACAGCAGCCTGCATGTTTCTCAGTGAAAGGGAGAACTCCCTGACTTCATCCAGTCCTCTGAGCAAAGCAGGCAAGAGGAGAGAACCTTTTTTTCCTTCCTCTTTCCTGCAATGAATTCCTCATTTGCTCTCGCAAATGCAAGGCTTCTTCTGAAAAACTGCATCGCAGGGCATTTCTCCTTCCAGAGGATCAACTACATAGTTCTAGCTTTAAGAGATTGTGAAAGCACCCAGGGAGAAAAGGCCTTTTTTTTAAATCTATTTTCTGCCTGAATTCGGTCAATTCGCCCTTGCGAAAGCAAGGTTTTCTTGCACAAACTACCAAGCAGTAACCTCTCTCCTGGCAGAGTAAATCCTATGCAGTGTTGCCCTGAAGGGATACGGTTGGCACAGTGAGGCCCAGGGAAAACACAGTGCAGAGAGAAATTCCAGCAAAGCCACGTATTTCCCCATATGAAAGCATGTCAATTTCATTTATTTGCCAAGAACAGAGCTCAGAGGCAACATGAGATTCTGTGTATCTCAGTGAAGAAAAAACACTCTGACTTCATCCATTCCTCTGCCGAAAGCAGTTAGAATGAGAAAACCGTCATTTGGTTTCGCTTTCCTGCAAGGAGCTGGGCAAATCTGCCTTCGCGAAGGGAAGTTTTCCTCCGGAGAACTGCCTTGCGGCAGCCGTGTTCCGGAAGTGGCACGGGTATGCAGTGTTAGCGTTAAGCTGTTGTGAAGGCTCGTTTTGGCCCAGGGAAAACAAAGCGCCTGGGGAAATCCTAACAAACCCCGGTGCCTTTCCCCAGTTCCATGTGTGTAACTACAGAATCTTTTCCAAATAAGAGAGCGCACAGGCAACAGCAGCCTGCATGATTCTCAGTGAAAGGGAGAACTCCCTGACTTCATCCAGTCCTCTGAGCAAAGCAGGCATAAGGAGAGAACCTTTTCTTCCTTCCTCTTTCCTGCAATGAATTCCTCATTTGCACTTGCAAACGCAAGTCTTCTTGTGAAAAACTACATCGCAGGGGATTTATCCTTCCAGAGTAGCAACTGCATAGTCTTAGCTTTAAGAGACTGTGAAAGCACCCAGGGAGAAAAAGGCCTTTTGTATTCTCTTTCCGGCCTGAACGCTGTCAATTCGCACTTCCAAAAGCAACGTTTCCTAGCACCAACTGCAAAGCAGTAACCTCTCTCCTGGCAGAGTAAATCCTATGTACTGTTGCCCTGAAGAGGTATTGTAGGTAGAGTGAGGCCCAGGGAAATCACAGTGTGTATTGAAATGATAGCAAAGCCATGTCTTTCCCCACTTGAATGCATGTCAATTTCGGTTATTTGCCGGGAACAGAGCTCAGAGGCAACATCAGATTTTGTGTATCTCAGTGAAAAAAAGAACACTCTGACTTCATCCATTCCTCTGACGAAAGCAGTTAGAATGAGAAAACCATCGTTTGGTTTCGCTTTCCTGCAACGAGCTGGGCAAATCTGCCCTTCGCGAAGGCAAGATTTCCTCCGGAGAACTGCGTTGCGGTAGTCGTGTTCTGGAAGTGGAACGAGGATGCAGTGTTAGCGTTAAGTTATTGTGAAGACTCTTTTTGGCCCAGGGAAAACAAAGCGCCTGGGGAAATCCTAACAAACCCCGGTGCCTTTCCACACTTCAAAGCGTGTCGCTGCAGGCTCTTTTCCAAAAAAGAGTTATGGTTAGGGTTAGGGTTAGGGTTAGGGTTAGGGTTAGGGTTAGGGTTAGGGTTAGGGTTAGGGTTAGGGTTAGGGTTAGGGTTAGGGTTAGGGTTAGGGTTAGGGTTAGGGTTAGGGCTAAAGTTAGGGGTAAGTTTAGGGTTAGGTTTTGTTTTAGTGTTAGGGTTACGCTTAGGTTTAGGGTGAAGTTTAGGTTAAGAATGAGGGTTAGGTTTAGGGTTTGGTGTTTGGGTTAAGGTTAGGGTTAGGTTTAGGGTTAGGCTTAGTGTTAGGGTTAGGTGTTTGGTTTAATGGTAGGGTCAGGTTTAGGGTTCGGTTTAGGGTTAGGGTTCGGGTTCGGTTTAGGGTTAGGGTTAGGGTGAAGTTTAATTTAAGTGTGAGGGTTGAATTTAGGGTTAGCGTTAGGGGTTAGGGTTAGGATTAGGGTTAGGTTTCAGTTTAGGGTTAAGGTTAGGTTTAGAGTTAGGGTTAGGGTAAGTGTTAGGGTTAAGTCATGTTTAGGTTTAGGGCTAGGTTAAGATTAGAGATAGGGTTCGGTTAAGGGTTGGGGTTAGGTTTAGATGTTAGGGTGAGGGTTAGTGCTAGGTTTCCATTTAAGCTGAGTGTGGAATGCAAGCTTTAGGGTTAGGATTAGGGTTAGAGTTAGAGTTAGGGTCAGGGTTAGGGTTAAGTTTAGGGTTAGGGTTAGGTTTATGGTTAGGATTAGGGTTAGGGTCAGGGTTAGGGGAAGATTTAGTGTTATGTTTAGTTTTAGGGTTAGGGTTAGGGTGATGTTTATGTTAAGCGAGAGGGTTAGGGTTAGCGGTTAGGGTTCAGGTTAGGGTCAGTTTTAGGGTTAGTTTTAGGTTTAGGGTTAGGGTTAGGTTTAGTGTTAGTGTTAATTGTGGTGAGGGTTTGAATGAAGTTAGGGTAGGTTTAGGGTTATGGTTGGGGTGACATTTTGGCTAAGAGTGAGGGTTCGGCTTCGGGTTAGAGTTAGGGTTAGTTTTAGGGTTAATGTTAGGTTTTGGCTAAGGATTAGGGTTAGAGTTACGGTTAGGGGTTAGTGTTTCAGTTAAGTTTAGGGTAGGGTTATAATTAGGGTTAAGTTTAGGGTTACGGTAAGAGATTTACGTTTACAGTTAAGGTGAGGGTTTTGGGTAAGTGTTACGCTTAGGGTTAGGGCTAGGTTTAGGGTTAGATTTAGGGTTAGGGGTTAGGGTTAGGTGTAATTTTACGGTAGGCTTAAAGTTAGGGTTAAGGTGAGGTTAGGTTTAGGGTCAGGGTTAGGATTAGAATTAGGTTTAGGGTTAGGGTTAGGTTCAGGGCTATTGTAAGGGTTAGGTTTAGGGTTACAGATGGACTTGCATTATGGTTAGAGTTAGGTTGAAGGTAAGGGTTTGGGTTAGGTCTAGGTATAGGGTTACGGTTAGGGTTAGGTTTTGGATGATGTTTAGGATAGGGTGAGGGTTAAATTTATGGTTAGGGCTAGAGTTTGGGTTGGTGTTCAGGTTAGTGTTAAGGTTAGGTTTAGGGTTCGGGTTAAGGTTAGGAGTTATGTTTAGGGTTAGTGTTAGGTTTAGGGATAGGGTTAGTGTGAAGTTCAGGTTAAGTGGGAGATTTAGGATAAGGGTTAGGATTACGGTTAGGATTATAGATAGTGTTAGACGTTTGGTTTAGGGTGTTAGGGTTACGTTTATGGTTAGGGTAGGCTTAAGTTTAGGGTTAATGTTAGGTTTAGGGTTAGATTAGTGTCACTGTTCGTGTTAGATTTAGGGTTAGGGACAGGGTTAGGGATAAGTTTAGGGATAGCGTTAGGTTTAGGGTTGGGGATACGTTTAAGGGTTAGGGTGACTGTTATGGTTAGGTTTACAGTTAAGGAGAGGGTTTAGGTTAATTGTTATGTCAGGGTTAGGTTTAGAGTTAGGCTTAGGGTTAGGGTGAAGTTTCAGTTAATAGTGAGGGTTAGGGTTAAGGTTAGTGTTAGGTTTAGGGTTAGGGTTAGGGTGGGGGTAAGGTTACTGTTAAGGCTAGGTTTACGGTAAAGGGTGGTGCTGGTTAGGGTTAGGGTTAGGTTTAGAGTTAGAGTTAGTGCTAGCGTTTAGGGTTAGGGTCAAGTTTCGAGTTATTGTTAGGTTTAGGGTTAGGTTTAGGATGGAGTTAAGGTTACGGTTAATTTTATTTTTAGGGTAAGGGTTAGGTTTAGGTCAGGGTTAGGGCTAGGATTAGGGATAGGGTTAGGGTTGGGGATAGGGTTAGGGGTTCGTGTGAGGGTTAGGGTTAGGTTTACAGTTCAGCTGATGTTTTAGGGTGTTACGGTTAGGGTTACGGTTAGAGTTAGAGTTAGGGTTCGGGTTAGGTTTATGCTTAGGATTAGGGTTAGGGTCAGGGTTGGGGGAGATTTAGTGTTATGTTCAGTTTTAGGGCTAGGGTGAAGTATACGTTAAGCTTGAGGTTTAGGGTTAGGAGTTAGGATTCAGGTTAGGGTCAGGATTAGCGTTAGGTTTAGGGTTAGTGTTAGGTTTAGTGTTAGTGTTAGTTTTGCTTAGGGTTAGGGTTTGAACGAAGTTAGGGTAGGTTTAGGGTTATGGTTAGGGTGAAATTTTGGTTAAAGCTGAGGGTTCAGTTTAGGTTTAGGGTTAGGGTTAGGGGTTAGGGTTAGGTTTAAGCTTATGTTAGGGTTAAGTTAGGGTGAAGGTTAGGGTAGAGTTAGGGTCAGGGTTAGGATTAGGTTTAGGGCGAGGGTTAGGGTCAGAGTTATTTTAGTGGTTAGGTTTAGGGTTACGAGTGGGCCAAGGTTAAGGTTAGGGTTAGGTTTAGGGGTAGGGTTAGGGTTAAAGTTAGGTTTAGCTTTAGGTTAGGGAAAGGGTGAAGTTTAAGATAGGGTGAGGGTTATGGTCATGGCTAAGGTTTGGTTTATTTTTCAGGGTAGTGTTAAGGTTATGTTTAGGGTTAGGGTTAAGTGACCGGTTCTGTTTAGTTTTAGGGTTAGGGTTAGATTTTAGGTTAATGTTAAGTGTAACCGTTAGGGTTACGATTTGTGTTAGGCATTGTGGTTGGGGTGAGGGTTAGGTTTAGGGTTAGGGTTGGGTAGGGTTAGCATTATGGTTATGGTAAGGTGTTAGGGGTTAGAGGTGTAGTTTAGGGCTAGGGTTTGGGTGAGGGTTCCGGTTAGGCATTGCGGTTCTGGTCATGGTTAGGTTTGGTTTAGGGTTAGGGTTAAGTGTTAGAGTTAGGGTGAGAGGTAGGGTTAAGGTTTGGGTTAGGCTTTGGTGTTAGGGTTAGGGTTATCGTTAGGGCTTACGGGTTCAGGTTAGTGTTCAGGTTAGGGCTAGGGTTAGCATTAGGTTTAGGGTTGGGAGATAGGTTTAGGGGTTAGAGTGAGGGGGTTACGGTTAGTTTTACACTTAAATGAGGGTTTAGTGTGTTATGCTTAGGGTTAGCTTTACAGTTAGGTTTAGATTTAAGGTTAGGGTTAGGTGTAGTGGAAGATTTAGGTTTAGGTTTAGGGTTAGCGTTAGTGTTCTATTTAGGGTCAAGGTTAGAGTTAGGGTTAGGATTAGGTCTAGGATTAGGATTAGGTTTAAGGTTATTTTCAGGGCTATCGTAAGGGTTAGGTTTAGGGTTACAGATGGACTAACGTTATGGATAGAGTTAGGTTTAAGTTTAGGGTTTGGGTTAGGTTTAGGTTTAGGATTAAGTTTAGGGTTAGGGTTTGGATGAAGTTCAGATAGGGTGAGGGTTATTTTTACGGTTAGGGCTAGAGGTTGGATTTGTTTTCAGATTAGTGTTATGGTTAGGTTTAGGCTTCGGGTTAGGGTTCAGGTTATGTTTAGGGTTAGGTTTAGGTTTAGTGTGAAGTTTAGATTAAAGGTGAGTTTTCGGATAAGGGTTACGATTAGGGTTAGGATTATAGATAGTGCTAGACGTTAGGTTTAGGGAGTGAGGCTTAGGTTTATGGTTAGGGTAGCCTTAAGTTTAGGGTTAATGTCAGGGTTAGGGTTGGATTAGGGTTTCTGTTCATTTAGGGTTAGTGTTAGGGATAGGGTTAGGGATAGCGTTAGGTTTAGGGTTGGGGATATATATGGTTAAGCACTAGGGTGACGGTTAGGGTTAGTTTTACAGTTAAGGTGAGGTTTTAGGTTAATTCTGATGGTTAGGGTTAGGGTTAAGGTGAAGTTTCAGTTAATAGTGACGTTTAGGGTTAAGGTTAGAGGTTGGTTTAAGGTTAGTGTTAGGTTTAGGTTAAGTTTAGGGTTGGGGTAGGGTAAAGGTTAGGTTTAAGGCTAGGTTTGCTGTAAAGGGTAGGGCTAAGTTAGGGCTGGAGCTAGCTTTACAGTTAGACTTAGTGCTATGGTTTAGGGTTAGGGTCAGGTTAAGAGTTAGTGTTAGGGTTAGGATAGAGTTTAGTTCAGGGCTTCGTATTAGGCTAAGGGTTAGGTTTAGGTCAGGGTTAGGGTTAGGATTAGGGATAGGGTTAGTGTTAGGGAAATGGTTAGGGGTTTGTGTGAGGGTTAGTGTTAGGTTTACAGTTAAGCTGATGTTTTAGGGTGTGAGGTTTAGGGTTGGAGTTAGGGTTAGGTTTAGGGTTAGGTCCAGACTTACGGAATAGTTTAGGGTTCATATAGTTTTAGGATTAGGTTTAGGTTTAGGGTGAAGTTTAGGTTAAGGATGAGGGTTAGGGTTAGGGTTAGGGAGAACTGCCTTGCGGTAGCCGTGTTCTGGAAGTGGAACGAGTATGTAGTGTTAGCGTTAAGCTATTGTGAAGGCTTGTTTTGGCCCAGGGAAAGCAAAGCGCTGGGGAAATCCTAACAAACCCCGGGGTCTTTCCACAGTTCAAAGTGTGTAACCACAGACTCTTTTCCAAATAAGAGAGCGCACAGGCAACAGCAGCCTGCATGTTTCTCAGTGAAAGGGAGAACTCCCTGACTTCATCCAGTCCTCTGAGCAAAGCAGGCAAGAGGAGAGAACCTTTTTTTCCTTCCTCTTTCCTGCAATGAATTCCTCATTTGCTCTCGCAAATGCAAGGCTTCTTCTGAAAAACTGCATCGCAGGGCATTTCTCCTTCCAGAGGATCAACTACATAGTTCTAGCTTTAAGAGATTGTGAAAGCACCCAGGGAGAAAAGGCCTTTTTTTTAAATCTATTTTCTGCCTGAATTCGGTCAATTCGCCCTTGCGAAAGCAAGGTTTTCTTGCACAAACTACCAAGCAGTAACCTCTCTCCTGGCAGAGTAAATCCTATGCAGTGTTGCCCTGAAGGGATACGGTTGGCACAGTGAGGCCCAGGGAAAACACAGTGCAGAGAGAAATTCCAGCAAAGCCACGTATTTCCCCATATGAAAGCATGTCAATTTCATTTATTTGCCAAGAACAGAGCTCAGAGGCAACATGAGATTCTGTGTATCTCAGTGAAGAAAAAACACTCTGACTTCATCCATTCCTCTGCCGAAAGCAGTTAGAATGAGAAAACCGTCATTTGGTTTCGCTTTCCTGCAAGGAGCTGGGCAAATCTGCCTTCGCGAAGGGAAGTTTTCCTCCGGAGAACTGCCTTGCGGCAGCCGTGTTCCGGAAGTGGCACGGGTATGCAGTGTTAGCGTTAAGCTGTTGTGAAGGCTCGTTTTGGCCCAGGGAAAACAAAGCGCCTGGGGAAATCCTAACAAACCCCGGTGCCTTTCCCCAGTTCCATGTGTGTAACTACAGAATCTTTTCCAAATAAGAGAGCGCACAGGCAACAGCAGCCTGCATGATTCTCAGTGAAAGGGAGAACTCCCTGACTTCATCCAGTCCTCTGAGCAAAGCAGGCATAAGGAGAGAACCTTTTCTTCCTTCCTCTTTCCTGCAATGAATTCCTCATTTGCACTTGCAAACGCAAGTCTTCTTGTGAAAAACTACATCGCAGGGGATTTATCCTTCCAGAGTAGCAACTGCATAGTCTTAGCTTTAAGAGACTGTGAAAGCACCCAGGGAGAAAAAGGCCTTTTGTATTCTCTTTCCGGCCTGAACGCTGTCAATTCGCACTTCCAAAAGCAACGTTTCCTAGCACCAACTGCAAAGCAGTAACCTCTCTCCTGGCAGAGTAAATCCTATGTACTGTTGCCCTGAAGAGGTATTGTAGGTAGAGTGAGGCCCAGGGAAATCACAGTGTGTATTGAAATGATAGCAAAGCCATGTCTTTCCCCACTTGAATGCATGTCAATTTCGGTTATTTGCCGGGAACAGAGCTCAGAGGCAACATCAGATTTTGTGTATCTCAGTGAAAAAAAGAACACTCTGACTTCATCCATTCCTCTGACGAAAGCAGTTAGAATGAGAAAACCATCGTTTGGTTTCGCTTTCCTGCAACGAGCTGGGCAAATCTGCCCTTCGCGAAGGCAAGATTTCCTCCGGAGAACTGCGTTGCGGTAGTCGTGTTCTGGAAGTGGAACGAGGATGCAGTGTTAGCGTTAAGTTATTGTGAAGACTCTTTTTGGCCCAGGGAAAACAAAGCGCCTGGGGAAATCCTAACAAACCCCGGTGCCTTTCCACACTTCAAAGCGTGTCGCTGCAGGCTCTTTTCCAAAAAAGAGTTATGGTTAGGGTTAGGGTTAGGGTTAGGGTTAGGGTTAGGGTTAGGGTTAGGGTTAGGGTTAGGGTTAGGGTTAGGGTTAGGGTTAGGGTTAGGGTTAGGGTTAGGGTTAGGGTTAGGGCTAAAGTTAGGGGTAAGTTTAGGGTTAGGTTTTGTTTTAGTGTTAGGGTTACGCTTAGGTTTAGGGTGAAGTTTAGGTTAAGAATGAGGGTTAGGTTTAGGGTTTGGTGTTTGGGTTAAGGTTAGGGTTAGGTTTAGGGTTAGGCTTAGTGTTAGGGTTAGGTGTTTGGTTTAATGGTAGGGTCAGGTTTAGGGTTCGGTTTAGGGTTAGGGTTCGGGTTCGGTTTAGGGTTAGGGTTAGGGTGAAGTTTAATTTAAGTGTGAGGGTTGAATTTAGGGTTAGCGTTAGGGGTTAGGGTTAGGATTAGGGTTAGGTTTCAGTTTAGGGTTAAGGTTAGGTTTAGAGTTAGGGTTAGGGTAAGTGTTAGGGTTAAGTCATGTTTAGGTTTAGGGCTAGGTTAAGATTAGAGATAGGGTTCGGTTAAGGGTTGGGGTTAGGTTTAGATGTTAGGGTGAGGGTTAGTGCTAGGTTTCCATTTAAGCTGAGTGTGGAATGCAAGCTTTAGGGTTAGGATTAGGGTTAGAGTTAGAGTTAGGGTCAGGGTTAGGGTTAAGTTTAGGGTTAGGGTTAGGTTTATGGTTAGGATTAGGGTTAGGGTCAGGGTTAGGGGAAGATTTAGTGTTATGTTTAGTTTTAGGGTTAGGGTTAGGGTGATGTTTATGTTAAGCGAGAGGGTTAGGGTTAGCGGTTAGGGTTCAGGTTAGGGTCAGTTTTAGGGTTAGTTTTAGGTTTAGGGTTAGGGTTAGGTTTAGTGTTAGTGTTAATTGTGGTGAGGGTTTGAATGAAGTTAGGGTAGGTTTAGGGTTATGGTTGGGGTGACATTTTGGCTAAGAGTGAGGGTTCGGCTTCGGGTTAGAGTTAGGGTTAGTTTTAGGGTTAATGTTAGGTTTTGGCTAAGGATTAGGGTTAGAGTTACGGTTAGGGGTTAGTGTTTCAGTTAAGTTTAGGGTAGGGTTATAATTAGGGTTAAGTTTAGGGTTACGGTAAGAGATTTACGTTTACAGTTAAGGTGAGGGTTTTGGGTAAGTGTTACGCTTAGGGTTAGGGCTAGGTTTAGGGTTAGATTTAGGGTTAGGGGTTAGGGTTAGGTGTAATTTTACGGTAGGCTTAAAGTTAGGGTTAAGGTGAGGTTAGGTTTAGGGTCAGGGTTAGGATTAGAATTAGGTTTAGGGTTAGGGTTAGGTTCAGGGCTATTGTAAGGGTTAGGTTTAGGGTTACAGATGGACTTGCATTATGGTTAGAGTTAGGTTGAAGGTAAGGGTTTGGGTTAGGTCTAGGTATAGGGTTACGGTTAGGGTTAGGTTTTGGATGATGTTTAGGATAGGGTGAGGGTTAAATTTATGGTTAGGGCTAGAGTTTGGGTTTGTGTTCAGGTTAGTGTTAAGGTTAGGTTTAGGGTTCGGGTTAAGGTTAGGAGTTATGTTTAGGGTTAGTGTTAGGTTTAGGGATAGGGTTAGTGTGAAGTTCAGGTTAAGTGGGAGATTTAGGATAAGGGTTAGGATTACGGTTAGGATTATAGATAGTGTTAGACGTTTGGTTTAGGGTGTTAGGGTTACGTTTATGGTTAGGGTAGGCTTAAGTTTAGGGTTAATGTTAGGTTTAGGGTTAGATTAGTGTCACTGTTTGTGTTAGATTTAGGGTTAGGGACAGGGTTAGGGATAAGTTTAGGGATAGCGTTAGGTTTAGGGTTGGGGATACGTTTAAGGGTTAGGGTGACTGTTATGGTTAGGTTTACAGTTAAGGAGAGGGTTTAGGTTAATTGTTATGTCAGGGTTAGGTTTAGAGTTAGGCTTAGGGTTAGGGTGAAGTTTCAGTTAATAGTGAGGGTTAGGGTTAAGGTTAGTGTTAGGTTTAGGGTTAGGGTTAGGGTGGGGGTAAGGTTACTGTTAAGGCTAGGTTTACGGTAAAGGGTGGTGCTGGTTAGGGTTAGGGTTAGGTTTAGAGTTAGAGTTAGTGCTAGCGTTTAGGGTTAGGGTCAAGTTTCGAGTTATTGTTAGGTTTAGGGTTAGGTTTAGGATGGAGTTAAGGTTACGGTTAATTTTATTTTTAGGGTAAGGGTTAGGTTTAGGTCAGGGTTAGGGCTAGGATTAGGGATAGGGTTAGGGTTGGGGATAGGGTTAGGGGTTCGTGTGAGGGTTAGGGTTAGGTTTACAGTTCAGCTGATGTTTTAGGGTGTTACGGTTAGGGTTACGGTTAGAGTTAGAGTTAGGGTTCGGGTTAGGTTTATGCTTAGGATTAGGGTTAGGGTCAGGGTTGGGGGAGATTTAGTGTTATGTTCAGTTTTAGGGCTAGGGTGAAGTATACGTTAAGCTTGAGGTTTAGGGTTAGGAGTTAGGATTCAGGTTAGGGTCAGGATTAGCGTTAGGTTTAGGGTTAGTGTTAGGTTTAGTGTTAGTGTTAGTTTTGCTTAGGGTTAGGGTTTGAACGAAGTTAGGGTAGGTTTAGGGTTATGGTTAGGGTGAAATTTTGGTTAAAGGTGAGGGTTCAGTTTAGGTTTAGGGTTAGGGTTAGGGGTTAGGGTTAGGTTTAAGCTTATGTTAGGGTTAAGTTAGGGTGAAGGTTAGGGTAGAGTTAGGGTCAGGGTTAGGATTAGGTTTAGGGCGAGGGTTAGGGTCAGAGTTATTTTAGTGGTTAGGTTTAGGGTTACGAGTGGGCCAAGGTTAAGGTTAGGGTTAGGTTTAGGGGTAGGGTTAGGGTTAAAGTTAGGTTTAGCTTTAGGTTAGGGAAAGGGTGAAGTTTAAGATAGGGTGAGGGTTATGGTCATGGCTAAGGTTTGGTTTATTTTTCAGGGTAGTGTTAAGGTTATGTTTAGGGTTAGGGTTAAGTGACCGGTTCTGTTTAGTTTTAGGGTTAGGGTTAGATTTTAGGTTAATGTTAAGTGTAACCGTTAGGGTTACGATTTGTGTTAGGCATTGTGTTTGGGGTGAGGGTTAGGTTTAGGGTTAGGGTTGGGTAGGGTTAGGATTATGGTTATGGTAAGGTGTTAGGGGTTAGAGGTGTAGTTTAGGGCTAGGGTTTGGGTGAGGGTTCCGGTTAGGCATTGCGGTTCTGGTCATGGTTAGGTTTGGTTTAAGGTTAGGGTTAAGTGTTAGAGTTAGGGTGAGAGGTAGGGTTAAGGTTTGGGTTAGGCTTTGGTGTTAGGGTTAGGGTTATCGTTAGGGCTTACGGGTTCAGGTTAGTGTTCAGGTTAGGGCTAGGGTTAGCATTAGGTTTAGGGTTGGGAGATAGGTTTAGGGGTTAGAGTGAGGGGGTTACGGTTAGTTTTACACTTAAATGAGGGTTTAGTGTGTTATGCTTAGGGTTAGCTTTACAGTTAGGTTTAGATTTAAGGTTAGGGTTAGGTGTAGTGGAAGATTTAGGTTTAGGTTTAGGGTTAGCGTTAGTGTTCTATTTAGGGTCAAGGTTAGAGTTAGGGTTAGGATTAGGTCTAGGATTAGGATTAGGTTTAAGGTTATTTTCAGGGCTATCGTAAGGGTTAGGTTTAGGGTTACAGATGGACTAACGTTATGGATAGAGTTAGGTTTAAGTTTAGGGTTTGGGTTAGGTTTAGGTTTAGGATTAAGTTTAGGGTTAGGGTTTGGATGAAGTTCAGATAGGGTGAGGGTTATTTTTACGGTTAGGGCTAGAGGTTGGACTTGTTTTCAGATTAGTGTTACGGTTAGGTTTAGGCTTCGGGTTAGGGTTCAGGTTATGTTTAGGGTTAGGTTTAGGTTTAGTGTGAAGTTTAGATTAAAGGTGAGTTTTCGGATAAGGGTTACGATTAGGGTTAGGATTATAGATAGTGCTAGACGTTAGGTTTAGGGAGTGAGGCTTAGGTTTATGGTTAGGGTAGCCTTAAGTTTAGGGTTAATGTCAGGGTTAGGGTTGGATTAGGGTTTCTGTTCATTTAGGGTTAGTGTTAGGGATAGGGTTAGGGATAGCGTTAGGTTTAGGGTTGGGGATATATATGGTTAAGCACTAGGGTGACGGTTAGGGTTAGTTTTACAGTTAAGGTGAGGTTTTAGGTTAATTCTGATGGTTAGGGTTAGGGTTAAGGTGAAGTTTCAGTTAATAGTGACGTTTAGGGTTAAGGTTAGAGGTTGGTTTAAGGTTAGTGTTAGGTTTAGGTTAAGTTTAGGGTTGGGGTAGGGTAAAGGTTAGGTTTAAGGCTAGGTTTGCTGTAAAGGGTAGGGCTAAGTTAGGGCTGGAGCTAGCTTTAGAGTTAGAGTTAGTGCTATGGTTTAGGGTTAGGGTCAGGTTAAGAGTTAGTGTTAGGGTTAGGATAGAGTTTAGTTCAGGGCTTCGTATTAGGCTAAGGGTTAGGTTTAGGTCAGGGTTAGGGTTAGGATTAGGGATAGGGTTAGTGTTAGGGAAATGGTTAGGGGTTTGTGTGAGGGTTAGTGTTAGGTTTACAGTTAAGCTGATGTTTTAGGGTGTGAGGTTTAGGGTTGGAGTTAGGGTTAGGTTTAGGGTTAGGTCCAGACTTACGGAATAGTTTAGGGTTCATATAGTTTTAGGATTAGGTTTAGGTTTAGGGTGAAGTTTAGGTTAAGGATGAGGGTTAGGGTTAGGGTTAGGGAGAACTGCCTTGCGGTAGCCGTGTTCTGGAAGTGGAACGAGTATGTAGTGTTAGCGTTAAGCTATTGTGAAGGCTTGTTTTGGCCCAGGGAAAGCAAAGCGCTGGGGAAATCCTAACAAACCCCGGGGTCTTTCCACAGTTCAAAGTGTGTAACCACAGACTCTTTTCCAAATAAGAGAGCGCACAGGCAACAGCAGCCTGCATGATTCTCAGTGAAAGGGAGAACTCCCTGACTTCATCCAGTCCTCTGAGCAAAGCAGGCAAGAGGAGAGAACCTTTTTTTCCTTCCTCTTTCCTGCAATGAATTCCTCATTTGCTCTCGCAAATGCAAGGCTTCTTCTGAAAAACTGCATCGCAGGGCATTTCTCCTTCCAGGGGATCAACTACATAGTTCTAGCTTTAAGAGATTGTGAAAGCACCCAGGGAGAAAAGGCCTTTTTTTTAAATCTATTTTCTGCCTGAATTCGGTCAATTCGCCCTTGCGAAAGCAAGGTTTTCTTGCACAAACTACCAAGCAGTAACCTCTCTCCTGGCAGAGTAAATCCTATGCAGTGTTGCCCTGAAGGGATACGGTTGGCACAGTGAGGCCCAGGGAAAACACAGTGCAGAGAGAAATTCCAGCAAAGCCACGTATTTCCCCATATGAAAGCATGTCAATTTCATTTATTTGCCAAGAACAGAGCTCAGAGGCAACATGAGATTCTGTGTATCTCAGTGAAGAAAAAACACTCTGACTTCATCCATTCCTCTGCCGAAAGCAGTTAGAATGAGAAAACCGTCATTTGGTTTCGCTTTCCTGCAAGGAGCTGGGCAAATCTGCCTTCGCGAAGGGAAGTTTTCCTCCGGAGAACTGCCTTGCGGCAGCCGTGTTCCGGAAGTGGCACGGGTATGCAGTGTTAGCGTTAAGCTGTTGTGAAGGCTCGTTTTGGCCCAGGGAAAACAAAGCGCCTGGGGAAATCCTAACAAACCCCGGTGCCTTTCCCCAGTTCCATGTGTGTAACTACAGAATCTTTTCCAAATAAGAGAGCGCACAGGCAACAGCAGCCTGCATGATTCTCAGTGAAAGGGAGAACTCCCTGACTTCATCCAGTCCTCTGAGCAAAGCAGGCATAAGGAGAGAACCTTTTCTTCCTTCCTCTTTCCTGCAATGAATTCCTCATTTGCACTTGCAAACGCAAGTCTTCTTGTGAAAAACTACATCGCAGGGGATTTATCCTTCCAGAGTAGCAACTGCATAGTCTTAGCTTTAAGAGACTGTGAAAGCACCCAGGGAGAAAAAGGCCTTTTGTATTCTCTTTCCGGCCTGAACGCTGTCAATTCGCACTTCCAAAAGCAACGTTTCCTAGCACCAACTGCAAAGCAGTAACCTCTCTCCTGGCAGAGTAAATCCTATGTACTGTTGCCCTGAAGAGGTATTGTAGGTAGAGTGAGGCCCAGGGAAATCACAGTGTGTATTGAAATGATAGCAAAGCCATGTCTTTCCCCACTTGAATGCATGTCAATTTCGGTTATTTGCCGGGAACAGAGCTCAGAGGCAACATCAGATTTTGTGTATCTCAGTGAAAAAAAGAACACTCTGACTTCATCCATTCCTCTGACGAAAGCAGTTAGAATGAGAAAACCATCGTTTGGTTTCGCTTTCCTGCAACGAGCTGGGCAAATCTGCCCTTCGCGAAGGCAAGATTTCCTCCGGAGAACTGCGTTGCGGTAGTCGTGTTCTGGAAGTGGAACGAGGATGCAGTGTTAGCGTTAAGTTATTGTGAAGACTCTTTTTGGCCCAGGGAAAACAAAGCGCCTGGGGAAATCCTAACAAACCCCGGTGCCTTTCCACACTTCAAAGCGTGTCGCTGCAGGCTCTTTTCCAAAAAAGAGTTATGGTTAGGGTTAGGGTTAGGGTTAGGGTTAGGGTTAGGGTTAGGGTTAGGGTTAGGGTTAGGGTTAGGGTTAGGGTTAGGGTTAGGGTTAGGGTTAGGGTTAGGGTTAGGGTTAGGGTTAGGGTTAGGGTTAGGGTTAGGGTTAGGGTTAGGGCTAAAGTTAGGGGTAAGTTTAGGGTTAGGTTTTGTTTTAGTGTTAGGGTTACGCTTAGGTTTAGGGTGAAGTTTAGGTTAAGAATGAGGGTTAGGTTTAGGGTTTGGTGTTTGGGTTAAGGTTAGGGTTAGGTTTAGGGTTAGGCTTAGTGTTAGGGTTAGGTGTTTGGTTTAATGGTAGGGTCAGGTTTAGGGTTCGGTTTAGGGTTAGGGTTCGGGTTCGGTTTAGGGTTAGGGTTAGGGTGAAGTTTAATTTAAGTGTGAGGGTTGAACTTAGGGTTAGCGTTAGGGGTTAGGGTTAGGATTAGGGTTAGGTTTCAGTTTAGGGTTAAGGTTAGGTTTAGAGTTAGGGTTAGGGTAAGTGTTAGGGTTAAGTCATGTTTAGGTTTAGGGCTAGGTTAAGGTTAGAGATAGGGTTCGGTTAAGGGTTGGGGTTAGGTTTAGATGTTAGGGTGAGGGTTAGTGCTAGGTTTCCATTTAAGCTGAGTGTGGAATGCAAGCTTTAGGGTTAGGATTAGGGTTAGAGTTAGAGTTAGGGTCAGGGTTAGGGTTAAGTTTAGGGTTAGGGTTAGGTTTATGGTTAGGATTAGGGTTAGGGTCAGGGTTAGGGGAAGATTTAGTGTTATGTTTAGTTTTAGGGTTAGGGTTAGGGTGATGTTTATGTTAAGCGAGAGGGTTAGGGTTAGCGGTTAGGGTTCAGGTTAGGGTCAGTTTTAGGGTTAGTTTTAGGTTTAGGGTTAGGGTTAGGTTTAGTGTTAGTGTTAATTGTGGTGAGGGTTTGAATGAAGTTAGGGTAGGTTTAGGGTTATGGTTGGGGTGACATTTTGGCTAAGAGTGAGGGTTCGGCTTCGGGTTAGAGTTAGGGTTAGTTTTAGGGTTAATGTTAGGTTTTGGCTAAGGATTAGGGTTAGAGTTACGGTTAGGGGTTAGTGTTTCAGTTAAGTTTAGGGTAGGGTTATAATTAGGGTTAAGTTTAGGGTTACGGTAAGAGATTTACGTTTACAGTTAAGGTGAGGGTTTTGGGTAAGTGTTACGCTTAGGGTTAGGGCTAGGTTTAGGGTTAGATTTAGGGTTAGGGGTTAGGGTTAGGTGTAATTTTACGGTAGGCTTAAAGTTAGGGTTAAGGTGAGGTTAGGTTTAGGGTCAGGGTTAGGATTAGAATTAGGTTTAGGGTTAGGGTTAGGTTCAGGGCTATTGTAAGGGTTAGGTTTAGGGTTACAGATGGACTTGCATTATGGTTAGAGTTAGGTTGAAGGTAAGGGTTTGGGTTAGGTCTAGGTATAGGGTTACGGTTAGGGTTAGGTTTTGGATGATGTTTAGGATAGGGTGAGGGTTAAATTTATGGTTAGGGCTAGAGTTTGGGTTTGTGTTCAGGTTAGTGTTAAGGTTAGGTTTAGGGTTCGGGTTAAGGTTAGGAGTTATGTTTAGGGTTAGTGTTAGGTTTAGGGATAGGGTTAGTGTGAAGTTCAGGTTAAGTGGGAGATTTAGGATAAGGGTTAGGATTACGGTTAGGATTATAGATAGTGTTAGACGTTTGGTTTAGGGTGTTAGGGTTACGTTTATGGTTAGGGTAGGCTTAAGTTTAGGGTTAATGTTAGGTTTAGGGTTAGATTAGTGTCACTGTTCGTGTTAGATTTAGGGTTAGGGACAGGGTTAGGGATAAGTTTAGGGATAGCGTTAGGTTTAGGGTTGGGGATACGTTTAAGGGTTAGGGTGACTGTTATGGTTAGGTTTACAGTTAAGGAGAGGGTTTAGGTTAATTGTTATGTCAGGGTTAGGTTTAGAGTTAGGCTTAGGGTTAGGGTGAAGTTTCAGTTAATAGTGAGGGTTAGGGTTAAGGTTAGTGTTAGGTTTAGGGTTAGGGTTAGGGTGGGGGTAAGGTTACTGTTAAGGCTAGGTTTACGGTAAAGGGTGGTGCTGGTTAGGGTTAGGGTTAGGTTTAGAGTTAGAGTTAGTGCTAGCGTTTAGGGTTAGGGTCAAGTTTCGAGTTATTGTTAGGTTTAGGGTTAGGTTTAGGATGGAGTTAAGGTTACGGTTAATTTTATTTTTAGGGTAAGGGTTAGGTTTAGGTCAGGGTTAGGGCTAGGATTAGGGATAGGGTTAGGGTTGGGGATAGGGTTAGGGGTTCGTGTGAGGGTTAGGGTTAGGTTTACAGTTCAGCTGATGTTTTAGGGTGTTACGGTTAGGGTTACGGTTAGAGTTAGAGTTAGGGTTCGGGTTAGGTTTATGCTTAGGATTAGGGTTAGGGTCAGGGTTGGGGGAGATTTAGTGTTATGTTCAGTTTTAGGGCTAGGGTGAAGTATACGTTAAGCTTGAGGTTTAGGGTTAGGAGTTAGGATTCAGGTTAGGGTCAGGATTAGCGTTAGGTTTAGGGTTAGTGTTAGGTTTAGTGTTAGTGTTAGTTTTGCTTAGGGTTAGGGTTTGAACGAAGTTAGGGTAGGTTTAGGGTTATGGTTAGGGTGAAATTTTGGTTAAAGGTGAGGGTTCAGTTTAGGTTTAGGGTTAGGGTTAGGGGTTAGGGTTAGGTTTAAGCTTATGTTAGGGTTAAGTTAGGGTGAAGGTTAGGGTAGAGTTAGGGTCAGGGTTAGGATTAGGTTTAGGGCGAGGGTTAGGGTCAGAGTTATTTTAGTGGTTAGGTTTAGGGTTACGAGTGGGCCAAGGTTAAGGTTAGGGTTAGGTTTAGGGGTAGGGTTAGGGTTAAAGTTAGGTTTAGCTTTAGGTTAGGGAAAGGGTGAAGTTTAAGATAGGGTGAGGGTTATGGTCATGGCTAAGGTTTGGTTTATTTTTCAGGGTAGTGTTAAGGTTATGTTTAGGGTTAGGGTTAAGTGACCGGTTCTGTTTAGTTTTAGGGTTAGGGTTAGATTTTAGGTTAATGTTAAGTGTAACCGTTAGGGTTACGATTTGTGTTAGGCATTGTGGTTGGGGTGAGGGTTAGGTTTAGGGTTAGGGTTGGGTAGGGTTAGGATTATGGTTATGGTAAGGTGTTAGGGGTTAGAGGTGTAGTTTAGGGCTAGGGTTTGGGTGAGGGTTCCGGTTAGGCATTGCGGTTCTGGTCATGGTTAGGTTTGGTTTAAGGTTAGGGTTAAGTGTTAGAGTTAGGGTGAGAGGTAGGGTTAAGGTTTGGGTTAGGCTTTGGTGTTAGGGTTAGGGTTATCGTTAGGGCTTACGGGTTCAGGTTAGTGTTCAGGTTAGGGCTAGGGTTAGCATTAGGTTTAGGGTTGGGAGATAGGTTTAGGGGTTAGAGTGAGGGGGTTACGGTTAGTTTTACACTTAAATGAGGGTTTAGTGTGTTATGCTTAGGGTTAGCTTTACAGTTAGGTTTAGATTTAAGGTTAGGGTTAGGTGTAGTGGAAGATTTAGGTTTAGGTTTAGGGTTAGCGTTAGTGTTCTATTTAGGGTCAAGGTTAGAGTTAGGGTTAGGATTAGGTCTAGGATTAGGATTAGGTTTAAGGTTATTTTCAGGGCTATCGTAAGGGTTAGGTTTAGGGTTACAGATGGACTAACGTTATGGATAGAGTTAGGTTTAAGTTTAGGGTTTGGGTTAGGTTTAGGTTTAGGATTAAGTTTAGGGTTAGGGTTTGGATGAAGTTCAGATAGGGTGAGGGTTATTTTTACGGTTAGGGCTAGAGGTTGGACTTGTTTTCAGATTAGTGTTACGGTTAGGTTTAGGCTTCGGGTTAGGGTTCAGGTTATGTTTAGGGTTAGGTTTAGGTTTAGTGTGAAGTTTAGATTAAAGGTGAGTTTTCGGATAAGGGTTACGATTAGGGTTAGGATTATAGATAGTGCTAGACGTTAGGTTTAGGGAGTGAGGCTTAGGTTTATGGTTAGGGTAGCCTTAAGTTTAGGGTTAATGTCAGGGTTAGGGTTGGATTAGGGTTTCTGTTCATTTAGGGTTAGTGTTAGGGATAGGGTTAGGGATAGCGTTAGGTTTAGGGTTGGGGATATATATGGTTAAGCACTAGGGTGACGGTTAGGGTTAGTTTTACAGTTAAGGTGAGGTTTTAGGTTAATTCTGATGGTTAGGGTTAGGGTTAAGGTGAAGTTTCAGTTAATAGTGACGTTTAGGGTTAAGGTTAGAGGTTGGTTTAAGGTTAGTGTTAGGTTTAGGTTAAGTTTAGGGTTGGGGTAGGGTAAAGGTTAGGTTTAAGGCTAGGTTTGCTGTAAAGGGTAGGGCTAAGTTAGGGCTGGAGCTAGCTTTAGAGTTAGAGTTAGTGCTATGGTTTAGGGTTAGGGTCAGGTTAAGAGTTAGTGTTAGGGTTAGGATAGAGTTTAGTTCAGGGCTTCGTATTAGGCTAAGGGTTAGGTTTAGGTCAGGGTTAGGGTTAGGATTAGGGATAGGGTTAGTGTTAGGGAAATGGTTAGGGGTTTGTGTGAGGGTTAGTGTTAGGTTTACAGTTAAGCTGATGTTTTAGGGTGTGAGGTTTAGGGTTGGAGTTAGGGTTAGGTTTAGGGTTAGGTCCAGACTTACGGAATAGTTTAGGGTTCATATAGTTTTAGGATTAGGTTTAGGTTTAGGGTGAAGTTTAGGTTAAGGATGAGGGTTAGGGTTAGGGTTAGGGAGAACTGCCTTGCGGTAGCCGTGTTCTGGAAGTGGAACGAGTATGTAGTGTTAGCGTTAAGCTATTGTGAAGGCTTGTTTTGGCCCAGGGAAAGCAAAGCGCTGGGGAAATCCTAACAAACCCCGGGGTCTTTCCACAGTTCAAAGTGTGTAACCACAGACTCTTTTCCAAATAAGAGAGCGCACAGGCAACAGCAGCCTGCATGATTCTCAGTGAAAGGGAGAACTCCCTGACTTCATCCAGTCCTCTGAGCAAAGCAGGCAAGAGGAGAGAACCTTTTTTTCCTTCCTCTTTCCTGCAATGAATTCCTCATTTGCTCTCGCAAATGCAAGGCTTCTTCTGAAAAACTGCATCGCAGGGCATTTCTCCTTCCAGGGGATCAACTACATAGTTCTAGCTTTAAGAGATTGTGAAAGCACCCAGGGAGAAAAGGCCTTTTTTTTAAATCTATTTTCTGCCTGAATTCGGTCAATTCGCCCTTGCGAAAGCAAGGTTTTCTTGCACAAACTACCAAGCAGTAACCTCTCTCCTGGCAGAGTAAATCCTATGCAGTGTTGCCCTGAAGGGATACGGTTGGCACAGTGAGGCCCAGGGAAAACACAGTGCAGAGAGAAATTCCAGCAAAGCCACGTATTTCCCCATATGAAAGCATGTCAATTTCATTTATTTGCCAAGAACAGAGCTCAGAGGCAACATGAGATTCTGTGTATCTCAGTGAAGAAAAAACACTCTGACTTCATCCATTCCTCTGCCGAAAGCAGTTAGAATGAGAAAACCGTCATTTGGTTTCGCTTTCCTGCAAGGAGCTGGGCAAATCTGCCTTCGCGAAGGGAAGTTTTCCTCCGGAGAACTGCCTTGCGGCAGCCGTGTTCCGGAAGTGGCACGGGTATGCAGTGTTAGCGTTAAGCTGTTGTGAAGGCTCGTTTTGGCCCAGGGAAAACAAAGCGCCTGGGGAAATCCTAACAAACCCCGGTGCCTTTCCCCAGTTCCATGTGTGTAACTACAGAATCTTTTCCAAATAAGAGAGCGCACAGGCAACAGCAGCCTGCATGATTCTCAGTGAAAGGGAGAACTCCCTGACTTCATCCAGTCCTCTGAGCAAAGCAGGCATAAGGAGAGAACCTTTTCTTCCTTCCTCTTTCCTGCAATGAATTCCTCATTTGCACTTGCAAACGCAAGTCTTCTTGTGAAAAACTACATCGCAGGGGATTTATCCTTCCAGAGTAGCAACTGCATAGTCTTAGCTTTAAGAGACTGTGAAAGCACCCAGGGAGAAAAAGGCCTTTTGTATTCTCTTTCCGGCCTGAACGCTGTCAATTCGCACTTCCAAAAGCAACGTTTCCTAGCACCAACTGCAAAGCAGTAACCTCTCTCCTGGCAGAGTAAATCCTATGTACTGTTGCCCTGAAGAGGTATTGTAGGTAGAGTGAGGCCCAGGGAAATCACAGTGTGTATTGAAATGATAGCAAAGCCATGTCTTTCCCCACTTGAATGCATGTCAATTTCGGTTATTTGCCGGGAACAGAGCTCAGAGGCAACATCAGATTTTGTGTATCTCAGTGAAAAAAAGAACACTCTGACTTCATCCATTCCTCTGACGAAAGCAGTTAGAATGAGAAAACCATCGTTTGGTTTCGCTTTCCTGCAACGAGCTGGGCAAATCTGCCCTTCGCGAAGGCAAGATTTCCTCCGGAGAACTGCGTTGCGGTAGTCGTGTTCTGGAAGTGGAACGAGGATGCAGTGTTAGCGTTAAGTTATTGTGAAGACTCTTTTTGGCCCAGGGAAAACAAAGCGCCTGGGGAAATCCTAACAAACCCCGGTGCCTTTCCACACTTCAAAGCGTGTCGCTGCAGGCTCTTTTCCAAAAAAGAGTTATGGTTAGGGTTAGGGTTAGGGTTAGGGTTAGGGTTAGGGTTAGGGTTAGGGTTAGGGTTAGGGTTAGGGTTAGGGTTAGGGTTAGGGTTAGGGTTAGGGTTAGGGTTAGGGTTAGGGTTAGGGTTAGGGTTAGGGTTAGGGTTAGGGTTAGGGTTAGGGTTAGGGTTAGGGCTAAAGTTAGGGGTAAGTTTAGGGTTAGGTTTTGTTTTAGTGTTAGGGTTACGCTTAGGTTTAGGGTGAAGTTTAGGTTAAGAATGAGGGTTAGGTTTAGGGTTTGGTGTTTGGGTTAAGGTTAGGGTTAGGTTTAGGGTTAGGCTTAGTGTTAGGGTTAGGTGTTTGGTTTAATGGTAGGGTCAGGTTTAGGGTTCGGTTTAGGGTTAGGGTTCGGGTTCCGTTTAGGGTTAGGGTTAGGGTGAAGTTTAATTTAAGTGTGAGGGTTGAACTTAGGGTTAGCGTTAGGGGTTAGGGTTAGGATTAGGGTTAGGTTTCAGTTTAGGGTTAAGGTTAGGTTTAGAGTTAGGGTTAGGGTAAGTGTTAGGGTTAAGTCATGTTTAGGTTTAGGGCTAGGTTAAGGTTAGAGATAGGGTTCGGTTAAGGGTTGGGGTTAGGTTTAGATGTTAGGGTGAGGGTTAGTGCTAGGTTTCCATTTAAGCTGAGTGTGGAATGCAAGCTTTAGGGTTAGGATTAGGGTTAGAGTTAGAGTTAGGGTCAGGGTTAGGGTTAAGTTTAGGGTTAGGGTTAGGTTTATGGTTAGGATTAGGGTTAGGGTCAAGGTTAGGGGAAGATTTAGTGTTATGTTTAGTTTTAGGGTTAGGGTTAGGGTGAAGTTTATGTTAAGCGAGAGGGTTAGGGTTAGCGGTTAGGGTTCAAGTTAGGGTCAGTTTTAGGGTTAGTTTTAGGTTTAGGGTTAGGGTTAGGTTTAGTGTTAGTGTTAATTGTGGTGAGGGTTTGAATGAAGTTAGGGTAGGTTTAGGGTTATGGTTGGGGTGACATTTTGGCTAAGAGTGAGGGTTCGGCTTCGGGTTAGAGTTAGGGTTAGTTTTAGGGTTAATGTTAGGTTTTGGCTAAGGATTAGGGTTAGAGTTACGGTTAGGGGTTAGTGTTTCAGTTAAGTTTAGGGTAGGGTTATAATTAGGGTTAAGTTTAGGGTTACGGTAAGAGATTTACGTTTACAGTTAAGGTGAGGGTTTTGGGTAAGTGTTACGCTTAGGGTTAGGGCTAGGTTTAGGGTTAGATTTAGGGTTAGGGGTTAGGGTTAGGTGTAATTTTACGGTAGGCTTAAAGTTAGGGTTAAGGTGAGGTTAGGTTTAGGGTCAGGGTTAGGATTAGAATTAGGTTTAGGGTTAGGGTTAGGTTCAGGGCTATTGTAAGGGTTAGGTTTAGGGTTACAGATGGACTTGCATTATGGTTAGAGTTAGGTTGAAGGTAAGGGTTTGGGTTAGGTCTAGGTATAGGGTTACGGTTAGGGTTAGGTTTTGGATGATGTTTAGGATAGGGTGAGGGTTAAATTTATGGTTAGGGCTAGAGTTTGGGTTGGTGTTCAGGTTAGTGTTAAGGTTAGGTTTAGGGTTCGGGTTAAGGTTAGGAGTTATGTTTAGGGTTAGTGTTAGGTTTAGGGATAGGGTTAGTGCCGGGGGCCAGCCTCAGCAATGAACAGGGTTACCAGAGGAGGGGTAGAGTTCGGCGAAAAAAGAATGAGCGGTAGAGTGTCTTATATTTTCATTCTGCAGAAGAAGAAGGCTCTGCTCTTTATTTTTTACATGGTCTTTTATATCATAAGCTTACAAAAGCATAACATCGCATGATCAATAAAGGGGCAGTACAAGATATAATCATAAACATCATTTCCCAGAGACATAATTTTCCAAGTGACACATAGTACAGTTCCGCATACATACACAAGTACAATGAGTTTTTTGTTTAATTGAAGAGAATGTTTTGTTGATATATTTTTACACAAAATAATAATTGACTTCATATTGCTTTACACTTATGCTTAATTTTGCAATACCTTCCACAGTTTTTATAACAATTAATCTTTTTGCAAAATCATTGTTACATAGGCTTTGTCCATCTTGTCCAGGGTGGTCAAGTTCCTGAAGCCCAGCCACTTTGGGTTACGTCATATTGTCCACGATTATGCCAAGGACAATTAGCCCAATCTCTACACCCAAAGACCAGTCAAGCGCAGCAGTGAGCGGGGTGGACGAGAAAGTTGACCTGTAATTGGCTGAGAGATTGGCTGAGAGAACTCACTGCCTTTTGTTTTTCCACTTTTATGGGGTCATGTGTGGGTGGTGGTTTAATCACAAAAAGGGCCTTGGTAAATACCAGGATTTCACCATCCTATTCTTGTTTTCCATAGTCGAGCTATTTGTTTTTCCCCTAAGACAACTTCATGTTGATCCCCAAGTAACACACGGGCTGTCCCTACCCGAGATTTCACCAGGGGATTATGAGTAGGACGCCCCCCGTCCAAAGGTCCCTAAATCTATAATGGAATTTTATGCTTATACATTCTGCTATATACAGGCTGAAAATGAAATAGAAACATAACACAGATGACAGAGATATTCCTGACTTTTCAGGAATTCTTCGATGTTTATGCTGGGGGCAGTGGGTGCAGAGGGGCCGCCCTTGCAGCCTGGCTCTTCCTGACTTTTCAGGAATTCTTCAATGTTTATGCTGGGGGCAGTGGGTGCAGAGAGGCTGCCCTTGCAGCCTGGCTCCCAGCAGGTTAGTGTGAAGTTCAGGTTAAGTGGGAGATTTAGGATAAGGGTTAGGATTACGGTTAGGATTATAGATAGTGTTAGACGTTTGGTTTAGGGTGTTAGGGTTACGTTTATGGTTAGGGTAGGCTTAAGTTTAGGGTTAATGTTAGGTTTAGGGTTAGATTAGTGTCACTGTTCGTGTTAGATTTAGGGTTAGGGACAGGGTTAGGGATAAGTTTAGGGATAGCGTTAGGTTTAGGGTTGGGGATACGTTTAAGGGTTAGGGTGACTGTTATGGTTAGGTTTACAGTTAAGGAGAGGGTTTAGGTTAATTGTTATGTCAGGGTTAGGTTTAGAGTTAGGCTTAGGGTTAGGGTGAAGTTTCAGTTAATAGTGAGGGTTAGGGTTAAGGTTAGTGTTAGGTTTAGGGTTAGGGTTAGGGTGGGGGTAAGGTTACTGTTAAGGCTAGGTTTACGGTAAAGGGTTAGGGTTAGGGTTAGGTTTAGAGTTAGAGTTAGTGCTAGCGTTTAGGGTTAGGGTCAAGTTTCGAGTTATTGTTAGGTTTAGGGTTAGGTTTAGGATGGAGTTAAGGTTACGGTTAATTTTATTTTTAGGGTAAGGGTTAGGTTTAGGTCAGGGTTAGGGCTAGGATTAGGGATAGGGTTAGGGTTGGGGATAGGGTTAGGGGTTCGTGTGAGGGTTAGGGTTAGGTTTACAGTTCAGCTGATGTTTTAGGGTGTTACGGTTAGGGTTACGGTTAGAGTTAGAGTTAGGGTTCGGGTTAGGTTTATGCTTAGGATTAGGGTTAGGGTCAGGGTTGGGGGAGATTTAGTGTTATGTTCAGTTTTAGGGCTAGGGTGAAGTATACGTTAAGCTTGAGGTTTAGGGTTAGGAGTTAGGATTCAGGTTAGGGTCAGGATTAGCGTTAGGTTTAGGGTTAGTGTTAGGTTTAGTGTTAGTGTTAGTTTTGCTTAGGGTTAGGGTTTGAACGAAGTTAGGGTAGGTTTAGGGTTATGGTTAGGGTGAAATTTTGGTTAAAGCTGAGGGTTCAGTTTAGGTTTAGGGTTAGGGTTAGGGGTTAGGGTTAGGTTTAAGCTTATGTTAGGGTTAAGTTAGGGTGAAGGTTAGGGTAGAGTTAGGGTCAGGGTTAGGATTAGGTTTAGGGAGAGAGTTAGGGTCAGAGTTATTTTAGTGGTTAGGTTTAGGGTTACAAGTGGGCCAAGGTTAAAGTTAGGGTTAGGTTTAGGGGTAGGGTTAGGGTTAAAGTTAGGTTTAGCTTTAGGTTAGGGAAAGGGTGAAGTTTAAGATAGGGTGAGGGTTATGGTCATGGCTAAGGTTTGGTTTATTTTTCAGGGTAGTGTTAAGGTTATGTTTAGGGTTAGGGTTAAGTGACCGGTTCTGTTTAGTTTTAGGGTTAGGGTTAGATTTTAGGTTAATGTTAAGTGTAACTGTTAGGGTTACGATTTGTGTTAGGCATTGTGGTTGGGGTGAGGGTTAGGTTTAGGGTTAGGGTTGGGTAGGGTTAGGATTATGGTTATGGTAAGGTGTTAGGGGTTAGAGGTGTAGTTTAGGGCTAGGGTTTGGGTGAGGGTTCCGGTTAGGCATTGCGGTTCTGGTCATGGTTAGGTTTGGTTTAGGGTTAGGGTTAAGTGTTAGAGTTAGGGTGAGAGGTAGGGTTAAGGTTTGGGTTAGGCTTTGGTGTTAGGGTTAGGGTTATCGTTAGGGCTTACGGGTTCAGGTTAGTGTTCAGGTTAGGGCTAGGGTTAGCATTAGGTTTAGGGTTGGGAGATAGGTTTAGGGGTTAGAGTGAGGGGGTTACGGTTAGTTTTACACTTAAATGAGGGTTTAGTGTGTTATGCTTAGGGTTAGCTTTACAGTTAGGTTTAGATTTAAGGTTAGGGTTAGGTGTAGTGGAAGATTTAGGTTTAGGTTTAGGGTTAGCGTTAGTGTTCTATTTAGGGTCAAGGTTAGAGTTAGGGTTAGGATTAGGTCTAGGATTAGGATTAGGTTTAAGGTTATTTTCAGGGCTATCGTAAGGGTTAGGTTTAGGGTTACAGATGGACTAACGTTATGGATAGAGTTAGGTTTAAGTTTAGGGTTTGGGTTAGGTTTAGGTTTAGGATTAAGTTTAGGGTTAGGGTTTGGATGAAGTTCAGATAGGGTGAGGGTTATTTTTACGGTTAGGGCTAGAGGTTGGATTTGTTTTCAGATTAGTGTTACGGTTAGGTTTAGGCTTCGGGTTAGGGTTCAGGTTATGTTTAGGGTTAGGTTTAGGTTTAGTGTGAAGTTTAGATTAAAGGTGAGTTTTCGGATAAGGGTTACGATTAGGGTTAGGATTATAGATAGTGCTAGACGTTAGGTTTAGGGAGTGAGGCTTAGGTTTATGGTTAGGGTAGCCTTAAGTTTAGGGTTAATGTCAGGGTTAGGGTTGGATTAGGGTTTCTGTTCATTTAGGGTTAGTGTTAGGGATAGGGTTAGGGATAGCGTTAGGTTTAGGGTTGGGGATATATATGGTTAAGCACTAGGGTGACTGTTAGGGATAGTTTTACAGTTAAGGTGAGGTTTTAGGTTAATTCTGATGGTTAGGGTTAGGGTTAAGGTGAAGTTTCAGTTAATAGTGACGTTTAGGGTTAAGGTTAGAGGTTGGTTTAAGGTTAGTGTTAGGTTTAGGTTAAGTTTAGGGTTGGGGTAGGGTAAAGGTTAGGTTTAAGGCTAGGTTTGCTGTAAAGGGTAGGGCTAAGTTAGGGCTGGAGCTAGCTTTACAGTTAGACTTAGTGCTATGGTTTAGGGTTAGGGTCAGGTTAAGAGTTAGTGTTAGGGTTAGGGTTAGGATAGAGTTTAGTTCAGGGCTTCGTATTAGGCTAAGGGTTAGGTTTAGGTCAGGGTTAGGGTTAGGATTAGGGATAGGGTTAGTGTTAGGGAAATGGTTAAGGGTTTGTGTGAGGGTTAGTGTTAGGTTTACAGTTAAGCTGATGTTTTAGGGTGTGAGGTTTAGGGTTGGAGTTAGGGTTAGGTTTAGGGTTAGGTCCAGACTTACGGAATAGTTTAGGGTTCATATAGTTTTAGGATTAGGTTTAGGTTTAGGGTGAAGTTTAGGTTAAGGATGAGGGTTAGGGTTAGGGTTAGGGAGAACTGCCTTGCGGTAGCCGTGTTCTGGAAGTGCAACGAGTATGTAGTGTTAGCGTTAAGCTATTGTGAAGGCTTGTTTTGGCCCAGGGAAAGCAAAGCGCTGGGGAAATCCTAACAAACCCCGGGGTCTTTCCACAGTTCAAAGTGTGTAACCACAGACTCTTTTCCAAATAAGAGAGCGCACAGGCAACAGCAGCCTGCATGTTTCTCAGTGAAAGGGAGAACTCCCTGACTTCATCCAGTCCTCTGAGCAAAGCAGGCAAGAGGAGAGAACCTTTTTTTCCTTCCTCTTTCCTGCAATGAATTCCTCATTTGCTCTCGCAAATGCAAGGCTTCTTCTGAAAAACTGCATCGCAGGGCATTTCTCCTTCCAGAGGATCAACTACATAGTTCTAGCTTTAAGAGATTGTGAAAGCACCCAGGGAGAAAAGGCCTTTTTTTAAATCTATTTTCTGCCTGAATTCGGTCAATTCGCCCTTGCGAAAGCAAGGTTTTCTTGCACAAACTACCAAGCAGTAACCTCTCTCCTGGCAGAGTAAATCCTATGCAGTGTTGCCCTGAAGGGATACGGTTGGCACAGTGAGGCCCAGGGAAAACACAGTGCAGAGAGAAATTCCAGCAAAGCCACGTATTTCCCCATATGAAAGCATGTCAATTTCATTTATTTGCCAAGAACAGAGCTCAGAGGCAACATGAGATTCTGTGTATCTCAGTGAAGAAAAAACACTCTGACTTCATCCATTCCTCTGCCGAAAGCAGTTAGAATGAGAAAACCGTCATTTGGTTTCGCTTTCCTGCAAGGAGCTGGGCAAATCTGCCTTCGCGAAGGGAAGTTTTCCTCCGGAGAACTGCCTTGCGGCAGCCGTGTTCCGGAAGTGGCACGGGTATGCAGTGTTAGCGTTAAGCTGTTGTGAAGGCTCGTTTTGGCCCAGGGAAAACAAAGCGCCTGGGGAAATCCTAACAAACCCCGGTGCCTTTCCCCAGTTCCATGTGTGTAACTACAGAATCTTTTCCAAATAAGAGAGCGCACAGGCAACAGCAGCCTGCATGATTCTCAGTGAAAGGGAGAACTCCCTGACTTCATCCAGTCCTCTGAGCAAAGCAGGCATAAGGAGAGAACCTTTTCTTCCTTCCTCTTTCCTGCAATGAATTCCTCATTTGCACTTGCAAACGCAAGTCTTCTTGTGAAAAACTACATCGCAGGGGATTTATCCTTCCAGAGTAGCAACTGCATAGTCTTAGCTTTAAGAGACTGTGAAAGCACCCAGGGAGAAAAAGGCCTTTTGTATTCTCTTTCCGGCCTGAACTCTGTCAATTCGCACTTCCAAAAGCAACGTTTCCTAGCACCAACTGCAAAGCAGTAACCTCTCTCCTGGCAGAGTAAATCCTATGTACTGTTGCCCTGAAGAGGTATTGTAGGTAGAGTGAGGCCCAGGGAAATCACAGTGTGTATTGAAATGATAGCAAAGCCATGTCTTTCCCCACTTGAATGCATGTCAATTTCGGTTATTTGCCGGGAACAGAGCTCAGAGGCAACATCAGATTTTGTGTATCTCAGTGAAAAAAAGAACACTCTGACTTCATCCATTCCTCTGACGAAAGCAGTTAGAATGAGAAAACCGTCGTTTGGTTTCGCTTTCCTGCAACGAGCTGGGCAAATCTGCCCTTCGCGAAGGCAAGATTTCCTCCGGAGAACTGCGTTGCGGTAGTCGTGTTCTGGAAGTGGAACGAGGATGCAGTGTTAGCGTTAAGTTATTGTGAAGACTCTTTTTGGCCCAGGGAAAACAAAGCGCCTGGGGAAATCCTAACAAACCCCGGTGCCTTTCCATACTTCAAAGCGTGTCGCTGCAGGCTCTTTTCCAAAAAAGAGTTATGGTTAGGGTTAGGGTTAGGGTTAGGGTTAGGGTTAGGGTTAGGGTTAGGGTTAGGGTTAGGGTTAGGGTTAGGGTTAGGGTTAGGGTTAGGGTTAGGGTTAGGGTTAGGGTTAGGGTTAGGGTTAGGGCTAAAGTTAGGGGTAAGTTTAGGGTTAGGTTTTGTTTTAGTGTTAGGGTTACGCTTAGGTTTAGGGTGAAGTTTAGGTTAAGAATGAGGGTTAGGTTTAGGGTTTGGTGTTTGGGTTAAGGTTAGGGTTAGGTTTAGGGTTAGGCTTAGTGTTAGGGTTAGGTGTTTGGTTTAATGGTAGGGTCAGGTTTAGGGTTCGGTTTAGGGTTAGGGTTCGGGTTCCGTTTAGGGTTAGGGTTAGGGTGAAGTTTAATTTAAGTGTGAGGGTTGAACTTAGGGTTAGCGTTAGGGGTTAGGGTTAGGATGAGGGTTAGGTTTCAGTTTAGGGTTAAGGTTAGGTTTAGAGTTAGGGTTAGGGTAAGTGTTAGGGTTAAGTCATGTTTAGGTTTAGGGCTAGGTTAAGGTTAGAGATAGGGTTCGGTTAAGGGTTGGGGTTAGGTTTAGATGTTAGGGTGAGGGTTAGTGCTAGGTTTCCATTTAAGCTGAGTGTGGAATGCAAGCTTTAGGGTTAGGATTAGGGTTAGAGTTAGAGTTAGGGTCAGGGTTAGGGTTAAGTTTAGGGTTAGGGTTAGGTTTATGGTTAGGATTAGGGTTAGGGTCAGGGTTAGGGGAAGATTTAGTGTTATGTTTAGTTTTAGGGTTAGGGTTAGGGTGAAGTTTATGTTAAGCGAGAGGGTTAGGGTTAGCGGTTAGGGTTCAAGTTAGGGTCAGTTTTAGGGTTAGTTTTAGGTTTAGGGTTAGGGTTAGGTTTAGTGTTAGTGTTAATTGTGGTGAGGGTTTGAATGAAGTTAGGGTAGGTTTAGGGTTATGGTTGGGGTGACATTTTGGCTAAGAGTGAGGGTTCGGCTTCGGGTTAGAGTTAGGGTTAGTTTTAGGGTTAATGTTAGGTTTTGGCTAAGGATTAGGGTTAGAGTTACGGTTAGGGGTTAGTGTTTCAGTTAAGTTTAGGGTAGGGTTATAATTAGGGTTAAGTTTAGGGTTACGGTAAGAGATTTACGTTTACAGTTAAGGTGAGGGTTTTGGGTAAGTGTTACGCTTAGGGTTAGGGCTAGGTTTAGGGTTAGATTTAGGGTTAGGGGTTAGGGTTAGGTGTAATTTTACGGTAGGCTTAAAGTTAGGGTTAAGGTGAGGTTAGGTTTAGGGTCAGGGTTAGGATTAGAATTAGGTTTAGGGTTAGGGTTAGGTTCAGGGCTATTGTAAGGGTTAGGTTTAGGGTTACAGATGGACTTGCATTATGGTTAGAGTTAGGTTGAAGGTAAGGGTTTGGGTTAGGTCTAGGTATAGGGTTACGGTTAGGGTTAGGTTTTGGATGATGTTTAGGATAGGGTGAGGGTTAAATTTATGGTTAGGGCTAGAGTTTGGGTTTGTGTTCAGGTTAGTGTTAAGGTTAGGTTTAGGGTTCGGGTTAAGGTTAGGAATTATGTTTAGGGTTAGTGTTAGGTTTAGGGATAGGGTTAGTGTGAAGTTCAGGTTAAGTGGGAGATTTAGGATAAGGGTTAGGATTACGGTTAGGATTATAGATAGTGTTAGACGTTTGGTTTAGGGTGTTAGGGTTACGTTTATGGTTAGGGTAGGCTTAAGTTTAGGGTTAATGTTAGGTTTAGGGTTAGATTAGTGTCACTGTTCGTGTTAGATTTAGGGTTAGGGACAGGGTTAGGGATAAGTTTAGGGATAGCGTTAGGTTTAGGGTTGGGGATACGTTTAAGGGTTAGGGTGACTGTTATGGTTAGGTTTACAGTTAAGGAGAGGGTTTAGGTTAATTGTTATGTCAGGGTTAGGTTTAGAGTTAGGCTTAGGGTTAGGGTGAAGTTTCAGTTAATAGTGAGGGTTAGGGTTAAGGTTAGTGTTAGGTTTAGGGTTAGGGTTAGGGTGGGGGTAAGGTTACTGTTAAGGCTAGGTTTACGGTAAAGGGTTAGGGTTAGGGTTAGGTTTAGAGTTAGAGTTAGTGCTAGCGTTTAGGGTTAGGGTCAAGTTTCGAGTTATTGTTAGGTTTAGGGTTAGGTTTAGGATGGAGTTAAGGTTACGGTTAATTTTATTTTTAGGGTAAGGGTTAGGTTTAGGTCAGGGTTAGGGCTAGGATTAGGGATAGGGTTAGGGTTGGGGATAGGGTTAGGGGTTCGTGTGAGGGTTAGGGTTAGGTTTACAGTTCAGCTGATGTTTTAGGGTGTTACGGTTAGGGTTACGGTTAGAGTTAGAGTTAGGGTTCGGGTTAGGTTTATGCTTAGGATTAGGGTTAGGGTCAGGGTTGGGGGAGATTTAGTGTTATGTTCAGTTTTAGGGCTAGGGTGAAGTATACGTTAAGCTTGAGGTTTAGGGTTAGGAGTTAGGATTCAGGTTAGGGTCAGGATTAGCGTTAGGTTTAGGGTTAGTGTTAGGTTTAGTGTTAGTGTTAGTTTTGCTTAGGGTTAGGGTTTGAACGAAGTTAGGGTAGGTTTAGGGTTATGGTTAGGGTGAAATTTTGGTTAAAGCTGAGGGTTCAGTTTAGGTTTAGGGTTAGGGTTAGGGGTTAGGGTTAGGTTTAAGCTTATGTTAGGGTTAAGTTAGGGTGAAGGTTAGGGTAGAGTTAGGGTCAGGGTTAGGATTAGGTTTAGGGCGAGAGTTAGGGTCAGAGTTATTTTAGTGGTTAGGTTTAGGGTTACGAGTGGGCCAAGGTTAAGGTTAGGGTTAGGTTTAGGGGTAGGGTTAGGGTTAAAGTTAGGTTTAGCTTTAGGTTAGGGAAAGGGTGAAGTTTAAGATAGGGTGAGGGTTATGGTCATGGCTAAGGTTTGGTTTATTTTTCAGGGTAGTGTTAAGGTTATGTTTAGGGTTAGGGTTAAGTGACCGGTTCTGTTTAGTTTTAGGGTTAGGGTTAGATTTTAGGTTAATGTTAAGTGTAACCGTTAGGGTTACGATTTGTGTTAGGCATTGTGGTTGGGGTGAGGGTTAGGTTTAGGGTTAGGGTTGGGTAGGGTTAGGATTATGGTTATGGTAAGGTGTTAGGGGTTAGAGGTGTAGTTTAGGGCTAGGGTTTGGGTGAGGGTTCCGGTTAGGCATTGCGGTTCTGGTCATGGTTAGGTTTGGTTTAGGGTTAGGGTTAAGTGTTAGAGTTAGGGTGAGAGGTAGGGTTAAGGTTTGGGTTAGGCTTTGGTGTTAGGGTTAGGGTTATCGTTAGGGCTTACGGGTTCAGGTTAGTGTTCAGGTTAGGGCTAGGGTTAGCATTAGGTTTAGGGTTGGGAGATAGGTTTAGGGGTTAGAGTGAGGGGGTTACGGTTAGTTTTACACTTAAATGAGGGTTTAGTGTGTTATGCTTAGGGTTAGCTTTACAGTTAGGTTTAGATTTAAGGTTAGGGTTAGGTGTAGTGGAAGATTTAGGTTTAGGTTTAGGGTTAGCGTTAGTGTTCTATTTAGGGTCAAGGTTAGAGTTAGGGTTAGGATTAGCTCTAGGATTAGGATTAGGTTTAAGGTTATTTTCAGGGCTATCGTAAGGGTTAGGTTTAGGGTTACAGATGGACTAACGTTATGGATAGAGTTAGGTTTAAGTTTAGGGTTTGGGTTAGGTTTAGGTTTAGGATTAAGTTTAGGGTTAGGGTTTGGATGAAGTTCAGATAGGGTGAGGGTTATTTTTACGGTTAGGGCTAGAGGTTGGATTTGTTTTCAGATTAGTGTTACGGTTAGGTTTAGGCTTCGGGTTAGGGTTCAGGTTATGTTTAGGGTTAGGTTTAGGTTTAGTGTGAAGTTTAGATTAAAGGTGAGTTTTCGGATAAGGGTTACGATTAGGGTTAGGATTATAGATAGTGCTAGACGTTAGGTTTAGGGAGTGAGGCTTAGGTTTATGGTTAGGGTAGCCTTAAGTTTAGGGTTAATGTCAGGGTTAGGGTTGGATTAGGGTTTCTGTTCATTTAGGGTTAGTGTTAGGGATAGGGTTAGGGATAGCGTTAGGTTTAGGGTTGGGGATATATATGGTTAAGCACTAGGGTGACGGTTAGGGTTAGTTTTACAGTTAAGGTGAGGTTTTAGGTTAATTCTGATGGTTAGGGTTAGGGTTAAGGTGAAGTTTCAGTTAATAGTGACGTTTAGGGTTAAGGTTAGAGGTTGGTTTAAGGTTAGTGTTAGGTTTAGGTTAAGTTTAGGGTTGGGGTAGGGTAAAGGTTAGGTTTAAGGCTAGGTTTGCTGTAAAGGGTAGGGCTAAGTTAGGGCTGGAGCTAGCTTTACAGTTAGACTTAGTGCTATGGTTTAGGGTTAGGGTCAGGTTAAGAGTTAGTGTTAGGGTTAGGGTTAGGATAGAGTTTAGTTCAGGGCTTCGTATTAGGCTAAGGGTTAGGTTTAGGTCAGGGTTAGGGATAGGGTTAGTGTTAGGGAAATGGTTAAGGGTTTGTGTGAGGGTTAGTGTTAGGTTTACAGTTAAGCTGATGTTTTAGGGTGTGAGGTTTAGGGTTGGAGTTAGGGTTAGGTTTAGGGTTAGGTCCAGACTTACGGAATAGTTTAGGGTTCATATAGTTTTAGGATTAGGTTTAGGTTTAGGGTGAAGTTTAGGTTAAGGATGAGGGTTAGGGTTAGGGTTAGGGAGAACTGCCTTGCGGTAGCCGTGTTCTGGAAGTGCAACGAGTATGTAGTGTTAGCGTTAAGCTATTGTGAAGGCTTGTTTTGGCCCAGGGAAAGCAAAGCGCTGGGGAAATCCTAACAAACCCCGGGGTCTTTCCACAGTTCAAAGTGTGTAACCACAGACTCTTTTCCAAATAAGAGAGCGCACAGGCAACAGCAGCCTGCATGTTTCTCAGTGAAAGGGAGAACTCCCTGACTTCATCCAGTCCTCTGAGCAAAGCAGGCAAGAGGAGAGAACCTTTTTCTCCTTCCTCTTTCCTGCAATGAATTCCTCATTTGCTCTCGCAAATGCAAGGCTTCTTCTGAAAAACTGCATCGCAGGGCATTTCTCCTTCCAGAGGATCAACTACATAGTTCTAGCTTTAAGAGATTGTGAAAGCACCCAGGGAGAAAAGGCCTTTTTTTTTAATCTATTTTCTGCCTGAATTCGGTCAATTCGCCCTTGCGAAAGCAAGGTTTTCTTGCACAAACTACCAAGCAGTAACCTCTCTCCTGGCAGAGTAAATCCTATGCAGTGTTGCCCTGAAGGGATACGGTTGGCACAGTGAGGCCCAGGGAAAACACAGTGCAGAGAGAAATTCCAGCAAAGCCACGTATTTCCCCATATGAAAGCATGTCAATTTCATTTATTTGCCAAGAACAGAGCTCAGAGGCAACATGAGATTCTGTGTGTCTCAGTGAAGAAAAAACACTCTGACTTCATCCATTCCTCTGCCGAAAGCAGTTAGAATGAGAAAACCGTCATTTGGTTTCGCTTTCCTGCAAGGAGCTGGGCAAATCTGCCTTCGCGAAGGGAAGTTTTCCTCCGGAGAACTGCCTTGCGGCAGCCGTGTTCCGGAAGTGGCACGGGTATGCAGTGTTAGCGTTAAGCTGTTGTGAAGGCTCGTTTTGGCCCAGGGAAAACAAAGCGCCTGGGGAAATCCTAACAAACCCCGGTGCCTTTCCCCAGTTCCATGTGTGTAACTACAGAATCTTTTCCAAATAAGAGAGCGCACAGGCAACAGCAGCCTGCATGATTCTCAGTGAAAGGGAGAACTCCCTGACTTCATCCAGTCCTCTGAGCAAAGCAGGCATAAGGAGAGAACCTTTTCTTCCTTCCTCTTTCCTGCAATGAATTCCTCATTTGCACTTGCAAACGCAAGTCTTCTTGTGAAAAACTACATCGCAGGGGATTTATCCTTCCAGAGTAGCAACTGCATAGTCTTAGCTTTAAGAGACTGTGAAAGCACTCAGGGAGAAAAAGGCCTTTTGTATTCTCTTTCCGGCCTGAACTCTGTCAATTCGCACTTCCAAAAGCAACGTTTCCTAGCACCAACTGCAAAGCAGTAACCTCTCTCCTGGCAGAGTAAATCCTATGTACTGTTGCCCTGAAGAGGTATTGTAGGTAGAGTGAGGCCCAGGGAAATCACAGTGTGTATTGAAATGATAGCAAAGCCATGTCTTTCCCCACTTGAATGCATGTCAATTTCGGTTATTTGCCGGGAACAGAGCTCAGAGGCAACATCAGATTTTGTGTATCTCAGTGAAAAAAAGAACACTCTGACTTCATCCATTCCTCTGACGAAAGCAGTTAGAATGAGAAAACCGTCGTTTGGTTTCGCTTTCCTGCAACGAGCTGGGCAAATCTGCCCTTCGCGAAGGCAAGATTTCCTCCGGAGAACTGCGTTGCGGTAGTCGTGTTCTGGAAGTGGAACGAGGATGCAGTGTTAGCGTTAAGTTATTGTGAAGACTCTTTTTGGCCCAGGGAAAACAAAGCGCCTGGGGAAATCCTAACAAACCCCGGTGCCTTTCCACACTTCAAAGCGTGTCGCTGCAGGCTCTTTTCCAAAAAAGAGTTATAGTTAGGGTTAGGGTTAGGGTTAGGGTTAGGGTTAGGGTTAGGGTTAGGGTTAGGGTTAGGGTTAGGGTTAGGGTTAGGGTTAGGGTTAGGGTTAGGGTTAGGGTTAGGGCTAAAGTTAGGGGTAAGTTTAGGGTTAGGTTTTGTTTTAGTGTTAGGGTTACGCTTAGGTTTAGGGTGAAGTTTAGGTTAAGAATGAGGGTTAGGTTTAGGGTTTGGTGTTTGGGTTAAGGTTAGGGTTAGGTTTAGGGTTAGGCTTAGTGTTAGGGTTAGGTGTTTGGTTTAATGGTAGGGTCAGGTTTAGGGTTCGGTTTAGGGTTAGGGTTCGGGTTCCGTTTAGGGTTAGGGTTAGGGTGAAGTTTAATTTAAGTGTGAGGGTTGAACTTAGGGTTAGCGTTAGGGGTTAGGGTTAGGATGAGGGTTAGGTTTCAGTTTAGGGTTAAGGTTAGGTTTAGAGTTAGGGTTAGGGTAAGTGTTAGGGTTAAGTCATGTTTAGGTTTAGGGCTAGGTTAAGGTTAGAGATAGGGTTCGGTTAAGGGTTGGGGTTAGGTTTAGATGTTAGGGTGAGGGTTAGTGCTAGGTTTCCATTTAAGCTGAGTGTGGAATGCAAGCTTTAGGGTTAGGATTAGGGTTAGAGTTAGAGTTAGGGTCAGGGTTAGGGTTAAGTTTAGGGTTAGGGTTAGGTTTATGGTTAGGATTAGGGTTAGGGTCAGGGTTAGGGGAAGATTTAGTGTTATGTTTAGTTTTAGGGTTAGGGTTAGGGTGAAGTTTATGTTAAGCGAGAGGGTTAGGGTTAGCGGTTAGGGTTCAAGTTAGGGTCAGTTTTAGGGTTAGTTTTAGGTTTAGGGTTAGGGTTAGGTTTAGTGTTAGTGTTAATTGTGGTGAGGGTTTGAATGAAGTTAGGGTAGGTTTAGGGTTATGGTTGGGGTGACATTTTGGCTAAGAGTGAGGGTTCGGCTTCGGGTTAGAGTTAGGGTTAGTTTTAGGGTTAATGTTAGGTTTTGGCTAAGGATTAGGGTTAGAGTTACGGTTAGGGGTTAGTGTTTCAGTTAAGTTTAGGGTAGGGTTATAATTAGGGTTAAGTTTAGGGTTACGGTAAGAGATTTACGTTTACAGTTAAGGTGAGGGTTTTGGGTAAGTGTTACGCTTAGGGTTAGGGCTAGGTTTAGGGTTAGATTTAGGGTTAGGGGTTAGGGTTAGGTGTAATTTTACGGTAGGCTTAAAGTTAGGGTTAAGGTGAGGTTAGGTTTAGGGTCAGGGTTAGGATTAGAATTAGGTTTAGGGTTAGGGTTAGGTTCAGGGCTATTGTAAGGGTTAGGTTTAGGGTTACAGATGGACTTGCATTATGGTTAGAGTTAGGTTGAAGGTAAGGGTTTGGGTTAGGTCTAGGTATAGGGTTACGGTTAGGGTTAGGTTTTGGATGATGTTTAGGATAGGGTGAGGGTTAAATTTATGGTTAGGGCTAGAGTTTGGGTTGGTGTTCAGGTTAGTGTTAAGGTTAGGTTTAGGGTTCGGGTTAAGGTTAGGAGTTATGTTTAGGGTTAGTGTTAGGTTTAGGGATAGGGTTAGTGTGAAGTTCAGGTTAAGTGGGAGATTTAGGATAAGGGTTAGGATTACGGTTAGGATTATAGATAGTGTTAGACGTTTGGTTTAGGGTGTTAGGGTTACGTTTATGGTTAGGGTAGGCTTAAGTTTAGGGTTAATGTTAGGTTTAGGGTTAGATTAGTGTCACTGTTCGTGTTAGATTTAGGGTTAGGGACAGGGTTAGGGATAAGTTTAGGGATAGCGTTAGGTTTAGGGTTGGGGATACGTTTAAGGGTTAGGGTGACTGTTATGGTTAGGTTTACAGTTAAGGAGAGGGTTTAGGTTAATTGTTATGTCAGGGTTAGGTTTAGAGTTAGGCTTAGGGTTAGGGTGAAGTTTCAGTTAATAGTGAGGGTTAGGGTTAAGGTTAGTGTTAGGTTTAGGGTTAGGGTTAGGGTGGGGGTAAGGTTACTGTTAAGGCTAGGTTTACGGTAAAGGGTGGTGCTGGTTAGGGTTAGGGTTAGGTTTAGAGTTAGAGTTAGTGCTAGCGTTTAGGGTTAGGGTCAAGTTTCGAGTTATTGTTAGGTTTAGGGTTAGGTTTAGGATGGAGTTAAGGTTACGGTTAATTTTATTTTTAGGGTAAGGGTTAGGTTTAGGTCAGGGTTAGGGCTAGGATTAGGGATAGGGTTAGGGTTGGGGATAGGGTTAGGGGTTCGTGTGAGGGTTAGGGTTAGGTTTACAGTTCAGCTGATGTTTTAGGGTGTTACGGTTAGGGTTACGGTTAGAGTTAGAGTTAGGGTTCGGGTTAGGTTTATGCTTAGGATTAGGGTTAGGGTCAGGGTTGGGGGAGATTTAGTGTTATGTTCAGTTTTAGGGCTAGGGTGAAGTATACGTTAAGCTTGAGGTTTAGGGTTAGGAGTTAGGATTCAGGTTAGGGTCAGGATTAGCGTTAGGTTTAGGGTTAGTGTTAGGTTTAGTGTTAGTGTTAGTTTTGCTTAGGGTTAGGGTTTGAACGAAGTTAGGGTAGGTTTAGGGTTATGGTTAGGGTGAAATTTTGGTTAAAGGTGAGGGTTCAGTTTAGGTTTAGGGTTAGGGTTAGGGGTTAGGGTTAGGTTTAAGCTTATGTTAGGGTTAAGTTAGGGTGAAGGTTAGGGTAGAGTTAGGGTCAGGGTTAGGATTAGGTTTAGGGCGAGGGTTAGGGTCAGAGTTATTTTAGTGGTTAGGTTTAGGGTTACAAGTGGGCCAAGGTTAAGGTTAGGGTTAGGTTTAGGGGTAGGGTTAGGGTTAAAGTTAGGTTTAGCTTTAGGTTAGGGAAAGGGTGAAGTTTAAGATAGGGTGAGGGTTATGGTCATGGCTAAGGTTTGGTTTATTTTTCAGGGTAGTGTTAAGGTTATGTTTAGGGTTAGGGTTAAGTGACCGGTTCTGTTTAGTTTTAGGGTTAGGGTTAGATTTTAGGTTAATGTTAAGTGTAACCGTTAGGGTTACGATTTGTGTTAGGCATTGTGGTTGGGGTGAGGGTTAGGTTTAGGGTTAGGGTTGGGTAGGGTTAGGATTATGGTTATGGTAAGGTGTTAGGGGTTAGAGGTGTAGTTTAGGGTTAGGGTTTGGGTGAGGGTTCCGGTTAGGCATTGCGGTTCTGGTCATGGTTAGGTTTGGTTTAGGGTTAGGGTTAAGTGTTAGAGTTAGGGTGAGAGGTAGGGTTAAGGTTTGGGTTAGGCTTTGGTGTTAGGGTTAGGGTTATCGTTAGGGCTTACGGGTTCAGGTTAGTGTTCAGGTTAGGGCTAGGGTTAGCATTAGGTTTAGAGTTGGGAGATAGGTTTAGGGGTTAGAGTGAGGGGGTTACGGTTAGTTTTACACTTAAATGAGGGTTTAGTGTGTTATGCTTAGGGTTAGCTTTACAGTTAGGTTTAGATTTAAGGTTAGGGTTAGGTGTAGTGGAAGATTTAGGTTTAGGTTTAGGGTTAGCGTTAGTGTTCTATTTAGGGTCAAGGTTAGAGTTAGGGTTAGGATTAGGTCTAGGATTAGGATTAGGTTTAAGGTTATTTTCAGGGCTATCGTAAGGGTTAGGTTTAGGGTTACAGATGGACTAACGTTATGGATAGAGTTAGGTTTAAGTTTAGGGTTTGGGTTAGGTTTAGGTTTAGGATTAAGTTTAGGGTTAGGGTTTGGATGAAGTTCAGATAGGGTGAGGGTTATTTTTACGGTTAGGGCTAGAGGTTGGATTTGTTTTCAGATTAGTGTTACGGTTAGGTTTAGGCTTCGGGTTAGGGTTCAGGTTATGTTTAGGGTTAGGTTTAGGTTTAGTGTGAAGTTTAGATTAAAGGTGAGTTTTCGGATAAGGGTTACGATTAGGGTTAGGATTATAGATAGTGCTAGACGTTAGGTTTAGGGAGTGAGGCTTAGGTTTATGGTTAGGGTAGCCTTAAGTTTAGGGTTAATGTCAGGGTTAGGGTTGGATTAGGGTTTCTGTTCATTTAGGGTTAGTGTTAGGGATAGGGTTAGGGATAGCGTTAGGTTTAGGGTTGGGGATATATATGGTTAAGCACTAGGGTGACGGTTAGAGTTAGTTTTACAGTTAAGGTGAGGTTTTAGGTTAATTCTGATGGTTAGGGTTAGGGTTAAGGTGAAGTTTCAGTTAATAGTGACGTTTAGGGTTAAGGTTAGAGGTTGGTTTAAGGTTAGTGTTAGGTTTAGGTTAAGTTTAGGGTTGGGGTAGGGTAAAGGTTAGGTTTAAGGCTAGGTTTGCTGTAAAGGGTAGGGCTAAGTTAGGGCTGGAGCTAGCTTTACAGTTAGACTTAGTGCTATGGTTTAGGGTTAGGGTCAGGTTAAGAGTTAGTGTTAGGGTTAGGGTTAGGATAGAGTTTAGTTCAGGGCTTCGTATTAGGCTAAGGGTTAGGTTTAGGTCAGGGTTAGGGTTAGGATTAGGGATAGGGTTAGTGTTAGGGAAATGGTTAGGGGTTTGTGTGAGGGTTAGTGTTAGGTTTACAGTTAAGCTGATGTTTTAGGGTGTGAGGTTTAGGGTTGGAGTTAGGGTTAGGTTTAGGGTTAGGTCCAGACTTACGGAATAGTTTAGGGTTCATATAGTTTTAGGATTAGGTTTAGGTTTAGGGTGAAGTTTAGGTTAAGGATGAGAGTTAGGGTTAGGGTTAGGGAGAACTGCCTTGCGGTAGCCGTGTTCTGGAAGTGCAACGAGTATGTAGTGTTAGCGTTAAGCTATTGTGAAGGCTTGTTTTGGCCCAGGGAAAGCAAAGCGCTGGGGAAATCCTAACAAACCCCGGGGTCTTTCCACAGTTCAAAGTGTGTAACCACAGACTCTTTTCCAAATAAGAGAGCGCACAGGCAACAGCAGCCTGCATGTTTCTCAGTGAAAGGGAGAACTCCCTGACTTCATCCAGTCCTCTGAGCAAAGCAGGCAAGAGGAGAGAACCTTTTTTTCCTTCCTCTTTCCTGCAATGAATTCCTCATTTGCTCTCGCAAATGCAAGGCTTCTTCTGAAAAACTGCATCGCAGGGCATTTCTCCTTCCAGAGGATCAACTACATAGTTCTAGCTTTAAGAGATTGTGAAAGCACCCAGGGAGAAAAGGCCTTTTTTTTTAATCTATTTTCTGCCTGAATTCGGTCAATTCGCCCTTGCGAAAGCAAGGTTTTCTTGCACAAACTACCAAGCAGTAACCTCTCTCCTGGCAGAGTAAATCCTATGCAGTGTTGCCCTGAAGGGATACGGTTGGCACAGTGAGGCCCAGGGAAAACACAGTGCAGAGAGAAATTCCAGCAAAGCCACGTATTTCCCCATATGAAAGCATGTCAATTTCATTTATTTGCCAAGAACAGAGCTCAGAGGCAACATGAGATTCTGTGTATCTCAGTGAAGAAAAAACACTCTGACTTCATCCATTCCTCTGCCGAAAGCAGTTAGAATGAGAAAACCGTCATTTGGTTTCGCTTTCCTGCAAGGAGCTGGGCAAATCTGCCTTCGCGAAGGGAAGTTTTCCTCCGGAGAACTGCCTTGCGGCAGCCGTGTTCCGGAAGTGGCACGGGTATGCAGTGTTAGCGTTAAGCTGTTGTGAAGGCTCGTTTTGGCCCAGGGAAAACAAAGCGCCTGGGGAAATCCTAACAAACCCCGGTGCCTTTCCCCAGTTCCATGTGTGTAACTACAGAATCTTTTCCAAATAAGAGAGCGCACAGGCAACAGCAGCCTGCATGATTCTCAGTGAAAGGGAGAACTCCCTGACTTCATCCAGTCCTCTGAGCAAAGCAGGCATAAGGAGAGAACCTTTTCTTCCTTCCTCTTTCCTGCAATGAATTCCTCATTTGCACTTGCAAACGCAAGTCTTCTTGTGAAAAACTACATCGCAGGGGATTTATCCTTCCAGAGTAGCAACTGCATAGTCTTAGCTTTAAGAGACTGTGAAAGCACCCAGGGAGAAAAAGGCCTTTTGTATTCTCTTTCCGGCCTGAACTCTGTCAATTCGCACTTCCAAAAGCAACGTTTCCTAGCACCAACTGCAAAGCAGTAACCTCTCTCCTGGCAGAGTAAATCCTATGTACTGTTGCCCTGAAGAGGTATTGTAGGTAGAGTGAGGCCCAGGGAAATCACAGTGTGTATTGAAATGATAGCAAAGCCATGTCTTTCCCCACTTGAATGCATGTCAATTTCGGTTATTTGCCGGGAACAGAGCTCAGAGGCAACATCAGATTTTGTGTATCTCAGTGAAAAAAAGAACACTCTGACTTCATCCATTCCTCTGACGAAAGCAGTTAGAATGAGAAAACCGTCGTTTGGTTTCGCTTTCCTGCAACGAGCTGGGCAAATCTGCCCTTCGCGAAGGCAAGATTTCCTCCGGAGAACTGCGTTGCGGTAGTCGTGTTCTGGAAGTGGAACGAGGATGCAGTGTTAGCGTTAAGTTATTGTGAAGACTCTTTTTGGCCCAGGGAAAACAAAGCGCCTGGGGAAATCCTAACAAACCCCGGTGCCTTTCCACACTTCAAAGCGTGTCGCTGCAGGCTCTTTTCCAAAAAAGAGTTATGGTTAGGGTTAGGGTTAGGGTTAGGGTTAGGGTTAGGGTTAGGGTTAGGGTTAGGGTTAGGGTTAGGGTTAGGGTTAGGGTTAGGGTTAGGGTTAGGGTTAGGGTTAGGGTTAGGGTTAGGGTTAGGGTTAGGGTTAGGGTTAGGGTTAGGGTTAGGGTTAGGGTTAGGGTTAGGGTTAGGGCTAAAGTTAGGGGTAAGTTTAGGGTTAGGTTTTGTTTTAGTGTTAGGGTTACGCTTAGGTTTAGGGTGAAGTTTAGGTTAAGAATGAGGGTTAGGTTTAGGGTTTGGTGTTTGGGTTAAGGTTAGGGTTAGGTTTAGGGTTAGGCTTAGTGTTAGGGTTAGGTGTTTGGTTTAATGGTAGGGTCAGGTTTAGGGTTCGGTTTAGGGTTAGGGTTCGGGTTCCGTTTAGGGTTAGGGTTAGGGTGAAGTTTAATTTAAGTGTGAGGGTTGAACTTAGGGTTAGCGTTAGGGGTTAGGGTTAGGATTAGGGTTAGGTTTCAGTTTAGGGTTAAGGTTAGGTTTAGAGTTAGGGTTAGGGTAAGTGTTAGGGTTAAGTCATGTTTAGGTTTAGGGCTAGGTTAAGGTTAGAGATAGGGTTCGGTTAAGGGTTGGGGTTAGGTTTAGATGTTAGGGTGAGGGTTAGTGCTAGGTTTCCATTTAAGCTGAGTGTGGAATGCAAGCTTTAGGGTTAGGATTAGGGTTAGAGTTAGAGTTAGGGTCAGGGTTAGGGTTAAGTTTAGGGTTAGGGTTAGGTTTATGGTTAGGATTAGGGTTAGGGTCAGGGTTAGGGGAAGATTTAGTGTTATGTTTAGTTTTAGGGTTAGGGTTAGGGTGAAGTTTATGTTAAGCGAGAGGGTTAGGGTTAGCGGTTAGGGTTCAAGTTAGGGTCAGTTTTAGGGTTAGTTTTAGGTTTAGGGTTAGGGTTAGGTTTAGTGTTAGTGTTAATTGTGGTGAGGGTTTGAATGAAGTTAGGGTAGGTTTAGGGTTATGGTTGGGGTGACATTTTGGCTAAGAGTGAGGGTTCGGCTTCGGGTTAGAGTTAGGGTTAGTTTTAGGGTTAATGTTAGGTTTTGGCTAAGGATTAGGGTTAGAGTTACGGTTAGGGGTTAGTGTTTCAGTTAAGTTTAGGGTAGGGTTATAATTAGGGTTAAGTTTAGGGTTACGGTAAGAGATTTACGTTTACAGTTAAGGTGAGGGTTTTGGGTAAGTGTTACGCTTAGGGTTAGGGCTAGGTTTAGGGTTAGATTTAGGGTTAGGGGTTAGGGTTAGGTGTAATTTTACGGTAGGCTTAAAGTTAGGGTTAAGGTGAGGTTAGGTTTAGGGTCAGGGTTAGGATTAGAATTAGGTTTAGGGTTAGGGTTAGGTTCAGGGCTATTGTAAGGGTTAGGTTTAGGGTTACAGATGGACTTGCATTATGGTTAGAGTTAGGTTGAAGGTAAGGGTTTGGGTTAGGTCTAGGTATAGGGTTACGGTTAGGGTTAGGTTTTGGATGATGTTTAGGATAGGGTGAGGGTTAAATTTATGGTTAGGGCTAGAGTTTGGGTTTGTGTTCAGGTTAGTGTTAAGGTTAGGTTTAGGGTTCGGGTTAAGGTTAGGAATTATGTTTAGGGTTAGTGTTAGGTTTAGGGATAGGGTTAGTGTGAAGTTCAGGTTAAGTGGGAGATTTAGGATAAGGGTTAGGATTACGGTTAGGATTATAGATAGTGTTAGACGTTTGGTTTAGGGTGTTAGGGTTACGTTTATGGTTAGGGTAGGCTTAAGTTTAGGGTTAATGTTAGGTTTAGGGTTAGATTAGTGTCACTGTTCGTGTTAGATTTAGGGTTAGGGACAGGGTTAGGGATAAGTTTAGGGATAGCGTTAGGTTTAGGGTTGGGGATACGTTTAAGGGTTAGGGTGACTGTTATGGTTAGGTTTACAGTTAAGGAGAGGGTTTAGGTTAATTGTTATGTCAGGGTTAGGTTTAGAGTTAGGCTTAGGGTTAGGGTGAAGTTTCAGTTAATAGTGAGGGTTAGGGTTAAGGTTAGTGTTAGGTTTAGGGTTAGGGTTAGGGTGGGGGTAAGGTTACTGTTAAGGCTAGGTTTACGGTAAAGGGTGGTGCTGGTTAGGGTTAGGGTTAGGTTTAGAGTTAGAGTTAGTGCTAGCGTTTAGGGTTAGGGTCAAGTTTCCAGTTATTGTTAGGTTTAGGGTTAGGTTTAGGATGGAGTTAAGGTTACGGTTAATTTTATTTTTAGGGTAAGGGTTAGGTTTAGGTCAGGGTTAGGGCTAGGATTAGGGATAGGGTTAGGGTTGGGGATAGGGTTAGGGGTTCGTGTGAGGGTTAGGGTTAGGTTTACAGTTCAGCTGATGTTTTAGGGTGTTACGGTTAGGGTTACGGTTAGAGTTAGAGTTAGGGTTCGGGTTAGGTTTATGCTTAGGATTAGGGTTAGGGTCAGGGTTGGGGGAGATTTAGTGTTATGTTCAGTTTTAGGGCTAGGGTGAAGTATACGTTAAGCTTGAGGTTTAGGGTTAGGAGTTAGGATTCAGGTTAGGGTCAGGATTAGCGTTAGGTTTAGGGTTAGTGTTAGGTTTAGTGTTAGTGTTAGTTTTGCTTAGGGTTAGGGTTTGAACGAAGTTAGGGTAGGTTTAGGGTTATGGTTAGGGTGAAATTTTGGTTAAAGCTGAGGGTTCAGTTTAGGTTTAGGGTTAGGGTTAGGGGTTAGGGTTAGGTTTAAGCTTATGTTAGGGTTAAGTTAGGGTGAAGGTTAGGGTAGAGTTAGGGTCAGGGTTAGGATTAGGTTTAGGGCGAGGGTTAGGGTCAGAGTTATTTTAGTGGTTAGGTTTAGGGTTACGAGTGGGCCAAGGTTAAGGTTAGGGTTAGGTTTAGGGGTAGGGTTAGGGTTAAAGTTAGGTTTAGCTTTAGGTTAGGGAAAGGGTGAAGTTTAAGATAGGGTGAGGGTTATGGTCATGGCTAAGGTTTGGTTTATTTTTCAGGGTAGTGTTAAGGTTATGTTTAGGGTTAGGGTTAAGTGACCGGTTCTGTTTAGTTTTAGGGTTAGGGTTAGATTTTAGGTTAATGTTAAGTGTAACCGTTAGGGTTACGATTTGTGTTAGGCATTGTGGTTGGGGTGAGGGTTAGGTTTAGGGTTAGGGTTGGGTAGGGTTAGGATTATGGTTATGGTAAGGTGTTAGGGGTTAGAGGTGTAGTTTAGGGTTAGGGTTTGGGTGAGGGTTCCGGTTAGGCATTGCGGTTCTGGTCATGGTTAGGTTTGGTTTAGGGTTAGGGTTAAGTGTTAGAGTTAGGGTGAGAGGTAGGGTTAAGGTTTGGGTTAGGCTTTGGTGTTAGGGTTAGGGTTATCGTTAGGGCTTACGGGTTCAGGTTAGTGTTCAGGTTAGGGCTAGGGTTAGCATTAGGTTTAGAGTTGGGAGATAGGTTTAGGGGTTAGAGTGAGGGGGTTACGGTTAGTTTTACGCTTAAATGAGGGTTTAGTGTGTTATGCTTAGGGTTAGCTTTACAGTTAGGTTTAGATTTAAGGTTAGGGTTAGGTGTAGTGGAAGATTTAGGTTTAGGTTTAGGGTTAGCGTTAGTGTTCTATTTAGGGTCAAGGTTAGAGTTAGGGTTAGGATTAGGTCTAGGATTAGGATTAGGTTTAAGGTTATTTTCAGGGCTATCGTAAGGGTTAGGTTTAGGGTTACAGATGGACTAACGTTATGGATAGAGTTAGGTTTAAGTTTAGGGTTTGGGTTAGGTTTAGGTTTAGGATTAAGTTTAGGGTTAGGGTTTGGATGAAGTTCAGATAGGGTGAGGGTTATTTTTACGGTTAGGGCTAGAGGTTGGATTTGTTTTCAGATTAGTGTTACGGTTAGGTTTAGGCTTCGGGTTAGGGTTCAGGTTATGTTTAGGGTTAGGTTTAGGTTTAGTGTGAAGTTTAGATTAAAGGTGAGTTTTCGGATAAGGGTTACGATTAGGGTTAGGATTATAGATAGTGCTAGACGTTAGGTTTAGGGAGTGAGGCTTAGGTTTATGGTTAGGGTAGCCTTAAGTTTAGGGTTAATGTCAGGGTTAGGGTTGGATTAGGGTTTCTGTTCATTTAGGGTTAGTGTTAGGGATAGGGTTAGGGATAGCGTTAGGTTTAGGGTTGGGGATATATATGGTTAAGCACTAGGGTGACGGTTAGGGTTAGTTTTACAGTTAAGGTGAGGTTTTAGGTTAATTCTGATGGTTAGGGTTAGGGTTAAGGTGAAGTTTCAGTTAATAGTGACGTTTAGGGTTAAGGTTAGAGGTTGGTTTAAGGTTAGTGTTAGGTTTAGGTTAAGTTTAGGGTTGGGGTAGGGTAAAGGTTAGGTTTAAGGCTAGGTTTGCTGTAAAGGGTAGGGCTAAGTTAGGGCTGGAGCTAGCTTTACAGTTAGACTTAGTGCTATGGTTTAGGGTTAGGGTCAGGTTAAGAGTTAGTGTTAGGGTTAGGGTTAGGATAGAGTTTAGTTCAGGGCTTCGTATTAGGCTAAGGGTTAGGTTTAGGTCAGGGTTAGGGTTAGGATTAGGGATAGGGTTAGTGTTAGGGAAATGGTTAGGGGTTTGTGTGAGGGTTAGTGTTAGGTTTACAGTTAAGCTGATGTTTTAGGGTGTGAGGTTTAGGGTTGGAGTTGGAGTTAGGGTTAGGTTTAGGGTTAGGTCCAGACTTACGGAATAGTTTAGGGTTCATATAGTTTTAGGATTAGGTTTAGGTTTAGGGTGAAGTTTAGGTTAAGGATGAGGGTTAGGGTTAGGGTTAGGGAGAACTGCCTTGCGGTAGCCGTGTTCTGGAAGTGCAACGAGTATGTAGTGTTAGCGTTAAGCTATTGTGAAGGCTTGTTTTGGCCCAGGGAAAGCAAAGCGCTCGGGAAATCCTAACAAACCCCGGGGTCTTTCCACAGTTCAAAGTGTGTAACCACAGACTCTTTTCCAAATAGGAGAGCGCACAGGCAACAGCAGCCTGCATGTTTCTCAGTGAAAGGGAGAACTCCCTGACTTCATCCAGTCCTCTGAGCAAAGCAGGCAAGAGGAGAGAACCTTTTTTTCCTTCCTCTTTCCTGCAATGAATTCCTCATTTGCTCTCGCAAATGCAAGGCTTCTTCTGAAAAACTGCATCGCAGGGCATTTCTCCTTCCAGAGGATCAACTACATAGTTCTAGCTTTAAGAGATTGTGAAAGCACCCAGGGAGAAAAGGCCTTTTTTTTAAATCTATTTTCTGCCTGAATTCGGTCAATTCGCCCTTGCGAAAGCAAGGTTTTCTTGCACAAACTACCAAGCAGTAACCTCTCTCCTGGCAGAGTAAATCCTATGCAGTGTTGCCCTGAAGGGATACGGTTGGCACAGTGAGGCCCAGGGAAAACACAGTGCAGAGAGAAATTCCAGCAAAGCCACGTATTTCCCCATATGAAAGCATGTCAATTTCATTTATTTGCCAAGAACAGAGCTCAGAGGCAACATGAGATTCTGTGTGTCTCAGTGAAGAAAAAACACTCTGACTTCATCCATTCCTCTGCCGAAAGCAGTTAGAATGAGAAAACCGTCATTTGGTTTCGCTTTCCTGCAAGGAGCTGGGCAAATCTGCCTTCGCGAAGGGAAGTTTTCCTCCGGAGAACTGCCTTGCGGCAGCCGTGTTCCAGAAGTGGCACGGGTATGCAGTGTTAGCGTTAAGCTGTTGTGAAGGCTCGTTTTGGCCCAGGGAAAACAAAGCGCCTGGGGAAATCCTAACAAACCCCGGTGCCTTTCCCCAGTTCCATGTGTGTAACTACAGAATCTTTTCCAAATAAGAGAGCGCACAGGCAACAGCAGCCTGCATGATTCTCAGTGAAAGGGAGAACTCCCTGACTTCATCCAGTCCTCTGAGCAAAGCAGGCATAAGGAGAGAACCTTTTCTTCCTTCCTCTTTCCTGCAATGAATTCCTCATTTGCACTTGCAAACGCAAGTCTTCTTGTGAAAAACTACATCGCAGGGGATTTATCCTTCCAGAGTAGCAACTGCATAGTCTTAGCTTTAAGAGACTGTGAAAGCACCCAGGGAGAAAAAGGCCTTTTGTATTCTCTTTCCGGCCTGAACTCTGTCAATTCGCACTTCCAAAAGCAACGTTTCCTAGCACCAACTGCAAAGCAGTAACCTCTCTCCTGGCAGAGTAAATCCTATGTACTGTTGCCCTGAAGAGGTATTGTAGGTAGAGTGAAGCCCAGGGAAATCACAGTGTGTATTGAAATGATAGCAAAGCCATGTCTTTCCCCACTTGAATGCATGTCAATTTCGGTTATTTGCCGGGAACAGAGCTCAGAGGCAACATCAGATTTTGTGTATCTCAGTGAAAAAAAGAACACTCTGACTTCATCCATTCCTCTGACGAAAGCAGTTAGAATGAGAAAACCGTCGTTTGGTTTCGCTTTCCTGCAACGAGCTGGGCAAATCTGCCCTTCGCGAAGGCAAGATTTCCTCCGGAGAACTGCGTTGCGGTAGTCGTGTTCTGGAAATGGAACGAGGATGCAGTGTTAGCGTTAAGTTATTGTGAAGACTCTTTTTGGCCCAGGGAAAACAAAGCGCCTGGGGAAATCCTAACAAACCCCGGTGCCTTTCCACACTTCAAAGCGTGTCGCTGCAGGCTCTTTTCCAAAAAAGAGTTATGGTTAGGGTTAGGGTTAGGGTTAGGGTTAGGGTTAGGGTTAGGGTTAGGGTTAGGGTTAGGGTTAGGGTTAGGGTTAGGGTTAGGGTTAGGGTTAGGGTTAGGGTTAGGGTTAGGGTTAGGGTTAGGGTTAGGGTTAGGGTTAGGGTTAGGGTTAGGGCTAAAGTTAGGGGTAAGTTTAGGGTTAGGTTTTGTTTTAGTGTTAGGGTTACGCTTAGGTTTAGGGTGATGTTTAGGTTAAGAATGAGGGTTAGGTTTAGGGTTTGGTGTTTGGGTTAAGGTTAGGGTTAGTTTTAGGGTTAGGCTTAGTGTTAGGGTTAGGTGTTTGGTTTAATGGTAGGGTCAGGTTTAGGGTTCGCTTTAGGGTTAGGGTTCGGGTTCCGTTTAGGGTTAGGGTTAGGGTGAAGTTTAATTTAAGTGTGAGGGTTGAACTTAGGGTTAGCGTTAGGGGTTAGGGTTAGGATGAGGGTTAGGTTTCAGTTTAGGGTTAAGGTTAGGTTTAGAGTTAGGGTTAGGGTAAGTGTTAGGGTTAAGTCATGTTTAGGTTTAGGGCTAAGTTAAGGTTAGAGACAGGGTTCGGTTAAGGGTTGGGGTTAGGTTTAGATGTTAGGGTGAGGGTTAGTGCTAGATTTCCATTTAAGCTGAGTGTGGAATGCAAGCTTTAGGGTTAGGATTAGGGTTAGAGTTAGAGTTAGGGTCAGGGTTAGGGTTAAGTTTAGGGTTAGGGTTAGGTTTATGGTTAGGATTAGGGTTAGGGGAAGATTTAGTGTTATGTTTAGTTTTAGGGTTAGGGTTAGGGTGATGTTTATGTTAAGCGAGAGGGTTAGGGTTAGCGGTTAGGGTTCAGGTTAGGGTCAGTTTTAGGGTTCGTTTTAGGTTTAGGGTTAGGGTTAGGTTTAGTGTTAGTGTTAATTGTGGTGAGGGTTTGAATGAAGTTAGGGTAGGTTTAGGGTTATGGTTGGGGTGACATTTTGGCTAAGAGTGAGGGTTCGGCTTCGGGTTAGGGTTAGAGTTAGGGTTAGTTTTAGGGTTAATGTTAGGTTTTGGCTAAGGATTAGGGTTAGAGTTACGGTTAGGGGTTAGTGTTTCAGTTAAGTTTAGGGTAGGGTTATAATTAGGGTTAAGTTTAGGGTTACGGTAAGAGATTTACGTTTACAGTTAAGGTGAGGGTTTTGGGTAAGTGTTACGCTTAGGGTTAGGGCTAGGTTTAGGGTTAGATTTAGGGTTAGGGGTTAGAGTTAGGTGTAATTTTACGGTAGGCTTAAAGTTAGGGTTAAGGTGAGGTTAGGTTTAGGGTCAGGGTTAGGATTAGAATTAGGTTTAGGGTTAGGGTTAGGTTCAGGGCTATTGTAAGGGTTAGGTTTAGGGTTACAGATGGACTTGCATTATGGTTAGAGTTAGGTTGAAGGTAAGGGTTTGGGTTAGGTCTAGGTATAGGGTTACGGTTAGGGTTAGGTTTTGGATGATGTTTAGGATAGGGTGAGGGTTAAATTTATGGTTAGGGCTAGAGTTTGGGTTGGTGTTCAGGTTAATGTTAAGGTTAGGTTTAGGGTTCGGGTTAAGGTTAGGAGTTATGTTTAGGGTTAGTGTTAGGTTTAGGGATAGGGTTAGTGTGAAGTTCAGGTTAAGTGGGAGATTTAGGATAAGGGTTAGGATTACGGTTAGGATTATAGATAGTGTTAGACGTTTGGTTTAGGGTGTTAGGGTTACGTTTATGGTTAGGGTAGGCTTAAGTTTAGGGTTAATGTTAGGTTTAGGGTTAGATTAGTGTCACTGTTCGTGTTAGATTTAGGGTTAGGGATAAGTTTAGGGATAGCGTTAGGTTTAGGGTTGGGGATACGTTTAAGGGTTAGGGTGACTGTTATGGTTAGGTTTACAGTTAAGGAGAGGGTTTAGGTTAATTGTTATGTCAGGGTTAGGTTTAGAGTTAGGCTTAGGGTTAGGGTGAAGTTTCAGTTAATAGTGAGGGTTAGGGTTAAGGTTAGTGTTAGGTTTAGGGTTAGGGTTAGGGTGGGGGTAAGGTTACTGTTAAGGCTAGGTTTACGGTAAAGGGTGGTGCTGGTTAGGGTTAGGGTTAGGTTTAGAGTTAGAGTTAGTGCTAGCGTTTAGGGTTAGGGTCAAGTTTCCAGTTATTGTTAGGTTTAGGGTTAGGTTTAGGATGGAGTTAAGGTTACGGTTAATTTTATTTTTAGGGTAAGGGTTAGGTTTAGGTCAGGGTTAGGGCTAGGATTAGGGATAGGGTTAGAGTTGGGGATAGGGTTAGGGGTTCGTGTGAGGGTTAGGGTTAGGTTTACAGTTCAGCTGATGTTTTAGGGTGTTACGGTTAGGGTTACGGTTAGAGTTAGAGTTAGGGTTCGGGTTAGGTTTATGCTTAGGATTAGGGTTAGGGTCAGGGTTGGGGGAGATTTAGTGTTATGTTCAGTTTTAGGGCTAGGGTGAAGTATACGTTAAGCTTGAGGTTTAGGGTTAGGAGTTAGGATTCAGGTTAGGGTCAGGATTAGCGTTAGGTTTAGGGTTAGTGTTAGGTTTAGTGTTAGTGTTAGTTTTGCTTAGGGTTAGGGTTTGAACGAAGTTAGGGTAGGTTTAGGGTTATGGTTAGGGTGAAATTTTGGTTAAAGGTGAGGGTTCAGTTTAGGTTTAGGGTTAGGGTTAGGGGTTAGGGTTAGGTTTAAGCTTATGTTAGGGTTAAGTTAGGGTGAAGGTTAGGGTAGAGTTAGGGTCAGGGTTAGGATTAGGTTTAGGGCGAGGGTTAGGGTCAGAGTTATTTTAGTGGTTAGGTTTAGGGTTACGAGTGGGCCAAGGTTAAGGTTAGGGTTAGGTTTAGGGGTAGGGTTAGGGTTAAAGTTAGGTTTAGCTTTAGGTTAGGGAAAGGGTGAAGTTTAAGATAGGGTGAGGGTTATGGTCATGGCTAAGGTTTGGTTTATTTTTCAGGGTAGTGTTAAGGTTATGTTTAGGGTTAGGGTTAAGTGACCGGTTCTGTTTAGTTTTAGGGTTAGGGTTAGATTTTAGGTTAATGTTAAGTGTAACCGTTAGGGTTACGATTTGTGTTAGGCATTGTGGTTGGGGTGAGGGTTAGGTTTAGGGTTAGGGTTGGGTAGGGTTAGGATTATGGTTATGGTAAGGTGTTAGGGGTTAGAGGTGTAGTTTAGGGCTAGGGTTTGGGTGAGGGTTCCGGTTAGGTATTGCGGTTCTGGTCATGGTTAGGTTTGGTTTAGGGTTAGGGTTAAGTGTTAGAGTTAGGGTGAGAGGTAGGGTTAAGGTTTGGGTTAGGCTTTGGTGTTAGGGTTAGGGTTATCGTTAGGGCTTACGGGTTCAGGTTAGTGTTCAGGTTAGGGCTAGGGTTAGCATTAGGTTTAGGGTTGGGAGATAGGTTTAGGGGTTAGAGTGAGGGGGTTACGGTTAGTTTTACACTTAAATGAGGGTTTAGTGTGTTATGCTTAGGGTTAGCTTTACAGTTAGGTTTAGATTTAAGGTTAGGGTTAGGTGTAGTGGAAGATTTAGGTTTAGGTTTAGGGTTAGCGTTAGTGTTCTATTTAGGGTCAAGGTTAGAGTTAGGGTTAGGATTAGGTCTAGGATTAGGATTAGGTTTAAGGTTATTTTCAGGGCTATCGTAAGGGTTAGGTTTAGGGTTACGGATGGACTAACGTTATGGATAGAGGTAGGTTTAAGTTTAGGGTTTGGGTTAGGTTTAGGTTTAGGATTAAGTTTAGGGTTAGGGTTTGGATGAAGTTCAGATAGGGTGAGGGTTATTTTTACGGTTAGGGCTAGAGGTTGGATTTGTTTTCAGATTAGTGTTACGGTTAGGTTTAGGCTTCGGGTTAGGGTTCAGGTTATGTTTAGGGTTAGGTTTAGGTTTAGTGTGAAGTTTAGATTAAAGGTGAGTTTTCGGATAAGGGTTACGATTAGGGTTAGGATTATAGATAGTGCTAGACGTTAGGTTTAGGGAGTGAGGCTTAGGTTTATGGTTAGGGTAGCCTTAAGTTTAGGGTTAATGTCAGGGTTAGGGTTGGATTAGGGTTTCTGTTCATTTAGGGTTAGTGTTAGGGATAGGGTTAGGGATAGCGTTAGGTTTAGGGTTGGGGATATATATGGTTAAGCACTAGGGTGACGGTTAGGGTTAGTTTTACAGTTAAGGTGAGGTTTTAGGTTAATTCTGATGGTTAGGGTTAGGGTTAAGGTGAAGTTTCAGTTTATAGTGACGTTTAGGGTTAAGGTTAGAGGTTGGTTTAAGGTTAGTGTTAGGTTTAGGTTAAGTTTAGGGTTGGGGTAGGGTACAGGTTAGGTTTAAGGCTAGGTTTGCAGTAAAGGGTAGGGCTAAGTTAGGGCTGGAGCTAGCTTTACAGTTAGACTTAGTGCTATGGTTTAGGGTTAGGGTCAGGTTAAGAGTTAGTGTTAGGGTTAGGATAGAGTTTAGTTCAGGGCTTCGTATTAGGCTAAGGGTTAGGTTTAGGTCAGGGTTAGGGTTAGGATTAGGGATAGGGTTAGTGTTAGGGAAATGGTTAGGGGTTTGTGTGAGGGTTAGTGTTAGGTTTACAGTTAAGCTGATGTTTTAGGGTGTGAGGTTTAGGGTTGGAGTTGGAGTTAGGGTTAGGTTTAGGGTTAGGTCCAGACTTACGGAATAGTTTAGGGTTCATACAGTTTTAGGATTAGGTTTAGGTTTAGGGTGAAGTTTAGGTTAAGGATGAGGGTTAGGGTTAGGGTTAGGGAGAACTGCCTTGCGGTAGCCGTGTTCTGGAAGTGGAACGAGTATGTAGTGTTAGCGTTAAGCTATTGTGAAGGCTTGTTTTGGCCCAGGGAAAGCAAAGCGCTCGGGAAATCCTAACAAACCCCGGGGTCTTTCCACAGTTCAAAGTGTGTAACCACAGACTCTTTTCCAAATAGGAGAGCGCACAGGCAACAGCAGCCTGCATGTTTCTCAGTGAAAGGGAGAACTCCCTGACTTCATCCAGTCCTCTGAGCAAAGCAGGCAAGAGGAGAGAACCTTTTTTACCTTCCTCTTTCCTGCAATGAATTCCTCATTTGCTCTCGCAAATGCAAGGCTTCTTCTGAAAAACTGCATCGCAGGGCATTTCTCCTTCCAGAGGATCAACTACATAGTTCTAGCTTTAAGAGATTGTGAAAGCACCCAGGGAGAAAAGGCCTTTTTTTTAAATCTATTTTCTGCCTGAATTCGGTCAATTCGCCCTTGCGAAAGCAAGGTTTTCTTGCACAAACTACCAAGCAGTAACCTCTCTCCTGGCAGAGTAAATCCTATGCAGTGTTGCCCTGAAGGGATACGGTTGGCACAGTGAGGCCCAGGGAAAACACAGTGCAGAGAGAAATTCCAGCAAAGCCACGTATTTCCCCATATGAAAGCATGTCAATTTCATTTATTTGCCAAGAACAGAGCTCAGAGGCAACATGAGATTCTGTGTATCTCAGTGAAGAAAAAACACTCTGACTTCATCCATTCCTCTGCCGAAAGCAGTTAGAATGAGAAAACCGTCATTTGGTTTCGCTTTCCTGCAAGGAGCTGGGCAAATCTGCCTTCGCGAAGGGAAGTTTTCCTCCGGAGAACTGCCTTGCGGTAGCCGTGTTCCGGAAGTGGCACGGGTATGCAGTGTTAGCGTTAAGCTGTTGTGAAGGCTCGTTTTGGCCCAGGGAAAACAAAGCGCCTGGGGAAATCCTAACAAACCCCGGTGCCTTTCCCCAGTTCCATGTGTGTAACTACAGAATCTTTTCCAAATAAGAGAGCGCACAGGCAACAGCAGCCTGCATGATTCTCAGTGAAAGGGAGAACTCCCTGACTTCATCCAGTCCTCTGAGCAAAGCAGGCATAAGGAGAGAACCTTTTCTTCCTTCCTCTTTCCTGCAATGAATTCCTCATTTGCACTTGCAAACGCAAGTCTTCTTGTGAAAAACTACATCGCAGGGGATTTATCCTTCCAGAGTAGCAACTGCATAGTCTTAGCTTTAAGAGACTGTGAAAGCACCCAGGGAGAAAAAGGCCTTTTGTATTCTCTTTCCGGCCTGAACGCTGTCAATTCGCACTTCCAAAAGCAACGTTTCCTAGCACCAACTACAAAGCAGTAACCTCTCTCCTGGCAGAGTAAATCCTATGTACTGTTGCCCTGAAGAGGTATTGTAGGTAGAGTGAGGCCCAGGGAAATCACAGTGTGTATTGAAATGATAGCAAAGCCATGTCTTTCCCCACTTGAATGCATGTCAATTTCGGTTATTTGCCGGGAACAGAGCTCAGAGGCAACATCAGATTTTGTGTATCTCAGTGAAAAAAAGAACACTCTGACTTCATCCATTCCTCTGACGAAAGCAGTTAGAATGAGAAAACCGTCGTTTGGTTTCGCTTTCCTGCAACGAGCTGGGCAAATCTGCCCTTCGCGAAGGCAAGATTTCCTCCGGAGAACTGCGTTGCGGTAGTCGTGTTCTGGAAGTGGAACGAGGATGCAGTGTTAGCGTTCAGTTATTGTGAAGACTCTTTTTGGCCCAGGGAAAACAAAGCGCCTGGGGAAATCCTAACAAACCCCGGTGCCTTTCCACACTTCAAAGCGTGTCGCTGCAGGCTCTTTTCCAAAAAAGAGTTATGGTTAGGGTTAGGGTTAGGGTTAGGGTTAGGGTTAGGGTTAGGGTTAGGGTTAGGGTTAGGGTTAGGGTTAGGGTTAGGGTTAGGGTTAGGGTTAGGGTTAGGGTTAGGGTTAGGGTTAGGGTTAGGGTTAGGGCTAAAGTTAGGGGTAAGTTTAGGGTTAGGTTTTGTTTTAGTGTTAGGGTTACGCTTAGGTTTAGGGTGAAGTTTAGGTTAAGAATGAGGGTTAGGTTTAGGGTTTGGTGTTTGGGTTAAGGTTAGGGTTAGTTTTAGGGTTAGGCTTAGTGTTAGGGTTAGGTGTTTGGTTTAATGGTAGGGTCAGGTTTAGGGTTCGGTTTAGGGTTAGGGTTCGGGTTCCGTTTTGGGTTAGGGTTAGGGTGAAGTTTAATTTAAGTGTGAGGGTTGAACTTAGGGTTAGCGTTAGGGGTTAGGGTTAGGATGAGGGTTAGGTTTCAGTTTAGGGTTAAGGTTAGGTTTAGAGTTAGGGTTAGGGTAAGTGTTAGGGTTAAGTCATGTTTAGGTTTAGGGCTAAGTTAAGGTTAGAGAAAGGGTTCGGTTAAGGGTTGGGGTTAGGTTTAGATGTTAGGGTGAGGGTTAGTGCTAGGTTTCCATTTAAGCTGAGTGTGGAATGCAAGCTTTAGGGTTAGGATTAGGGTTAGAGTTAGAGTTAGGGTCAGGGTTAGGGTTAAGTTTAGGGTTAGGGTTAGGTTTATGGTTAGGATTAGGGTTAGGGTCAGGGTTAGGGGAAGATTTAGTGTTATGTTTAGTTTTAGGGTTAGGGTTAGGGTGATGTTTATGTTAAGCGAGAGGGTTAGGGTTAGCGGTTAGGGTTCAGGTTAGGGTCAGTTTTAGGGTTCGTTTTAGGTTTAGGGTTAGGGTTAGGTTTAGTGTTAGTGTTAATTGTGGTGAGGGTTTGAATGAAGTTAGGGTAGGTTTAGGGTTATGGTTGGGGTGACATTTTGGCTAAGAGTGAGGGTTCGGCTTCGGGTTAGGGTTAGAGTTAGGGTTAGTTTTAGGGTTAATGTTAGGTTTTGGCTAAGGATTAGGGTTAGAGTTACGGTTAGGGGTTAGTGTTTCAGTTAAGTTTAGGGTAGGGTTATAATTAGGGTTAAGTTTAGGGTTACGGTAAGAGATTTACGTTTACAGTTAAGGTGAGGGTTTTGGGTAAGTGTTACGCTTAGGGTTAGGGCTAGGTTTAGGGTTAGATTTAGGGTTAGGGGTTAGGGTTAGGTGTAATTTTACGGTAGGCTTAAAGTTAGGGTTAAGGTGAGGTTAGGTTTAGGGTCAGGGTTAGGATTAGAATTAGGTTTAGGGTTAGGGTTAGGTTCAGGGCTATTGTAAGGGTTAGGTTTAGGGTTACAGATGGACTTGCATTATGGTTAGAGTTAGGTTGAAGGTAAGGGTTTGGGTTAGGTCTAGGTATAGGGTTACGGTTAGGGTTAGGTTTTGGATGATGTTTAGGATAGGGTGAGGGTTAAATTTATGGTTAGGGCTAGAGTTTGGGTTGGTGTTCAGGTTAATGTTAAGGTTAGGTTTAGGGTTCGGGTTAAGGTTAGGAGTTATGTTTAGGGTTAGTGTTAGGTTTAGGGATAGGGTTAGTGTGAAGTTCAGGTTAAGTGGGAGATTTAGGATAAGGGTTAGGATTACGGTTAGGATTATAGATAGTGTTAGACGTTTGGTTTAGGGTGTTAGGGTTACGTTTATGGTTAGGGTAGGCTTAAGTTTAGGGTTAATGTTAGGTTTAGGGTTAGATTAGTGTCACTGTTCGTGTTAGATTTAGGGTTAGGGATAAGTTTAGGGATAGCGTTAGGTTTAGGGTTGGGGATACGTTTAAGGGTTAGGGTGACTGTTATGGTTAGGTTTACAGTTAAGGAGAGGGTTTAGGTTAATTGTTATGTCAGGGTTAGGTTTAGAGTTAGGCTTAGGGTTAGGGTGAAGTTTCAGTTAATAGTGAGGGTTAGGGTTAAGGTTAGTGTTAGGTTTAGGGTTAGGGTTAGGATGGGGGTAAGGTTACTGTTAAGGCTAGGTTTACGGTAAAGGGTGGTGCTGGTTAGGGTTAGGGTTAGGTTTAGAGTTAGAGTTAGTGCTAGCGTTTAGGGTTAGGGTCAAGTTTCCAGTTATTGTTAGGTTTAGGGTTAGGTTTAGGATGGAGTTAAGGTTACGGTTAATTTTATTTTTAGGGTAAGGGTTAGGTTTAGGTCAGGGTTAGGGCTAGGATTAGGGATAGGGTTAGGGTTGGGGATAGGGTTAGGGGTTCGTGTGAGGGTTAGTGTTAGGTTTACAGTTCAGCTGATGTTTTAGGGTGTTACGGTTAGGGTTACGGTTAGAGTTAGAGTTAGGGTTCGGGTTAGGTTTATGCTTAGGATTAGGGTTAGGGTCAGGGTTGGGGGAGATTTAGTGTTATGTTCAGTTTTAGGGCTAGGGTGAAGTATACGTTAAGCTTGAGGTTTAGGGTTAGGAGTTAGGATTCAGGTTAGGGTCAGGATTAGCGTTAGGTTTAGGGTTAGTGTTAGGTTTAGTGTTAGTGTTAGTTTTGCTTAGGGTTAGGGTTTGAACGAAGTTAGGGTAGGTTTAGGGTTATGGTTAGGGTGAAATTTTGGTTAAAGCTGAGGGTTCAGTTTAGGTTTAGGGTTAGGGTTAGGGGTTAGGGTTAGGTTTAAGCTTATGTTAGGGTTAAGTTAGGGTGAAGGTTAGGGTAGAGTTAGGGTCAGGGTTAGGATTAGGTTTAGGGCGAGGGTTAGGGTCAGAGTTATTTTAGTGGTTAGGTTTAGGGTTACGAGTGGGCCAAGGTTAAGGTTAGGGTTAGGTTTAGGGGTAGGGTTAGGGTTAAAGTTAGGTTTAGCTTTAGGTTAGGGAAAGGGTGAAGTTTAAGATAGGGTGAGGGTTATGGTCATGGCTAAGGTTTGGTTTATTTTTCAGGGTAGTGTTAAGGTTATGTTTAGGGTTAGGGTTAAGTGACCGGTTCTGTTTAGTTTTAGGGTTAGGGTTAGATTTTAGGTTAATGTTAAGTGTAACCGTTAGGGTTACGATTTGTGTTAGGCATTGTGGTTGGGGTGAGGGTTAGGTTTAGGGTTAGGGTTGGGTAGGGTTAGGATTATGGTTATGGTAAGGTGTTAGGGGTTAGAGGTGTAGTTTAGGGCTAGGGTTTGGGTGAGGGTTCCGGTTAGGCATTGCGGTTCTGGTCATGGTTAGGTTTGGTTTAGGGTTAGGGTTAAGTGTTAGAGTTAGGGTGAGAGGTAGGGTTAAGGTTTGGGTTAGGCTTTGGTGTTAGGGTTAGGGTTATCGTTAGGGCTTACGGGTTCAGGTTAGTGTTCAGGTTAGGGCTAGGGTTAGCATTAGGTTTAGGGTTGGGAGATAGGTTTAGGGGTTAGAGTGAGGGGGTTACGGTTAGTTTTACACTTAAATGAGGGTTTAGTGTGTTATGCTTAGAGTTAGCTTTACAGTTAGGTTTAGATTTAAGGTTAGGGTTAGGTGTAGTGGAAGATTTAGGTTTAGGTTTAGGGTTAGCGTTAGTGTTCTATTTAGGGTCAAGGTTAGAGTTAGGGTTAGGATTAGGTCTAGGATTAGGATTAGGTTTAAGGTTATTTTCAGGGCTATCGTAAGGGTTAGGTTTAGGGTTACAGATGGACTAACGTTATGGATAGAGTTAGGTTTAAGTTTAGGGTTTGGGTTAGGTTTAGGTTTAGGATTAAGTTTAGGGTTAGGGTTTGGATGAAGTTCAGATAGGGTGAGGGTTATTTTTACGGTTAGGGCTAGAGGTTGGATTTGTTTTTAGATTAGTGTTACGGTTAGGTTTAGGCTTCGGGTTAGGGTTCAGGTTATGTTTAGGGTTAGGTTTAGGTTTAGTGTGAAGTTTAGATTAAAGGTGAGTTTTCGGATAAGGGTTACGATTAGGGTTAGGATTATAGATAGTGCTAGACGTTAGGTTTAGGGAGTGAGGCTTAGGTTTATGGTTAGGGTAGCCTTAAGTTTAGGGTTAATGTCAGGGTTAGGGTTGGATTAGGGTTTCTGTTCATTTAGGGTTAGTGTTAGGGATAGGGTTAGGGATAGCGTTAGGTTTAGGGTTGGGGATATATATGGTTAAGCACTAGGGTGACGGTTAGGGTTAGTTTTACAGTTAAGGTGAGGTTTTAGGTTAATTCTGATGGTTAGGGTTAGGGTTAAGGTGAAGTTTCAGTTAATAGTGACGTTTAGGGTTAAGGTTAGAGGTTGGTTTAAGGTTAGTGTTAGGTTTAGGTTAAGTTTAGGGTTGGGGTAGGGTAAAGGTTAGGTTTAAGGCTAGGTTTGCTGTAAAGGGTAGGGCTAAGTTAGGGCTGGAGCTAGCTTTACAGTTAGACTTAGTGCTATGGTTTAGGGTTAGGGTCAGGTTAAGAGTTAGTGTTAGGGTTAGGGTTAGGATAGAGTTTAGTTCAGGGCTTCGTATTAGGCTAAGGGTTAGGTTTAGGTCAGGGTTAGGGTTAGGATTAGGGATAGGGTTAGTGTTAGGGAAATGGTTAGGGGTTTGTGTGAGGGTTAGTGTTAGGTTTACAGTTAAGCTGATGTTTTAGGGTGTGAGGTTTAGGGTTGGAGTTGGAGTTAGGGTTAGGTTTAGGGTTAGGTCCAGACTTACGGAATAGTTTAGGGTTCATATAGTTTTAGGATTAGGTTTAGGTTTAGGGTGAAGTTTAGGTTAAGGATGAGGGTTAGGGTTAGGGTTAGGGAGAACTGCCTTGCGGTAGCCGTGTTCTGGAAGTGCAACGAGTATGTAGTGTTAGCGTTAAGCTATTGTGAAGGCTTGTTTTGGCCCAGGGAAAGCAAAGCGCTGGGGAAATCCTAACAAACCCCGGGGTCTTTCCACAGTTCAAAGTGTGTAACCACAGACTCTTTTCCAAATAAGAGAGCGCACAGGCAACAGCAGCCTGCATGTTTCTCAGTGAAAGGGAGAACTCCCTGACTTCATCCAGTCCTCTGAGCAAAGCAGGCAAGAGGAGAGAACCTTTTTTACCTTCCTCTTTCCTGCAATGAATTCCTCATTTGCTCTCGCAAATGCAAGGCTTCTTCTGAAAAACTGCATCGCAGGGCATTTCTCCTTCCAGAGGATCAACTACATAGTTCTAGCTTTAAGAGATTGTGAAAGCACCCAGGGAGAAAAGGCCTTTTTTTTAAATCTATTTTCTGCCTGAATTCGGTCAATTCGCCCTTGCGAAAGCAAGGTTTTCTTGCACAAACTACCAAGCAGTAACCTCTCTCCTGGCAGAGTAAATCCTATGCAGTGTTGCCCTGAAGGGATACGGTTGGCACAGTGAGGCCCAGGGAAAACACAGTGCAGAGAGAAATTCCAGCAAAGCCACGTATTTCCCCATATGAAAGCATGTCAATTTCATTTATTTGCCAAGAACAGAGCTCAGAGGCAACATGAGATTCTGTGTATCTCAGTGAAGAAAAAACACTCTGACTTCATCCATTCCTCTGCCGAAAGCAGTTAGAATGAGAAAACCGTCATTTGGTTTCGCTTTCCTGCAAGGAGCTGGGCAAATCTGCCTTCGCGAAGGGAAGTTTTCCTCCGGAGAACTGCCTTGCGGCAGCCGTGTTCCGGAAGTGGCACGGGTATGCAGTGTTAGCGTTAAGCTGTTGTGAAGGCTCGTTTTGGCCCAGGGAAAACAAAGCGCCTGGGGAAATCCTAACAAACCCCGGTGCCTTTCCCCAGTTCCATGTGTGTAACTACAGAATCTTTTCCAAATAAGAGAGCGCACAGGCAACAGCAGCCTGCATGATTCTCAGTGAAAGGGAGAACTCCCTGACTTCATCCAGTCCTCTGAGCAAAGCAGGCATAAGGAGAGAACCTTTTCTTCCTTCCTCTTTCCTGCAATGAATTCCTCATTTGCACTTGCAAACGCAAGTCTTCTTGTGAAAAACTACATCGCAGGGGATTTATCCTTCCAGAGTAGCAACTGCATAGTCTTAGCTTTAAGAGACTGTGAAAGCACCCAGGGAGAAAAAGGCCTTTTGTATTCTCTTTCCGGCCTGAACGCTGTCAATTCGCACTTCCAAAAGCAACGTTTCCTAGCACCAACTACAAAGCAGTAACCTCTCTCCTGGCAGAGTAAATCCTATGTACTGTTGCCCTGAAGAGGTATTGTAGGTAGAGTGAGGCCCAGGGAAATCACAGTGTGTATTGAAATGATAGCAAAGCCATGTCTTTCCCCACTTGAATGCATGTCAATTTCGGTTATTTGCCGGGAACAGAGCTCAGAGGCAACATCAGATTTTGTGTATCTCAGTGAAAAAAAGAACACTCTGACTTCATCCATTCCTCTGACGAAAGCAGTTAGAATGAGAAAACCGTCGTTTGGTTTCGCTTTCCTGCAACGAGCTGGGCAAATCTGCCCTTCGCGAAGGCAAGATTTCCTCCGGAGAACTGCGTTGCGGTAGTCGTGTTCTGGAAGTGGAACGAGGATGCAGTGTTAGCGTTAAGTTATTGTGAAGACTCTTTTTGGCCCAGGGAAAACAAAGCGCCTGGGGAAATCCTAACAAACCCCGGTGCCTTTCCACACTTCAAAGCGTGTCGCTGCAGGCTCTTTTCCAAAAAAGAGTTATGGTTAGGGTTAGGGTTAGGGTTAGGGTTAGGGTTAGGGTTAGGGTTAGGGTTAGGGTTAGGGTTAGGGTTAGGGTTAGGGTTAGGGTTAGGGTTAGGGCTAAAGTTAGGGGTAAGTTTAGGGTTAGGTTTTGTTTTAGTGTTAGGGTTACGCTTAGGTTTAGGGTGAAGTTTAGGTTAAGAATGAGGGTTAGGTTTAGGGTTTGGTGTTTGGGTTAAGGTTAGGGTTAGTTTTAGGGTTAGGCTTAGTGTTAGGGTTAGGTGTTTGGTTTAATGGTAGGGTCAGGTTTAGGGTTCGGTTTAGGGTTAGGGTTCGGGTTCCGTTTTGGGTTAGGGTTAGGGTGAAGTTTAATTTAAGTGTGAGGGTTGAACTTAGGGTTAGCGTTAGGGGTTAGGGTTAGGATGAGGGTTAGGTTTCAGTTTAGGGTTAAGGTTAGGTTTAGAGTTAGGGTTAGGGTAAGTGTTAGGGTTAAGTCGTGTTTAGGTTTAGGGCTAGGTTAAGGTTAGAGATAGGGTTCGGTTAAGGGTTGGGGTTAGGTTTAGATGTTAGGGTGAGGGTTAGTGCTAGGTTTCCATTTAAGCTGAGTGTGGAATGCAAGCTTTAGGGTTAGGATTAGGGTTAGAGTTAGAGTTAGGGTCAGGGTTAGGGTTAAGTTTAGGGTTAGGGTTAGGTTTATGGTTACGATTAGGGTTAGGGTCAGGGTTAGGGGAAGATTTAGTGTTATGTTTAGTTTTAGGGTTAGGGTTAGGGTGATGTTTATGTTAAGCGAGAGGGTTAGGGTTAGCGGTTAGGGTTCAGGTTAGGGTCAGTTTTAGGGTTCGTTTTAGGTTTAGGGTTAGGGTTAGGTTTAGTGTTAGTGTTAATTGTGGTGAGGGTTTGAATGAAGTTAGGGTAGGTTTAGGGTTATGGTTGGGGTGACATTTTGGCTAAGAGTGAGGGTTCGGCTTCGGGTTAGGGTTAGAGTTAGGGTTAGTTTTAGGGTTAATGTTAGGTTTTGGCTAAGGATTAGGGTTAGAGTTACGGTTAGGGGTTAGTGTTTCAGTTAAGTTTAGGGTAGGGTTATAATTAGGGTTAAGTTTAGGGTTACGGTAAGAGATTTACGTTTACAGTTAAGGTGAGGGTTTTGGGTAAGTGTTACGCTTAGGGTTAGGGCTAGGTTTAGGGTTAGATTTAGGGTTAGGGGTTAGGGTTAGGTGTAATTTTACGGTAGGCTTAAAGTTAGGGTTAAGGTGAGGTTAGGTTTAGGGTCAGGGTTAGGATTAGAATTAGGTTTAGGGTTAGGGTTAGGTTCAGGGCTATTGTAAGGGTTAGGTTTAGGGTTACAGATGGACTTGCATTATGGTTAGAGTTAGGTTGAAGGTAAGGGTTTGGGTTAGGTCTAGGTATAGGGTTACGGTTAGGGTTAGGTTTTGGATGATGTTTAGGATAGGGTGAGGGTTAAATTTATGGTTAGGGCTAGAGTTTGGGTTAGTGTTCAGGTTAGTGTTAAGGTTAGGTTTAGGGTTCGGGTTAAGGTTAGGAGTTATGTTTAGGGTTAGTGTTAGGTTTAGGGATAGGGCTAGTGTGAAGTTCAGGTTAAGTGGGAGATTTAGGATAAGGGTTAGGATTACGGTTAGGATTATAGATAGTGTTAGACGTTTGGTTTAGGGTGTTAGGGTTACGTTTATGGTTAGGGTAGGCTTAAGTTTAGGGTTAATGTTAGGTTTAGGGTTAGATTAGTGTCACTGTTCGTGTTAGATTTAGGGTTAGGGACAGGGTTAGGGATAAGTTTAGGGATAGCGTTAGGTTTAGGGTTGGGGATACGTTTAAGGGTTAGGGTGACTGTTATGGTTAGGTTTACAGTTAAGGAGAGGGTTTAGGTTAATTGTTATGTCAGGGTTAGGTTTAGATTTAGGCTTAGGGTTAGGGTGAAGTTTCAGTTAATAGTGAGGGTTAGGGTTAAGGTTAGTGTTAGGTTTAGGGTTAGGGTTAGGGTGGGGGTAAGATTACTGTTAAGGCTAGGTTTACGGTAAAGGGTGGTGCTGGTTAGGGTTAGGGTTAGGTTTAGAGTTAGAGTTAGTGCTAGCGTTTAGGGTTAGGGTCAAGTTTCGAGTTATTGTTAGGTTTAGGGTTAGGTTTAGGATGGAGTTAAGGTTACGGTTAATTTTATTTTTAGGGTAAGGGTTAGGTTTAGGTCAGGGTTAGGGCTAGGATTAGGGATAGGGTTAGGGTTGGGGATAGGGTTAGGGGTTCGTGTGAGGGTTAGTGTTAGGTTTACAGTTCAGCTGATGTTTTAGGGTGTTACGGTTAGGGTTACGGTTAGAGTTAGAGTTAGGGTTCGGGTTAGGTTTATGCTTAGGATTAGGGTTAGGGTCAGGGTTGGGGGAGATTTAGTGTTATGTTCAGTTTTAGGGCTAGGGTGAAGTATACGTTAAGCTTGAGGTTTAGGGTTAGGAGTTAGGATTCAGGTTAGGGTCAGGATTAGCGTTAGGTTTAGGGTTAGTGTTAGGTTTAGTGTTAGTGTTAGTTTTGCTTAGGGTTAGGGTTTGAACGAAGTTAGGGTAGGTTTAGGGTTATGGTTAGGGTGAAATTTTGGTTAAAGCTGAGGGTTCAGTTTAGGTTTAGGGTTAGGGTTAGGGGTTAGGGTTAGGTTTAAGCTTATGTTAGGGTTAAGTTAGGGTGAAGGTTAGGGTAGAGTTAGGGTCAGGGTTAGGATTAGGTTTAGGGCGAGGGTTAGGGTCAGAGTTATTTTAGTGGTTAGGTTTAGGGTTACGAGTGGGCCAAGGTTAAGGTTAGGGTTAGGTTTAGGGGTAGGGTTAGGGTTAAAGTTAGGTTTAGCTTTAGGTTAGGGAAAGGGTGAAGTTTAAGATAGGGTGAGGGTTATGGTCATGGCTAAGGTTTGGTTTATTTTTCAGGGTAGTGTTAAGGTTATGTTTAGGGTTAGGGTTAAGTGACCGGTTCTGTTTAGTTTTAGGGTTAGGGTTAGATTTTAGGTTAATGTTAAGTGTAACCGTTAGGGTTACGATTTGTGTTAGGCATTGTGGTTGGGGTGAGGGTTAGGTTTAGGGTTAGGGTTGGGTAGGGTTAGGATTATGGTTATGGTAAGGTGTTAGGGGTTAGAGGTGTAGTTTAGGGCTAGGGTTTGGGTGAGGGTTCCGGTTAGGCATTGCGGTTCTGGTCATGGTTAGGTTTGGTTTAGGGTTAGGGTTAAGTGTTAGAGTTAGGGTGAGAGGTAGGGTTAAGGTTTGGGTTAGGCTTTGGTGTTAGGGTTAGGGTTATCGTTAGGGCTTACGGGTTCAGGTTAGTGTTCAGGTTAGGGCTAGGGTTAGCATTAGGTTTAGGGTTGGGAGATAGGTTTAGGGGTTAGAGTGAGGGGGTTACGGTTAGTTTTACACTTAAATGAGGGTTTAGTGTGTTATGCTTAGGGTTAGCTTTACAGTTAGGTTTAGATTTAAGGTTAGGGTTAGGTGTAGTGGAAGATTTAGGTTTAGGTTTAGGGTTAGCGTTAGTGTTCTATTTAGGGTCAAGGTTAGAGTTAGGGTTAGGATTAGGTCTAGGATTAGGATTAGGTTTAAGGTTATTTTCAGGGCTATCGTAAGGGTTAGGTTTAGGGTTACAGATGGACTAACGTTATGGATAGAGTTAGGTTTAAGTTTAGGGTTTGGGTTAGGTTTAGGTTTAGGATTAAGTTTAGGGTTAGGGTTTGGATGAAGTTCAGATAGGGTGAGGGTTATTTTTACGGTTAGGGCTAGAGGTTGGATTTGTTTTCAGATTAGTGTTACGGTTAGGTTTAGGCTTCGGGTTAGGGTTCAGGTTATGTTTAGGGTTAGGTTTAGGTTTAGTGTGAAGTTTAGATTAAAGGTGAGTTTTCGGATAAGGGTTACGATTAGGGTTAGGATTATAGATAGTGCTAGACGTTAGGTTTAGGGAGTGAGGCTTAGGTTTATGGTTAGGGTAGCCTTAAGTTTAGGGTTAATGTCAGGGTTAGGGTTGGATTAGGGTTTCTGTTCATTTAGGGTTAGTGTTAGGGATAGGGTTAGGGATAGCGTTAGGTTTAGGGTTGGGGATATATATGGTTAAGCACTAGGGTGACGGTTAGGGTTAGTTTTACAGTTAAGGTGAGGTTTTAGGTTAATTCTGATGGTTAGGGTTAGGGTTAAGGTGAAGTTTCAGTTAATAGTGACGTTTAGGGTTAAGGTTAGAGGTTGGTTTAAGGTTAGTGTTAGGTTTAGGTTAAGTTTAGGGTTGGGGTAGGGTAAAGGTTAGGTTTAAGGCTAGGTTTGCTGTAAAGGGTAGGGCTAAGTTAGGGCTGGAGCTAGCTTTACAGTTAGACTTAGTGCTATGGTTTAGGGTTAGGGTCAGGTTAAGAGTTAGTGTTAGGGTTAGGGTTAGGATAGAGTTTAGTTCAGGGCTTCGTATTAGGCTAAGGGTTAGGTTTAGGTCAGGGTTAGGGTTAGGATTAGAGATAGGGTTAGTGTTAGGGAAATGGTTAGGGGTTTGTGTGAGGGTTAGTGTTAGGTTTACAGTTAAGCTGATGTTTTAGGGTGTGAGGTTTAGGGTTGGAGTTGGAGTTAGGGTTAGGTTTAGGGTTAGGTCCAGACTTACGGAATAGTTTAGGGTTCATATAGTTTTAGGATTAGGTTTAGGTTTAGGGTGAAGTTTAGGTTAAGGATGAGGGTTAGGGTTAGGGTTAGGGAGAACTGCCTTGCGGTAGCCGTGTTCTGGAAGTGCAACGAGTATGTAGTGTTAGCGTTAAGCTATTGTGAAGGCTTGTTCTGGCCCAGGGAAAGCAAAGCGCTGGGGAAATCCTAACAAACCCCGGGGTCTTTCCACAGTTCAAAGTGTGTAACCACAGACTCTTTTCCAAATAAGAGAGCGCACAGGCAACAGCAGCCTGCATGTTTCTCAGTGAAAGGGAGAACTCCCTGACTTCATCCAGTCCTCTGAGCAAAGCAGGCAAGAGGAGAGAACCTTTTTACCTTCCTCTTTCCTGCAATGAATTCCTCATTTGCTCTCGCAAATGCAAGGCTTCTTCTGAAAAACTGCATCGCAGGGCATTTCTCCTTCCAGAGGATCAACTACATAGTTCTAGCTTTAAGAGATTGTGAAAGCACCCAGGGAGAAAAGGCCTTTTTTTTAAATCTATTTTCTGCCTGAATTCGGTCAATCCGCCCTTGCGAAAGCAAGGTTTTCTTGCACAAACTACCAAGCAGTAACCTCTCTCCTGGCAGGGTAAATCCTATGCAGTGTTGCCCTGAAGGGATACGGTTGGCACAGTGAGGCCCAGGGAAAACACAGTGCAGAGAGAAATTCCAGCAAAGCCACGTATTTCCCCATATGAAAGCATGTCAATTTCATTTATTTGCCAAGAACAGAGCTCAGAGGCAACATGAGATTCTGTGTATCTCAGTGAAGAAAAAACACTCTGACTTCATCCATTCCTCTGCCGAAAGCAGTTAGAATGAGAAAACCGTCATTTGGTTTCGCTTTCCTGCAAGGAGCTGGGCAAATCTGCCTTCGCGAAGGGAAGTTTTCCTCCGGAGAACTGCCTTGCGGCAGCCGTGTTCCGGAAGTGGCACGGGTATGCAGTGTTAGCGTTAAGCTGTTGTGAAGGCTCGTTTTGGCCCAGGGAAAACAAAGCGCCTGGGGAAATCCTAACAAACCCCGGTGCCTTTCCCCAGTTCCATGTGTGTAACTACAGAATCTTTTCCAAATAAGAGAGCGCACAGGCAACAGCAGCCTGCATGATTCTCAGTGAAAGGGAGAACTCCCTGACTTCATCCAGTCCTCTGAGCAAAGCAGGCATAAGGAGAGAACCTTTTCTTCCTTCCTCTTTCCTGCAATGAATTCCTCATTTGCACTTGCAAACGCAAGTCTTCTTGTGAAAAACTACATCGCAGGGGATTTATCCTTCCAGAGTAGCAACTGCATAGTCTTAGCTTTAAGAGACTGTGAAAGCACCCAGGGAGAAAAAGGCCTTTTGTATTCTCTTTCCGGCCTGAACGCTGTCAATTCGCACTTCCAAAAGCAACGTTTCCTAGCACCAACTGCAAAGCAGTAACCTCTCTCCTGGCAGAGTAAATCCTATGTACTGTTGCCCTGAAGAGGTATTGTAGGTAGAGTGAGGCCCAGGGAAATCACAGTGTGTATTGAAATGATAGCAAAGCCATGTCTTTCCCCACTTGAATGCATGTCAATTTCGGTTATTTGCCGGGAACAGAGCTCAGAGGCAACATCAGATTTTGTGTATCTCAGTGAAAAAAAGAACACTCTGACTTCATCCATTCCTCTGACGAAAGCAGTTAGAATGAGAAAACCGTCGTTTGGTTTCGCTTTCCTGCAACGAGCTGGGCAAATCTGCCCTTCGCGAAGGCAAGATTTCCTCCGGAGAACTGCGTTGCGGTAGTCGTGTTCTGGAAGTGGAACGAGGATGCAGTGTTAGCGTTAAGTTATTGTGAAGACTCTTTTTGGCCCAGGGAAAACAAAGCGCCTGGGGAAATCCTAACAAACCCCGGTGCCTTTCCACACTTCAAAGCGTGTCGCTGCAGGCTCTTTTCCAAAAAAGAGTTATGGTTAGGGTTAGGGTTAGGGTTAGGGTTAGGGTTAGGGTTAGGGTTAGGGTTAGGGTTAGGGTTAGGGCTAAAGTTAGGGGTAAGTTTAGGGTTAGGTTTTGTTTTAGTGTTAGGGTTACGCTTAGGTTTAGGGTGAAGTTTAGGTTAAGAATGAGGGTTAGGTTTAGGGTTTGGTGTTTGGGTTAAGGTTAGGGTTAGGTTTAGGGTTAGGCTTAGTGTTAGGGTTAGGTGTTTGGTTTAATGGTAGGGTCAGGTTTAGGGTTCGGTTTAGGGTTAGGGTTCGGGTTCCGTTTAGGGTTAGGGTTAGGGTGAAGTTTAATTTAAGTGTGAGGGTTGAACTTAGGGTTAGCGTTAGGGGTTAGGGTTAGGATTAGGGTTAGGTTTCAGTTTAGGGTTAAGGTTAGGTTTAGAGTTAGGGTTAGGGTAAGTGTTAGGGTTAAGTCATGTTTAGGTTTAGGGCTAGGTTAAGGTTAGAGATAGGGTTCGGTTAAGGGTTGGGGTTAGGTTTAGATGTTAGAGTGAGGGTTAGTGCTAGGTTTCCATTTAAGCTGAGTGTGGAATGCAAGCTTTAGGGTTAGGATTAGGGTTAGAGTTAGAGTTAGGGTCAGGGTTAGGGTTAAGTTTAGGGTTAGGGTTAGGTTTATGGTTACGATTAGGGTTAGGGTCAGGGTTAGGGGAAGATTTAGTGTTATGTTTAGTTTTAGGGTTAGGGTTAGGGTGATGTTTATGTTAAGCGAGAGGGTTAGGGTTAGCGGTTAGGGTTCAGGTTAGGGTCAGTTTTAGGGTTAGTTTTAGGTTTAGGGTTAGGGTTAGGTTTAGTGTTAGTGTTAATTGTGGTGAGGGTTTGAATGAAGTTAGGGTAGGTTTAGGGTTATGGTTAGGGTGACATTTTGGCTAAGAGTGAGGGTTCGGCTTCGGGTTAGGGTTAGAGTTAGGGTTAGTTTTAGGGTTAATGTTAGGTTTTGGCTAAGGATTAGGGTTAGAGTTACGGTTAGGGGTTAGTGTTTCAGTTAAGTTTAGGGTAGGGTTATAATTAGGGTTAAGTTTAGGGTTACGGTAAGAGATTTACGTTTACAGTTAAGGTGAGGGTTTTGGGTAAGTGTTACGCTTAGGGTTAGGGCTAGGTTTAGGGTTAGATTTAGGGTTAGGGGTTAGGGTTAGGTGTAATTTTACGGTAGGCTTAAAGTTAGGGTTAAGGTGAGGTTAGGTTTAGGGTCAGGGTTAGGATTAGAATTAGGTTTAGGGTTAGGGTTAGGTTCAGGGCTATTGTAAGGGTTAGGTTTAGGGTTACAGATGGACTTGCATTATGGTTAGAGTTAGGTTGAAGGTAAGGGTTTGGGTTAGGTCTAGGTATAAGGTTACGGTTAGGGTTAGGTTTTGGATGATGTTTAGGATAGGGTGAGGGTTAAATTTATGGTTAGGGCTAGAGTTTGGGTTAGTGTTCAGGTTAGTGTTCAGGTTAGGTTTAGGGTTCGGGTTAAGGTTAGGAGTTATGTTTAGGGTTAGTGTTAGGTTTAGGGATAGGGCTAGTGTGAAGTTCAGGTTAAGTGGGAGATTTAGGATAAGGGTTAGGATTACGGTTAGGATTATAGATAGTGTTAGACGTTTGGTTTAGGGTGTTAGGGTTACGTTTATGGTTAGGGTAGGCTTAAGTTTAGGGTTAATGTTAGGTTTAGGGTTAGATTAGTGTCACTGTTCGTGTTAGATTTAGGGTTAGGGACAGGGTTAGGGATAAGTTTAGGGATAGCGTTAGGTTTAGGGTTGGGGATACGTTTAAGGGTTAGGGTGACTGTTATGGTTAGGTTTACAGTTAAGGAGAGGGTTTAGGTTAATTGTTATGTCAGTTTTAGGTTTAGATTTAGGCTTAGGGTTAGGGTGATGTTTCAGTTAATAGTGAGGGTTAGGGTTAAGGTTAGTGTTAGGTTTAGGGTTAGGGTTAGGGTGGGGGTAAGATTACTGTTAAGGCTAGGTTTACGGTAAAGGGTGGTGCTGGTTAGGGTTAGGGTTAGGTTTAGAGTTAGAGTTAGTGCTAGCGTTTAGGGTTAGGGTCAAGTTTCCAGTTATTGTTAGGTTTAGGGTTAGGTTTAGGATGGAGTTAAGGTTACGGTTAATTTTATTTTTAGGGTAAGGGTTAGGTTTAGGTCAGGGTTAGGGCTAGGATTAGGGATAGGGTTAGGGTTGGGGATAGGGTTAGGGGTTCGTGTGAGGGTTAGTGTTAGGTTTACAGTTCAGCTGATGTTTTAGGGTGTTACGGTTAGGGTTACGGTTAGAGTTAGAGTTAGGGTTCGGGTTAGGTTTATGCTTAGGATTAGGGTTAGGGTCAGGGTTGGGGGAGATTTAGTGTTATGTTCAGTTTTAGGGCTAGGGTGAAGTATACGTTAAGCTTGAGGTTTAGGGTTAGGAGTTAGGATTCAAGTTAGGGTCAGGATTAGCGTTAGGTTTAGGGTTAGTGTTAGGTTTAGTGTTAGTGTTAGTTTTGCTTAGGGTTAGGGTTTGAACGAAGTTAGGGTAGGTTTAGGGTTATGGTTAGGGTGAAATTTTGGTTAAAGGTGAGGGTTCAGTTTAGGTTTAGGGTTAGGGTTAGGGGTTAGGGTTAGGTTTAAGCTTATGTTAGGGTTAAGTTAGGGTGAAGGTTAGGGTAGAGTTAGGGTCAGGGTTAGGATTAGGTTTAGGGCGAGGGTTAGGGTCAGAGTTATTTTAGTGGTTAGGTTTAGGGTTACGAGTGGGCCAAGGTTAAGGTTAGGGTTAGGTTTAGGGGTAGGGTTAGGGTTAAAGTTAGGTTTCGCTTTAGGTTAGGGAAAGGGTGAAGTTTAAGATAGGGTGAGGGTTATGGTCATGGCTAAGGTTTGGTTTATTTTTCAGGGTAGTGTTAAGGTTATGTTTAGGGTTAGGGTTAAGTGACCGGTTCTGTTTAGTTTTAGGGTTAGGGTTAGATTTTAGGTTAATGTTAAGTGTAACCGTTAGGGTTACGATTTGTGTTAGGCATTGTGGTTGGGGTGAGGGTTAGGTTTAGGGTTAGGGTTGGGTAGGGTTAGGATTATGGTTATGGTAAGGTGTTAGGGGTTAGAGGTGTAGTTTAGGGCTAGGGTTTGGGTGAGGGTTCCGGTTAGGCATTGCGGTTCTGGTCATGGTTAGGTTTGGTTTAGGGTTAGGGTTAAGTGTTAGAGTTAGGGTGAGAGGTAGGGTTAAGGTTTGGGTTAGGCTTTGGTGTTAGGGTTAGGGTTATCGTTAGGGCTTACGGGTTCAGGTTAGTGTTCAGGTTAGGGCTAGGGTTAGCATTAGGTTTAGGGTTGGGAGATAGGTTTAGGGGTTAGAGTGAGGGGGTTACGGTTAGTTTTACACTTAAATGAGGGTTTCGTGTGTTATGCTTAGGGTTAGCTTTACAGTTAGGTTTAGATTTAAGGTTAGGGTTAGGTGTAGTGGAAGATTTAGGTTTAGGTTTAGGGTTAGCGTTAGTGTTCTATTTAGGGTCAAGGTTAGAGTTAGGGTTAGGATTAGCTCTAGGATTAGGATTAGGTTTAAGGTTATTTTCAGGGCTATCGTAAGGGTTAGGTTTAGGGTTACAGATGGACTAACGTTATGGATAGAGTTAGGTTTAAGTTTAGGGTTTGGGTTAGGTTTAGGTTTAGGATTAAGTTTAGGGTTAGGGTTTGGATGAAGTTCAGATAGGGTGAGGGTTATTTTTACGGTTAGGGCTAGAGGTTGGATTTGTTTTCAGATTAGTGTTACGGTTAGGTTTAGGCTTCGGGTTAGGGTTCAGGTTATGTTTAGGGTTAGGTTTAGGTTTAGTGTGAAGTTTAGATTAAAGGTGAGTTTTCGGATAAGGGTTACGATTAGGGTTAGGATTATAGATAGTGCTAGACGTTAGGTTTAGGGAGTGAGGCTTAGGTTTATGGTTAGGGTAGCCTTAAGTTTAGGGTTAATGTCAGGGTTAGGGTTGGATTAGGGTTTCTGTTCATTTAGGGTTAGTGTTAGGGATAGGGTTAGGGATAGCGTTAGGTTTAGGGTTGGGGATATATATGGTTAAGCACTAGGGTGACGGTTAGGGTTAGTTTTACAGTTAAGGTGAGGTTTTAGGTTAATTCTGATGGTTAGGGTTAGGGTTAAGGTGAAGTTTCAGTTAATAGTGACGTTTAGGGTTAAGGTTAGAGGTTGGTTTAAGGTTAGTGTTAGGTTTAGGTTAAGTTTAGGGTTGGGGTAGGGTAAAGGTTAGGTTTAAGGCTAGGTTTGCTGTAAAGGGTAGGGCTAAGTTAGGGCTGGAGCTAGCTTTACAGTTAGACTTAGTGCTATGGTTTAGGGTTAGGGTCAGGTTAAGAGTTAGTGTTAGGGTTAGGGTTAGGATAGAGTTTAGTTCAGGGCTTCGTATTAGGCTAAGGGTTAGGTTTAGGTCAGGGTTAGGGTTAGGATTAGGGATAGGGTTAGTGTTAGGGAAATGGTTAGGGGTTTGTGTGAGGGTTAGTGTTAGGTTTACAGTTAAGCTGATGTTTTAGGGTGTGAGGTTTAGGGTTGGAGTTAGGGTTAGGTTTAGGGTTAGGTCCAGACTTACGGAATAGTTTAGGGTTCATATAGTTTTAGGATTAGGTTTAGGTTTAGGGTGAAGTTTAGGTTAAGGATGAGGGTTAGGGTTAGGGTTAGGGAGAACTGCCTTGCGGTAGCCGTGTTCTGGAAGTGCAACGAGTATGTAGTGTTAGCGTTAAGCTATTGTGAAGGCTTGTTTTGGCCCAGGGAAAGCAAAGCGCTGGGGAAATCCTAACAAACCCCGGGGTCTTTCCACAGTTCAAAGTGTGTAACCACAGACTCTTTTCCAAATAAGAGAGCGCACAGGCAACAGCAGCCTGCATGTTTCTCAGTGAAAGGGAGAACTCCCTGACTTCATCCAGTCCTCTGAGCAAAGCAGGCAAGAGGAGAGAACCTTTTTTACCTTCCTCTTTCCTGCAATGAATTCCTCATTTGCTCTCGCAAATGCAAGGCTTCTTCTGAAAAACTGCATCGCAGGGCATTTCTCCTTCCAGAGGATCAACTACATAGTTCTAGCTTTAAGAGATTGTGAAAGCACCCAGGGAGAAAAGGCCTTTTTTTTAAATCTATTTTCTGCCTGAATTCGGTCAATTCGCCCTTGCGAAAGCAAGGTTTTCTTGCACAAACTACCAAGCAGTAACCTCTCTCCTGGCAGAGTAAATCCTATGCAGTGTTGCCCTGAAGGGATACGGTTGGCACAGTGAGGCCCAGGGAAAACACAGTGCAGAGAGAAATTCCAGCAAAGCCACGTATTTCCCCATATGAAAGCATGTCAATTTCATTTATTTGCCAAGAACAGAGCTCAGAGGCAACATGAGATTCTGTGTATCTCAGTGAAGAAAAAACACTCTGACTTCATCCATTCCTCTGCCGAAAGCAGTTAGAATGAGAAAACCGTCATTTGGTTTCGCTTTCCTGCAAGGAGCTGGGCAAATCTGCCTTCGCGAAGGGAAGTTTTCCTCCGGAGAACTGCCTTGCGGCAGCCGTGTTCCGGAAGTGGCACGGGTATGCAGTGTTAGCGTTAAGCTGTTGTGAAGGCTCGTTTTGGCCCAGGGAAAACAAAGCGCCTGGGGAAATCCTAACAAACCCCGGTGCCTTTCCCCAGTTCCATGTGTGTAACTACAGAATCTTTTCCAAATAAGAGAGCGCACAGGCAACAGCAGCCTGCATGATTCTCAGTGAAAGGGAGAACTCCCTGACTTCATCCAGTCCTCTGAGCAAAGCAGGCATAAGGAGAGAACCTTTTCTTCCTTCCTCTTTCCTGCAATGAATTCCTCATTTGCACTTGCAAACGCAAGTCTTCTTGTGAAAAACTACATCGCAGGGGATTTATCCTTCCAGAGTAGCAACTGCATAGTCTTAGCTTTAAGAGACTGTGAAAGCACCCAGGGAGAAAAAGGCCTTTTGTATTCTCTTTCCGGCCTGAACGCTGTCAATTCGCACTTCCAAAAGCAACGTTTCCTAGCACCAACTACAAAGCAGTAACCTCTCTCCTGGCAGAGTAAATCCTATGTACTGTTGCCCTGAAGAGGTATTGTAGGTAGAGTGAGGCCCAGGGAAATCACAGTGTGTATTGAAATGATAGCAAAGCCATGTCTTTCCCCACTTGAATGCATGTCAATTTCGGTTATTTGCCGGGAACAGAGCTCAGAGGCAACATCAGATTTTGTGTATCTCAGTGAAAAAAAGAACACTCTGACTTCATCCATTCCTCTGACGAAAGCAGTTAGAATGAGAAAACCGTCGTTTGGTTTCGCTTTCCTGCAACGAGCTGGGCAAATCTGCCCTTCGCGAAGGCAAGATTTCCTCCGGAGAACTGCGTTGCGGTAGTCGTGTTCTGGAAGTGGAACGAGGATGCAGTGTTAGCGTTCAGTTATTGTGAAGACTCTTTTTGGCCCAGGGAAAACAAAGCGCCTGGGGAAATCCTAACAAACCCCGGTGCCTTTCCACACTTCAAAGCGTGTCGCTGCAGGCTCTTTTCCAAAAAAGAGTTATGGTTAGGGTTAGGGTTAGGGTTAGGGTTAGGGTTAGGGTTAGGGTTAGGGTTAGGGTTAGGGTTAGGGTTAGGGTTATGGTTAGGGTTAGGGCTAAAGTTAGGGGTAAGTTTAGAGTTAGGTTTTGTTTTAGTGTTAGGGTTACGCTTAGGTTTAGGGTGAAGTTTAGGTTAAGAATGAGGGTTAGGTTTAGGGTTTGGTGTTTGGGTTAAGGTTAGGGTTAGGTTTAGGGTTAGGCTTAGTGTTAGGGTTAGGTGTTTGGTTTAATGGTAGGGTCAGGTTTAGGGTTCAGTTTAGGGTTAGGGTTCGGGTTCCGTTTAGGGTTAGGGTTAGGGTGAAGTTTAATTTAAGTGTGAGGGTTGAACTTAGGGTTAGCGTTAGGGGTTAGGGTTAGGATTAGGGTTAGGTTTCAGTTTAGGGTTAAGGTTAGGTTTAGAGTTAGGGTTAGGGAAAGTGTTAGGGTTAAGTCATGTTTAGGTTTAGGGCTAGGTTAAGGTTAGAGATAGGGTTCGGTTAAGGGTTGGGGTTAGGTTTAGATGTTAGGGTGAGTGTTAGTGCTAGGTTTCCATTTAAGCTGAGTGTGGAATGCAAGCTTTAGGGTTAGGATTAGGGTTAGAGTTAGAGTTAGGGTCAGGGTTAGGGTTAAGTTTAGGGTTAGGGTTAGGTTTATGGTTAGGATTAGGGTTAGGGTCAGGGTTAGGGGAAGATTTAGTGTTATGTTTAGTTTTAGGGTTAGGGTTAGGGTGATGTTTATGTTAAGCGAGAGGGTTAGGGTTAGCGGTTAGGGTTCAGGTTAGGGTCAGTTTTAGGGTTAGTTTTAGGTTTAGGGTTAGGGTTAGGTTTAGTGTTAGTGTTAATTGTGGTGAGGGTTTGAATGAAGTTAGGGTAGGTTTAGGGTTATGGTTGGGGTGACATTTTGGCTAAGAGTGAGGGTTCGGCTTCGGGTTAGAGTTAGGGTTAGTTTTAGGGTTAATGTTAGGTTTTGGCTAAGGATTAGGGTTAGAGTTACGGTTAGGGGTTAGTGTTTCAGTTAAGTTTAGGGTAGGGTTATAATTAGGGTTAAGTTTAGGGTTACGGTAAGAGATTTACGTTTACAGTTAAGGTGAGGGTTTTGGGTAAGTGTTACGCTTAGGGTTAGGGCTAGGTTTAGGGTTAGATTTAGGGTTAGGGGTTAGGGTTAGGTGTAATTTTACGGTAGGCTTAAAGTTAGGGTTAAGGTGAGGTTAGGTTTAGGGTCAGGGTTAGGATTAGAATTAGGTTTAGGGTTAGGGTTAGGTTCAGGGCTATTGTAAGGGTTAGGTTTAGGGTTACAGATGGACTTGCATTATGGTTAGAGTTAGGTTGAAGGTAAGGGTTTGGGTTAGGTCTAGGTATAGGGTTACGGTTAGGGTTAGGTTTTGGATGATGTTTAGGATAGGGTGAGGGTTAAATTTATGGTTAGGGCTAGAGTTTGGGTTGGTGTTCAGGTTAGTGTTAAGGTTAGGTTTAGGGTTCGGGTTAAGGTTAGGAGTTATGTTTAGGGTTAGTGTTAGGTTTAGGGATAGGGTTAGTGTGAAGTTCAGGTTAAGTGGGAGATTTAGGATAAGGGTTAGGATTACGGTTAGGATTATAGATAGTGTTAGACGTTTGGTTTAGGGTGTTAGGGTTACGTTTATGGTTAGGGTAGGCTTAAGTTTAGGGTTAATGTTAGGTTTAGGGTTAGATTAGTGTCACTGTTCGTGTTAGATTTAGGGTTAGGGACAGGGTTAGGGATAAGTTTAGGGATAGCGTTAGGTTTAGGGTTGGGGATACGTTTAAGGGTTAGGGTGACTGTTATGGTTAGGTTTACAGTTAAGGAGAGGGTTTAGGTTAATTGTTATGTCAGGGTTAGGTTTAGAGTTAGGCTTAGGGTTAGGGTGAAGTTTCAGTTAATAGTGAGGGTTAGGGTTAAGGTTAGTGTTAGGTTTAGGGTTAGGGTTAGGGTGGGGGTAAGGTTACTGTTAAGGCTAGGTTTACGGTAAAGGGTGGTGCTGGTTAGGGTTAGGGTTAGGTTTAGAGTTAGAGTTAGTGCTAGCGTTTAGGGTTAGGGTCAAGTTTCCAGTTATTGTTAGGTTTAGGGTTAGGTTTAGGATGGAGTTAAGGTTACGGTTAATTTTATTTTTAGGGTAAGGGTTAGGTTTAGGTCAGGGTTAGGGCTAGGATTAGGGATAGGGTTAGGGTTGGGGATAGGGTTAGGGGTTCGTGTGAGGGTTAGGGTTAGGTTTACAGTTCAGCTGATGTTTTAGGGTGTTACGGTTAGGGTTACGGTTAGAGTTAGAGTTAGGGTTCGGGTTAGGTTTATGCTTAGGATTAGGGTTAGGGTCAGGGTTGGGGGAGATTTAGTGTTATGTTCAGTTTTAGGGCTAGGGTGAAGTATACGTTAAGCTTGAGGTTTAGGGTTAGGAGTTAGGATTCAAGTTAGGGTCAGGATTAGCGTTAGGTTTAGGGTTAGTGTTAGGTTTAGTGTTAGTGTTAGTTTTGCTTAGGGTTAGGGTTTGAACGAAGTTAGGGTAGGTTTAGAGTTATGGTTAGGGTGAAATTTTGGTTAAAGCTGAGGGTTCAGTTTCGGTTTAGGGTTAGGGTTAGGGGTTAGGGTTAGGTTTAAGCTTATGTTAGGGTTAAGTTAGGGTGAAGGTTAGGGTAGAGTTAGGGTCAGGGTTAGGATTAGGTTTAGGGCGAGGGTTAGGGTCAGAGTTATTTTAGTGGTTAGGTTTAGGGTTACAAGTGGGCCAAGGTTAAGGTTAGGGTTAGGTTTAGGGGTAGGGTTAGGGTTAAAGTTAGGTTTCGCTTTAGGTTAGGGAAAGGGTGAAGTTTAAGATAGGGTGAGGGTTATGGTCATGGCTAAGGTTTGGTTTATTTTTCAGGGTAGTGTTAAGGTTATGTTTAGGGTTAGGGTTAAGTGACCGGTTCTGTTTAGTTTTAGGGTTAGGGTTAGATTTTAGGTTAATGTTAAGTGTAACCGTTAGGGTTACGATTTGTGTTAGGCATTGTGGTTGGGGTGAGGGTTAGGTTTAGGGTTAGGGTTGGGTAGGGTTAGGATTATGGTTATGGTAAGGTGTTAGGGGTTAGAGGTGTAGTTTAGGGCTAGGGTTTGGGTGAGGGTTCCGGTTAGGCATTGCGGTTCTGGTCATGGTTAGGTTTGGTTTAGGGTTAGGGTTAAGTGTTAGAGTTAGGGTGAGAGGTAGGGTTAAGGTTTGGGTTAGGCTTTGGTGTTAGGGTTAGGGTTATCGTTAGGGCTTACGGGTTCAGGTTAGTGTTCAGGTTAGGGCTAGGGTTAGCATTAGGTTTAGGGTTGGGAGATAGGTTTAGGGGTTAGAGTGAGGGGGTTACGGTTAGTTTTACACTTAAATGAGGGTTTAGTGTGTTATGCTTAGGGTTAGCTTTACAGTTAGGTTTAGATTTAAGGTTAGGGTTAGGTGTAGTGGAAGATTTAGGTTTAGGTTTAGGGTTAGCGTTAGTGTTCTATTTAGGGTCAAGGTTAGAGTTAGGGTTAGGATTAGGTCTAGGATTAGGATTAGGTTTAAGGTTATTTTCAGGGCTATCGTAAGGGTTAGGTTTAGGGTTACGGATGGACTAACGTTATGGATAGAGTTAGGTTTAAGTTTAGGGTTTGGGTTAGGTTTAGGTTTAGGATTAAGTTTAGGGTTAGGGTTTGGATGAAGTTCAGATAGGGTGAGGGTTATTTTTACGGTTAGGGCTAGAGGTTGGATTTGTTTTCAGATTAGTGTTACGGTTAGGTTTAGGCTTCGGGTTAGGGTTCAGGTTATGTTTAGGGTTAGGTTTAGGTTTAGTGTGAAGTTTAGATTAAAGGTGAGTTTTCGGATAAGGGTTACGATTAGGGTTAGGATTATAGATAGTGCTAGACGTTAGGTTTAGGGAGTGAGGCTTAGGTTTATGGTTAGGGTAGCCTTAAGTTTAGGGTTAATGTCAGGGTTAGGGTTGGATTAGGGTTTCTGTTCATTTAGGGTTAGTGTTAGGGATAGGGTTAGGGATAGCGTTAGGTTTAGGGTTGGGGATATATATGGTTAAGCACTAGGGTGACGGTTAGGGTTAGTTTTACAGTTAAGGTGAGGTTTTAGGTTAATTCTGATGGTTAGGGTTAGGGTTAAGGTGAAGTTTCAGTTAATAGTGACGTTTAGGGTTAAGGTTAGAGGTTGGTTTAAGGTTAGTGTTAGGTTTAGGTTAAGTTTAGGGTTGGGGTAGGGTAAAGGTTAGGTTTAAGGCTAGGTTTGCTGTAAAGGGTAGGGCTAAGTTAGGGCTGGAGCTAGCTTTACAGTTAGACTTAGTGCTATGGTTTAGGGTTAGGGTCAGGTTAAGAGTTAGTGTTAGGGTTAGGGTTAGGATAGAGTTTAGTTCAGGGCTTCGTATTAGGCTAAGGGTTAGGTTTAGGTCAGGGTTAGGGTTAGGATTAGGGATAGAGTTAGTATTAGGGAAATGGTTCGGGGTTTGTGTGAGGGTTAGTGTTAGGTTTACAGTTAAGCTGATGTTTTAGGGTGTGAGGTTTAGGGTTGGAGTTGGAGTTAGGGTTAGGTTTAGGGTTAGGTCCAGACTTACGGAATAGTTTAGGGTTCATACAGTTTTAGGATTAGGTTTAGGTTTAGGGTGAAGTTTAGGTTAAGGATGAGGGTTAGGGTTAGGGTTAGGGAGAACTGCCTTGCGGTAGCCGTGTTCTGGAAGTGGAACGAGTATGTAGTGTTAGCGTTAAGCTATTGTGAAGGCTTGTTTTGGCCCAGGGAAAGCAAAGCGCTCGGGAAATCCTAACAAACCCCGGGGTCTTTCCACAGTTCAAAGTGTGTAACCACAGACTCTTTTCCAAATAGGAGAGCGCACAGGCAACAGCAGCCTGCATGTTTCTCAGTGAAAGGGAGAACTCCCTGACTTCATCCAGTCCTCTGAGCAAAGCAGGCAAGAGGAGAGAACCTTTTTTACCTTCCTCTTTCCTGCAATGAATTCCTCATTTGCTCTCGCAAATGCAAGGCTTCTTCTGAAAAACTGCATCGCAGGGCATTTCTCCTTCCAGAGGATCAACTACATAGTTCTAGCTTTAAGAGATTGTGAAAGCACCCAGGGAGAAAAGGCCTTTTTTTTAAATCTATTTTCTGCCTGAATTCGGTCAATTCGCCCTTGCGAAAGCAAGGTTTTCTTGCACAAACTACCAAGCAGTAACCTCTCTCCTGGCAGAGTAAATCCTATGCAGTGTTGCCCTGAAGGGATACGGTTGGCACAGTGAGGCCCAGGGAAAACACAGTGCAGAGAGAAATTCCAGCAAAGCCACGTATTTCCCCATATGAAAGCATGTCAATTTCATTTATTTGCCAAGAACAGAGCTCAGAGGCAACTTGAGATTCTGTGTATCTCAGTGAAGAAAAAACACTCTGACTTCATCCATTCCTCTGCCGAAAGCAGTTAGAATGAGAAAACCGTCATTTGGTTTCGCTTTCCTGCAAGGAGCTGGGCAAATCTGCCTTCGCGAAGGGAAGTTTTCCTCCGGAGAACTGCCTTGCGGCAGCCCTGTTCCGGAAGTGGCACGGGTATGCAGTGTTAGCGTTAAGCTGTTGTGAAGGCTCGTTTTGGCCCAGGGAAAACAAAGCGCCTGGGGAAATCCTAACAAACCCCGGTGCCTTTCCCCAGTTCCATGTGTGTAACTACAGAATCTTTTCCAAATAAGAGAGTGCACAGGCAACAGCAGCCTGCATGATTCTCAGTGAAAGGGAGAACTCCCTGACTTCATCCAGTCCTCTGAGCAAAGCAGGCATAAGGAGAGAACCTTTTCTTCCTTCCTCTTTCCTGCAATGAATTCCTCATTTGCACTTGCAAACGCAAGTCTTCTTGTGAAAAACTACATCGCAGGGGATTTATCCTTCCAGAGTAGCAACTGCATAGTCTTAGCTTTAAGAGACTGTGAAAGCACCCAGGGAGAAAAAGGCCTTTTGTATTCTCTTTCCGGCCTGAACGCTGTCAATTCGCACTTCCAAAAGCAACGTTTCCTAGCACCAACTGCAAAGCAGTAACCTCTCTCCTGGCAGAGTAAATCCTATGTACTGTTGCCCTGAAGAGGTATTGTAGGTAGAGTGAGGCCCAGGGAAATCACAGTGTGTATTGAAATGATAGCAAAGCCATGTCTTTCCCCACTTGAATGCATGTCAATTTCGGTTATTTGCCGGGAACAGAGCTCAGAGGCAACATCAGATTTTGTGTATCTCAGTGAAAAAAAGAACACTCTGACTTCATCCATTCCTCTGACGAAAGCAGTTAGAATGAGAAAACCGTCGTTTGGTTTCGCTTTCCTGCAACGAGCTGGGCAAATCTGCCCTTCGCGAAGGCAAGATTTCCTCCGGAGAACTGCGTTGCGGTAGTCGTGTTCTGGAAGTGGAACGAGGATGCAGTGTTAGCGCTAAGTTATTGTGAAGACTCTTTTTGGCCCAGGGAAAACAAAGCGCCTGGGGAAATCCTAACAAACCCCGGTGCCTTTCCACACTTCAAAGCGTGTCGCTGCAGGCTCTTTTCCAAAAAAGAGTTATGGTTAGGGTTAGGGTTAGGGTTAGGGTTAGGGTTAGGGTTAGGGTTAGGGTTAGGGTTAGGGTTAGGGTTAGGGTTAGGGTTAGGGTTAGGGTTAGGGTTAGGGTTAGGGTTAGGGTTAGGGCTAAAGTTAGGGGTAAGTTTAGGGTTAGGTTTTGTTTTAGTGTTAGGGTTACGCTTAGGTTTAGGGTGAAGTTTAGGTTAAGAATGAGGGTTAGGTTTAGGGTTTGGTGTTTGGGTTAAGGTTAGGGTTAGGTTTAGGGTTAGGCTTAGTGTTAGGGTTAGGTGTTTGGTTTAATGGTAGGGTCAGGTTTAGGGTTCGGTTTAGGGTTAGGGTTCGGGTTCCGTTTAGGGTTAGGGTTAGGGTGAAGTTTAATTTAAGTGTGAGGGTTGAACTTAGGGTTAGCGTTAGGGGTTAGGGTTAGGATTAGGGTTAGGTTTCAGTTTAGGGTTAAGGTTAGGTTTAGAGTTAGGGTTAGGGTAAGTGTTAGGGTTAAGTCATGTTTAGGTTTAGGGCTAGGTTAAGGTTAGAGATAGGGTTCGGTTAAGGGTTGGGGTTAGGTTTAGATGTTAGGGTGAGGGTTAGTGCTAGGTTTCCATTTAAGCTGAGTGTGGAATGCAAGCTTTAGGGTTAGGATTAGGGTTAGAGTTAGAGTTAGGGTCAGGGTTAGGGTTAAGTTTAGGGTTAGGGTTAGGTTTATGGTTAGGATTAGGGTTAGGGTCAGGGTTAGGGGAAGATTTAGTGTTATGTTTAGTTTTAGGGTTAGGGTTAGGGTGATGTTTATGTTAAGCGAGAGGGTTAGGGTTAGCGGTTAGGGTTCAGGTTAGGGTCAGTTTTAGGGTTAGTTTTAGGTTTAGGGTTAGGGTTAGGTTTAGTGTTAGTGTTAATTGTGGTGAGGGTTTGAATGAAGTTAGGGTAGGTTTAGGGTTATGGTTAGGGTGACATTTTGGCTAAGAGTGAGGGTTCGGCTTCGGGTTAGGGTTAGAGTTAGGGTTAGTTTTAGGGTTAATGTTAGGTTTTGGGTAAGGATTAGGGTTAGAGTTACGGTTAGGGGTTAGTGTTTCAGTTAAGTTTAGGGTAGGGTTATAATTAGGGTTAAGTTTAGGGTTACGGTAAGAGATTTACATTTACAGTTAAGGTGAGGGTTTTGGGTAAGTGTTACGCTTAGGGTTAGGGCTAGGTTTAGGGTTAGATTTAGGGTTAGGGGTTAGGGTTAGGTGTAATTTTACGGTAGGCTTAAAGTTAGGGTTAAGGTGAGGTTAGGTTTAGGGTCAGGGTTAGGATTAGAATTAGGTTTAGGGTTAGGGTTAGGTTCAGGGCTATTGTAAGGGTTAGGTTTAGGGTTACAGATGGACGGGCATTATGGTTAGAGTTAGGTTGAAGGTAAGGGTTTGGGTTAGGTCTAGGTATAGGGTTACGGTTAGGGTTAGGTTTTGGATGATGTTTAGGATAGGGTGAGGGTTAAATTTATGGTTAGGGCTAGAGTTAGGGTTTGTGTTCAGGTTAGTGTTAAGGTTAGGTTTAGGGTTCGGGTTAAGGTTAGGAGTTATGTTTAGGGTTAGTGTTAGGTTTAGGGATAGGGTTAGTGTGAAGTTCAGGTTAAGTGGGAGATTTAGGATAAGGGTTAGGATTACGGTTAGGATTATAGATAGTGTTAGACGTTTGGTTTAGGGTGTTAGGGTTACGTTTATGGTTAGGGTAGGCTTAAGTTTAGGGTTAATGTTAGGTTTAGGGTTAGATTAGTGTCACTGTTCGTGTTAGATTTAGGGTTAGGGACAGGGTTAGGGATAAGTTTAGGGATAGCGTTAGGTTTAGGGTTGGGGATACGTTTAAGGGTTAGGGTGACTGTTATGCTTAGGTTTACAGTTAAGGAGAGGGTTTAGGTTAATTGTTATGTCAGGGTTAGGTTTAGAGTTAGGCTTAGGGTTAGGGTGAAGTTTCAGTTAATAGTGAGGGTTAGGGTTAAGGTTAGTGTTAGGTTTAGGGTTAGGGTTAGGGTGGGGGTAAGGTTACTGTTAAGGCTAGGTTTACGGTAAAGGGTTAGGGTTAGGGTTAGGGTTAGGTTTAGAGTTAGAGTTAGTGCTAGCGTTTAGGGTTAGGGTCAAGTTTCGAGTTATTGTTAGGTTTAGGGTTAGGTTTAGGATGGAGTTAAGGTTACGGTTAATTTTATTTTTAGGGTAAGGGTTAGGTTTAGGTCAGGGTTAGGGCTAGGATTAGGGATAGGGTTAGGGTTGGGGATAGGGTTAGGGGTTCGTGTGAGGGTTAGGGTTAGGTTTACAGTTCAGCTGATGTTTTAGGGTGTTACGGTTAGGGTTACGGTTAGAGTTAGAGTTAGGGTTCGGGTTAGGTTTATGCTTAGGATTAGGGTTAGGGTCAGGGTTGGGGGAGATTTAGTGTTATGTTCAGTTTTAGGGCTAGGGTGATGTATACGTTAAGCTTGAGGTTTAGGGTTAGGAGTTAGGATTCAGGTTAGGGTCAGGATTAGCGTTAGGTTTAGGGTTAGTGTTAGGTTTAGTGTTAGTGTTAGTTTTGCTTAGGGTTAGGGTTTGAACGAAGTTAGGGTAGGTTTAGGGTTATGGTTAGGGTGAAATTTTGGTTAAAGCTGAGGGTTCAGTTTAGGTTTAGGGTTAGGGTTAGGGGTTAGGGTTAGGTTTAAGCTTATGTTAGGGTTAAGTTAGGGTGAAGGTTAGGGTAGAGTTAGGGTCAGGGTTAGGATTAGGTTTAGGGCGAGAGTTAGGGTCAGAGTTATTTTAGTGGTTAGGTTTAGGGTTACGAGTGGGCCAAGGTTAAGGTTAGGATTAGGTTTAGGGGTAGGGTTAGGGTTAAAGTTAGGTTTCGCTTTAGGTTAGGGAAAGGGTGAAGTTTAAGATAGGGTGAGGGTTATGGTCATGGCTAAGGTTTGGTTTATTTTTCAGGGTAGTGTTAAGGTTATGTTTAGGGTTAGGGTTAAGTGACCGGTTCTGTTTAGTTTTAGGGTTAGGGTTAGATTTTAGGTTAATGTTAAGTGTAACCGTTAGGGTTACGATTTGTGTTAGGCATTGTGGTTGGGGTGAGGGTTAGGTTTAGGGTTAGGGTTGGGTAGGGTTAGGATTATGGTTATGGTAAGGTGTTAGGGGTTAGAGGTGTAGTTTAGGGCTAGGGTTTGGGTGAGGGTTCCGGTTAGGCATTGCGGTTCTGGTCATGGTTAGGTTTGGTTTAGGGTTAGGGTTAAGTGTTAGAGTTAGGGTGAGAGGTAGGGTTAAGGTTTGGGTTAGGCTTTGGTGTTAGGGTTAGGGTTATCGTTAGGGCTTACGGGTTCAGGTTAGTGTTCAGGTTAGGGCTAGGGTTAGCATTAGGTTTAGGGTTGGGAGATAGGTTTAGGGGTTAGAGTGAGGGGGTTACGGTTAGTTTTACACTTAAATGAGGGTTTAGTGTGTTATGCTTAGGGTTAGCTTTACAGTTAGGTTTAGATTTAAGGTTAGGGTTAGGTGTAGTGGAAGATTTAGATTTAGGTTTAGGGTTAGCGTTAGTGTTCTATTTAGGGTCAAGGTTAGAGTTAGGGTTAGGATTAGGTCTAGGATTAGGATTAGGTTTAAGGTTATTTTCAGGGCTATCGTAAGGGTTAGGTTTAGGGTTACGGATGGACTAACGTTATGGATAGAGTTAGGTTTAAGTTTAGGGTTTGGGTTAGGTTTAGGTTTAGGATTAAGTTTAGGGTTAGGGTTTGGATGAAGTTCAGATAGGGTGAGGGTTATTTTTACGGTTAGGGCTAGAGGTTGGATTTGTTTTCAGATTAGTGTTATGGTTAGGTTTAGGCTTCGGGTTAGGGTTCAGGTTATGTTTAGGGTTAGGTTTAGGTTTAGTGTGAAGTTTAGATTAAAGGTGAGTTTTCGGATAAGGGTTACGATTAGGGTTAGGATTATAGATAGTGCTAGACGTTAGGTTTAGGGAGTGAGGCTTAGGTTTATGGTTAGGGTAGCCTTAAGTTTAGGGTTAATGTCAGGGTTAGGGTTGGATTAGGGTTTCTGTTCATTTAGGGTTAGTGTTAGGGATAGGGTTAGGGATAGCGTTAGGTTTAGGGTTGGGGATATATATGGTTAAGCACTAGGGTGACGGTTAGGGTTAGTTTTACAGTTAAGGTGAGGTTTTAGGTTAATTCTGATGGTTAGGGTTAGGGTTAAGGTGAAGTTTCAGTTAATAGTGACGTTTAGGGTTAAGGTTAGAGGTTGGTTTAAGGTTAGTGTTAGGTTTAGGTTAAGTTTAGGGTTGGGGTAGGGTAAAGGTTAGGTTTAAGACTAGGTTTGCTGTAAAGGGTAGGGCTAAGTTAGGGCTGGAGCTAGCTTTACAGTTAGACTTAGTGCTATGGTTTAGGGTTAGGGTCAGGTTAAGAGTTAGTGTTAGGGTTAGGGTTAGGATAGAGTTTAGTTCAGGGCTTCGTATTAGGCTAAGGGTTAGGTTTAGGTCAGGGTTAGGGTTAGGATTAGGGATAGGGTTAGTGTTAGGGAAATGGTTAGGGGTTTGTGTGAGGGTTAGTGTTAGGTTTACAGTTAAGCTGATGTTTTAGGGTGTGAGGTTTAGGGTTGGAGTTAGGGTTAGGTTTAGGGTTAGGTCCAGACTTACGGAATAGTTTAGCGTTCATATAGTTTTAGGATTAGGTTTAGGTTTAGGGTGAAGTTTAGGTTAAGGATGAGGGTTAGGGTTAGGGTTAGGGAGAACTGCCTTGCGGTAGCCGTGTTCTGGAAGTGCAACGAGTATGTAGTGTTAGCGTTAAGCTATTGTGAAGGCTTGTTTTGGCCCAGGGAAAGCAAAGCGCTGGGGAAATCCTAACAAACCCCGGGGTCTTTCCACAGTTCAAAGTGTGTAACCACAGACTCTTTTCCAAATAAGAGAGCGCACAGGCAACAGCAGCCTGCATGTTTCTCAGTGAAAGGGAGAACTCCCTGACTTCATCCAGTCCTCTGAGCAAAGCAGGCAAGAGGAGAGAACCTTTTTTTCCTTCCTCTTTCCTGCAATGAATTCCTCATTTGCTCTCGCAAATGCAAGGCTTCTTCTGAAAAACTGCATCGCAGGGCATTTCTCCTTCCAGAGGATCAACTACATAGTTCTAGCTTTAAGAGATTGTGAAAGCACCCAGGGAGAAAAGGCCTTTTTTTAAATCTATTTTCTGCCTGAATTCGGTCAATTCGCCCTTGCGAAAGCAAGGTTTTCTTGCACAAACTACCAAGCAGTAACCTCTCTCCTGGCAGAGTAAATCCTATGCAGTGTTGCCCTGAAGGGATACGGTTGGCACAGTGAGGCCCAGGGAAAACACAGTGCAGAGAGAAATTCCAGCAAAGCCACGTATTTCCCCATATGAAAGCATGTCAATTTAATTTATTTGCCAAGAACAGAGCTCAGAGGCAACATGAGATTCTGTGTATCTCAGTGAAGAAAAAACACTCTGACTTCATCCATTCCTCTGCCGAAAGCAGTTAGAATGAGAAAACCGTCATTTGGTTTCGCTTTCCTGCAAGGAGCTGGGCAAATCTGCCTTCGCGAAGGGAAGTTTTCCTCCGGAGAACTGCCTTGCGGCAGCCGTGTTCCGGAAGTGGCACGGGTATGCAGTGTTAGCGTTAAGCTGTTGTGAAGGCTCGTTTTGGCCCAGGGAAAACAAAGCGCCTGGGGAAATCCTAACAAACCCCGGTGCCTTTCCCCAGTTCCATGTGTGTAACTACAGAATCTTTTCCAAATAAGAGAGCGCACAGGCAACAGCAGCCTGCATGATTCTCAGTGAAAGGGAGAACTCCCTGACTTCATCCAGTCCTCTGAGCAAAGCAGGCATAAGGAGAGAACCTTTTCTTCCTTCCTCTTTCCTGCAATGAATTCCTCATTTGCACTTGCAAACGCAAGTCTTCTTGTGAAAAACTACATCGCAGGGGATTTATCCTTCCAGAGTAGCAACTGCATAGTCTTAGCTTTAAGAGACTGTGAAAGCACCCAGGGAGAAAAAGGCCTTTTGTATTCTCTTTCCGGCCTGAACGCTGTCAATTCGCACTTCCAAAAGCAACGTTTCCTAGCACCAACTGCAAAGCAGTAACCTCTCTCCTGGCAGAGTAAATCCTATGTACTGTTGCCCTGAAGAGGTATTGTAGGTAGAGTGAGGCCCAGGGAAATCACAGTGTGTATTGAAATGATAGCAAAGCCATGTCTTTCCCCACTTGAATGCATGTCAATTTCGGTTATTTGCCGGGAACAGAGCTCAGAGGCAACATCAGATTTTGTGTATCTCAGTGAAAAAAAGAACACTCTGACTTCATCCATTCCTCTGACGAAAGCAGTTAGAATGAGAAAACCGTCGTTTGGTTTCGCTTTCCTGCAACGAGCTGGGCAAATCTGCCCTTCGCGAAGGCAAGATTTCCTCCGGAGAACTGCGTTGCGGTAGTCGTGTTCTGGAAGTGGAACGAGGATGCAGTGTTAGCGTTAAGTTATTGTGAAGACTCTTTTTGGCCCAGGGAAAACAAAGCGCCTGGGGAAATCCTAACAAACCCCGGTGCCTTTCCACACTTCAAAGCGTGTCGCTGCAGGCTCTTTTCCAAAAAAGAGTTATGGTTAGGGTTAGGGTTAGGGTTAGGGTTAGGGTTAGGGTTAGGGTTAGGGTTAGGGTTAGGGTTAGGGTTAGGGCTAAAGTTAGGGGTAAGTTTAGGGTTAGGTTTTGTTTTAGTGTTAGGGTTACGCTTAGGTTTAGGGTGAAGTTTAGGTTAAGAATGAGGGTTAGGTTTAGGGTTTGGTGTTTGGGTTAAGGTTAGGGTTAGGTTTAGGGTTAGGCTTAGTGTTAGGGTTAGGTGTTTGGTTTAATGGTAGGGTCAGGTTTAGGGTTCGGATTAGGGTTAGGGTTCGGGTTCCGTTTAGGGTTAGGGTTAGGGTGAAGTTTAATTTAAGTGTGAGGGTTGAACTTAGGGTTAGCGTTAGGGGTTAGGGTTAGGATTAGGGTTAGGTTTCAGTTTAGGGTTAAGGTTAGGTTTAGAGTTAGGGTTAGGGTAAGTGTTAGGGTTAAGTCATGTTTAGGTTTAGGGCTAGGTTAAGGTTAGAGATAGGGTTCGGTTAAGGGTTGGGGTTAGGTTTAGATGTTAGGGTGAGGGTTAGTGCTAGGTTTCCACTTAAGCTGAGTGTGGAATGCAAGCTTTAGGGTTAGGATTAGGGTTAGAGTTAGAGTTAGGGTCAGGGTTAGGGTTAAGTTTAGGGTTAGGGTTAGGTTTATGGTTAGGATTAGGGTTAGGGTCAGGGTTAGGGGAAGATTTAGTGTTATGTTTAGTTTTAGGGTTAGGGTTAGGGTGATGTTTATGTTAAGCGAGAGGGTTAGGGTTAGCGGTTAGGGTTCAGGTTAGGGTCAGTTTTAGGGTTAGTTTTAGGTTTAGGGTTAGGGTTAGGTTTAGTGTTAGTGTTAATTGTGGTGAGGATTTGAATGAAGTTAGGGTAGGTTTAGGGTTATGGTTAGGGTGACATTTTGGCTAAGAGTGAGGGTTCGGCTTCGGGTTAGAGTTAGGGTTAGTTTTAGGGTTAATGTTAGGTTTTGGCTAAAGATTAGGGTTAGAGTTACGGTTAGGGGTTAGTGTTTCAGTTAAGTTTAGGGTAGGGTTATAATTAGGGTTAAGTTTAGGGTTACGGTAAGAGATTTACGTTTACAGTTAAGGTGAGGGTTTTGGGTAAGTGTTACGCTTAGGGTTAGGGCTAGGTTTAGGGTTAGATTTAGGGTTAGGGGTTAGGGTTAGGTGTAATTTTACGGTAGGCTTAAAGTTAGGGTTAAGGTGAGGTTAGGTTTAGGGTCAGGGTTAGGATTAGAATTAGGTTTAGGGTTAGGGTTAGGTTCAGGGCTATTGTAAGGGTTAGGTTTAGGGTTACAGATGGACTTGCATTATGGTTAGAGTTAGGTTGAAGGTAAGGGTTTGGGTTAGGTCTAGGTATAGGGTTACGGTTAGGGTTAGGTTTTGGATGATGTTTAGGATAGGGTGAGGGTTAAATTTATGGTTAGGGCTAGAGTTTGGGTTTGTGTTCAGGTTAGTGTTAAGGTTAGGTTTAGGGTTCGGGTTAAGGTTAGGAGTTATGTTTAGGGTTAGTGTTAGGTTTAGGGATAGGGTTAGTGTGAAGTTCAGGTTAAGTGGGAGATTTAGGATAAGGGTTAGGATTACGGTTAGGATTATAGATAGTGTTAGACGTTTGGTTTAGGGTGTTAGGGTTACGTTTATGGTTAGGGTAGGCTTAAGTTTAGGGTTAATGTTAGGTTTAGGGTTAGATTAGTGTCACTGTTCGTGTTAGATTTAGGGTTAGGGACAGGGTTAGGGATAAGTTTAGGGATAGCGTTAGGTTTAGGGTTGGGGATATGTTTAAGGGTTAGGGTGACTGTTATGGTTAGGTTTACAGTTAAGGAGAGGGTTTAGGTTAATTGTTATGTCAGGGTTAGGTTTAGAGTTAGGCTTAGGGTTAGGGTGAAGTTTCAGTTAATAGTGAGGGTTAGGGTTAAGGTTAGTGTTAGGTTTAGGGTTAGGGTTAGGGTGGGGGTAAGGTTACTGTTAAGGCTAGGTTTACGGTAAAGGGTTAGGGTTAGGTTTAGGGTTAGGTTTAGAGTTAGAGTTAGTGCTAGCGTTTAGGGTTAGGGTCAAGTTTCGAGTTATTGTTAGGTTTAGGGTTAGGTTTAGGATGGAGTTAAGGTTACGGTTAATTTTATTTTTAGGGTAAGGGTTAGGTTTAGGTCAGGGTTAGGGCTAGGATTAGGGATAGGGTTAGGGTTGGGGATAGGGTTAGGAGTTCGTGTGAGGGTTAGTGTTAGGTTTACAGTTCAGCTGATGTTTTAGGGTGTTACGGTTAGGGTTACGGTTAGAGTTAGAGTTAGGGTTCGGGTTAGGTTTATGCTTAGGATTAGGGTTAGGGTCAGGGTTGGGGGAGATTTAGTGTTATTTTCAGTTTTAGGGCTAGGGTGAAGTATACGTTAAGCTTGAGGTTTAGGGTTAGGAGTTAGGATTCAGGTTAGGGTCAGGATTAGCGTTAGGTTTAGGGTTAGTGTTAGGTTTAGTGTTAGTGTTAGTTTTGCTTAGGGTTAGGGTTTGAACGAAGTTAGGGTAGGTTTAGGGTTATGGTTAGGGTGAAATTTTGGTTAAAGGTGAGGGTTCAGTTTAGGTTTAGGGTTAGGGTTAGGGGTTAGGGTTAGGTTTAAGCTTATGTTAGGGTTAAGTTAGGGTGAAGGTTAGGGTAGAGTTAGGGTCAGGGTTAGGATTAGGTTTAGGGCGAGGGTTAGGGTCAGAGTTATTTTAGTGGTTAGGTTTAGGGTTACGAGTGGGCCAAGGTTAAGGTTAGGGTTAGGTTTAGGGGTAGGGTTAGGGTTAAAGTCAGGTTTTGCTTTAGGTTAGGGAAAGGGTGAAGTTTAAGATAGGGTGAGGGTTATGGTCATGGCTAAGGTTTGGTTTATTTTTCAGGGTAGTGTTAAGGTTATGTTTAGGGTTAGGGTTAAGTGACCGGTTCTGTTTAGTTTTAGGGTTAGGGTTAGATTTTAGGTTAATGTTAAGTGTAACCGTTAGGGTTACGATTTGTGTTAGGCATTGTGGTTGGGGTGAGGGTTAGGTTTAGGGTTAGGGTTGGGTAGGGTTAGGATTATGGTTATGGTAAGGTGTTAGGGGTTAGAGGTGTAGTTTAGGGCTAGGGTTTGGGTGAGGGTTCCGGTTAGGCATTGCGGTTCTGGTCATGGTTAGGTTTGGTTTAGGGTTAGGGTTAAGTGTTAGAGTTAGGGTGAGAGGTAGGGTTAAGGTTTGGGTTAGGCTTTGGTGTTAGGGTTAGGGTTATCGTTAGGGCTTACGGGTTCAGGTTAGTGTTCAGGTTAGGGCTAGGGTTAGCATTAGGTTTAGGGTTGGGAGATAGGTTTAGGGGTTAGAGTGAGGGGGTTACGGTTAGTTTTACACTTAAATGAGGGTTTCGTGTGTTATGCTTAGGGTTAGCTTTACAGTTAGGTTTAGATTTAAGGTTAGGGTTAGGTGTAGTGGAAGATTTAGGTTTAGGTTTAGGGTTAGCGTTAGTGTTCTATTTAGGGTCAAGGTTAGAGTTAGGGTTAGGATTAGCTCTAGGATTAGGATTAGGTTTAAGGTTATTTTCAGGGCTATCGTAAGGGTTAGGTTTAGGGTTACAGATGGACTAACGTTATGGATAGAGTTAGGTTTAAGTTTAGGGTTTGGGTTAGGTTTAGGTTTAGGATTAAGTTTAGGGTTAGGGTTTGGATGAAGTTCAGATAGGGTGAGGGTTATTTTTACGGTTAGGGCTAGAGGTTGGATTTGTTTTCAGATTAGTGTTACGGTTAGGTTTAGGCTTCGGGTTAGGGTTCAGGTTATGTTTAGGGTTAGGTTTAGGTTTAGTGTGAAGTTTAGATTAAAGGTGAGTTTTCGGATAAGGGTTACGATTAGGGTTAGGATTATAGATAGTGCTAGACGTTAGGTTTAGGGAGTGAGGCTTAGGTTTATGGTTAGGGTAGCCTTAAGTTTAGGGTTAATGTCAGGGTTAGGGTTGGATTAGGGTTTCTGTTCATTTAGGGTTAGTGTTAGGGATAGGGTTAGGGATAGCGTTAGGTTTAGGGTTGGGGATATATATGGTTAAGCACTAGGGTGACGGTTAGGGTTAGTTTTACAGTTAAGGTGAGGTTTTAGGTTAATTCTGATGGTTAGGGTTAGGGTTAAGGTGAAGTTTCAGTTAATAGTGACGTTTAGGGTTAAGGTTAGAGGTTGGTTTAAGGTTAGTGTTAGGTTTAGGTTAAGTTTAGGGTTGGGGTAGGGTAAAGGTTAGGTTTAAGGCTAGGTTTGCTGTAAAGGGTAGGGCTAAGTTAGGGCTGGAGCTAGCTTTAGAGCTAGAGTTAGTGCTATGGTTTAGGGTTAGGGTCAGGTTAAGAGTTAGTGTTAGGGTTAGGGTTAGGATAGAGTTTAGTTCAGGGCTTCGTATTAGGCTAAGGGTTAGGTTTAGGTCAGGGTTAGGGTTAGGATTAGAGATAGGGTTAGTGTTAGGGAAATGGTTAGGGGTTTGTGTGAGGGTTAGTGTTAGGTTTACAGTTAAGCTGATGTTTTAGGGTGTGAGGTTTAGGGTTGGAGTTGGAGTTAGGGTTAGGTTTAGGGTTAGGTCCAGACTTACGGAATAGTTTAGGGTTCATATAGTTTTAGGATTAGGTTTAGGTTTAGGGTGAAGTTTAGGTTAAGGATGAGGGTTAGGGTTAGGGTTAGGGAGAACTGCCTTGCGGTAGCCGTGTTCTGGAAGTGGAACGAGTATGTAGTGTTAGCGTTAAGCTATTGTGAAGGCTTGTTTTGGCCCAGGGAAAGCAAAGCGCTGGGGAAATCCTAACAAACCCCGGGGTCTTTCCACAGTTCAAAGTGTGTAACCACAGACTCTTTTCCAAATAGGAGAGCGCACAGGCAACAGCAGCCTGCATGTTTCTCAGTGAAAGGGAGAACTCCCTGACTTCATCCAGTCCTCTGAGCAAAGCAGGCAAGAGGAGAGAACCTTTTTTTCCTTCCTCTTTCCTGCAATGAATTCCTCATTTGCTCTCGCAAATGCAAGGCTTCTTCTGAAAAACTGCATCGCAGGGCATTTCTCCTTCCAGAGGATCAACTACATAGTTCTAGCTTTAAGAGATTGTGAAAGCACCCAGGGAGAAAAGGCCTTTTTTTTTAATCTATTTTCTGCCTGAATTCGGTCAATTCGCCCTTGCGAAAGCAAGGTTTTCTTGCACAAACTACCAAGCAGTAACCTCTCTCCTGGCAGAGTAAATCCTATGCAGTGTTGCCCTGAAGGGATACGGTTGGCACAGTGAGGCCCAGGGAAAACACAGTGCAGAGAGAAATTCCAGCAAAGCCACGTATTTCCCCATATGAAAGCATGTCAATTTCATTTATTTGCCAAGAACAGAGCTCAGAGGCAACATGAGATTCTGTGTGTCTCAGTGAAGAAAAAACACTCTGACTTCATCCATTCCTCTGCCGAAAGCAGTTAGAATGAGAAAACCGTCATTTGGTTTCGCTTTCCTGCAAGGAGCTGGGCAAATCTGCCTTCGCGAAGGGAAGTTTTCCTCCGGAGAACTGCCTTGCGGCAGCCGTGTTCCGGAAGTGGCACGGGTATGCAGTGTTAGCGTTAAGCTGTTGTGAAGGCTCGTTTTGGCCCAGGGAAAACAAAGCGCCTGGGGAAATCCTAACAAACCCCGGTGCCTTTCCCCAGTTCCATGTGTGTAACTACAGAATCTTTTCCAAATAAGAGAGCGCACAGGCAACAGCAGCCTGCATGATTCTCAGTGAAAGGGAGAACTCCCTGACTTCATCCAGTCCTCTGAGCAAAGCAGGCATAAGGAGAGAACCTTTTCTTCCTTCCTCTTTCCTGCAATGAATTCCTCATTTGCACTTGCAAACGCAAGTCTTCTTGTGAAAAACTACATCGCAGGGGATTTATCCTTCCAGAGTAGCAACTGCATAGTCTTAGCTTTAAGAGACTGTGAAAGCACCCAGGGAGAAAAAGGCCTTTTGTATTCTCTTTCCGGCCTGAACTCTGTCAATTCGCACTTCCAAAAGCAACGTTTCCTAGCACCAACTGCAAAGCAGTAACCTCTCTCCTGGCAGAGTAAATCCTATGTACTGTTGCCCTGAAGAGGTATTGTAGGTAGAGTGAAGCCCAGGGAAATCACAGTGTGTATTGAAATGATAGCAAAGCCATGTCTTTCCCCACTTGAATGCATGTCAATTTCGGTTATTTGCCGGGAACAGAGCTCAGAGGCAACATCAGATTTTGTGTATCTCAGTGAAAAAAAGAACACTCTGACTTCATCCATTCCTCTGACGAAAGCAGTTAGAATGAGAAAACCGTCGTTTGGTTTCGCTTTCCTGCAACGAGCTGGGCAAATCTGCCCTTCGCGAAGGCAAGATTTCCTCCGGAGAACTGCGTTGCGGTAGTCGTGTTCTGGAAGTGGAACGAGGATGCAGTGTTAGCGTTAAGTTATTGTGAAGACTCTTTTTGGCCCAGGGAAAACAAAGCGCCTGGGGAAATCCTAACAAACCCCGGTGCCTTTCCACACTTCAAAGCGTGTCGCTGCAGGCTCTTTTCCAAAAAAGAGTTATGGTTATGGTTAGGGTTAGGGTTAGGGTTAGGGTTAGGGTTAGGGTTAGGGTTAGGGTTAGGGTTAGGGTTAGGGTTAGGGTTAGGGTTAGGGTTAGGGTTAGGGTTAGGGTTAGGGTTAGGGCTAAAGTTAGAGGTAAGTTTAGGGTTAGGTTTTGTTTTAGTGTTAGGGTTACGCTTAGGTTTAGGGTGAAGTTTAGGTTAAGAATGAGGGTTAGGTTTAGGGTTTGGTGTTTGGGTTAAGGTTAGGGTTAGGTTTAGGGTTAGGCTTAGTGTTAGGGTTAGGTGTTTGGTTTAATGGTAGGGTCAGGTTTAGGGTTCGGATTAGGGTTAGGGTTCGGGTTCCGTTTAGGGTTAGGGTTAGGGTGAAGTTTAATTTAAGTGTGAGGGTTGAACTTAGGGTTAGCGTTAGGGGTTAGGGTTAGGATTAGGGTTAGGTTTCAGTTTAGGGTTAAGGTTAGGTTTAGAGTTAGGGTTAGGGTAAGTGTTAGGGTTAAGTCATGTTTAGGTTTAGGGCTAGGTTAAGGTTAGAGATAGGGTTCGGTTAAGGGTTGGGGTTAGGTTTAGATGTTAGGGTGAGGGTTAGTGCTAGGTTTCCACTTAAGCTGAGTGTGGAATGCAAGCTTTAGGGTTAGGATTAGGGTTAGAGTTAGAGTTAGGGTCAGGGTTAGGGTTAAGTTTAGGGTTAGGGTTAGGTTTATGGTTAGGATTAGGGTTAGGGTCAGGGTTAGGGGAAGATTTAGTGTTATGTTTAGTTTTAGGGTTAGGGTTAGGGTGATGTTTATGTTAAGCGAGAGGGTTAGGGTTAGCGGTTAGGGTTCAGGTTAGGGTCAGTTTTAGGGTTAGTTTTAGGTTTAGGGTTAGGGTTAGGTTTAGTGTTAGTGTTAATTGTGGTGAGGGTTTGAATGAAGTTAGGGTAGGTTTAGGGTTATGGTTAGGGTGACATTTTGGCTAAGAGTGAGGGTTCGGCTTCGGGTTAGAGTTAGGGTTAGTTTTAGGGTTAATGTTAGGTTTTGGCTAAAGATTAGGGTTAGAGTTACGGTTAGGGGTTAGTGTTTCAGTTAAGTTTAGGGTAGGGTTATAATTAGGGTTAAGTTTAGGGTTACGGTAAGAGATTTACGTTTACAGTTAAGGTGAGGGTTTTGGGTAAGTGTTACGCTTAGGGTTAGGGCTAGGTTTAGGGTTAGATTTAGGGTTAGGGGTTAGGGTTAGGTGTAATTTTACGGTAGGCTTAAAGTTAGGGTTAAGGTGAGGTTAGGTTTAGGGTCAGGGTTAGGATTAGAATTAGGTTTAGGGTTAGGGTTAGGTTCAGGGCTATTGTAAGGGTTAGGTTTAGGGTTACAGATGGACTTGCATTATGGTTAGAGTTAGGTTGAAGGTAAGGGTTTGGGTTAGGTCTAGGTATAGGGTTACGGTTAGGGTTAGGTTTTGGATGATGTTTAGGATAGGGTGAGGGTTAAATTTATGGTTAGGGCTAGAGTTTGGGTTTGTGTTCAGGTTAGTGTTAAGGTTAGGTTTAGGGTTCGGGTTAAGGTTAGGAGTTATGTTTAGGGTTAGTGTTAGGTTTAGGGATAGGGTTAGTGTGAAGTTCAGGTTAAGTGGGAGATTTAGGATAAGGGTTAGGATTACGGTTAGGATTATAGATAGTGTTAGACGTTTGGTTTAGGGTGTTAGGGTTACGTTTATGGTTAGGGTAGGCTTAAGTTTAGGGTTAATGTTAGGTTTAGGGTTAGATTAGTGTCACTGTTCGTGTTAGATTTAGGGTTAGGGACAGGGTTAGGGGTAAGTTTAGGGATAGCGTTAGGTTTAGGGTTGGGGATATGTTTAAGGGTTAGGGTGACTGTTATGGTTAGGTTTACAGTTAAGGAGAGGGTTTAGGTTAATTGTTATGTCAGGGTTAGGTTTAGAGTTAGGCTTAGGGTTAGGGTGAAGTTTCAGTTAATAGTGAGGGTTAGGGTTAAGGTTAGTGTTAGGTTTAGGGTTAGGGTTAGGGTGGGGGTAAGGTTACTGTTAAGGCTAGGTTTACGGTAAAGGGTTAGGGTTAGGGTTAGGGTTAGGTTTAGAGTTAGAGTTAGTGCTAGCGTTTAGGGTTAGGGTCAAGTTTCGAGTTATTGTTAGGTTTAGGGTTAGGTTTAGGATGGAGTTAAGGTTACGGTTAATTTTATTTTTAGGGTAAGGGTTAGGTTTAGGTCAGGGTTAGGGCTAGGATTAGGGATAGGGTTAGGGTTGGGGATAGGGTTAGGAGTTCGTGTGAGGGTTAGGGTTAGGTTTACAGTTCAGCTGATGTTTTAGGGTGTTACGGTTAGGGTTACGGTTAGAGTTAGAGTTAGGGTTCGGGTTAGGTTTATGCTTAGGATTAGGGTTAGGGTCAGGGTTGGGGGAGATTTAGTGTTATTTTCAGTTTTAGGGCTAGGGTGAAGTATACGTTAAGCTTGAGGTTTAGGGTTAGGAGTTAGGATTCAGGTTAGGGTCAGGATTAGCGTTAGGTTTAGGGTTAGTGTTAGGTTTAGTGTTAGTGTTAGTTTTGCTTAGGGTTAGGGTTTGAACGAAGTTAGGGTAGGTTTAGGGTTATGGTTAGGGTGAAATTTTGGTTAAAGCTGAGGGTTCAGTTTAGGTTTAGGGTTAGGATTAGGGGTTAGGGTTAGGTTTAAGCTTATGTTAGGGTTAAGTTAGGGTGAAGGTTAGGGTAGAGTTAGGGTCAGGGTTAGGATTAGGTTTAGGGCGAGGGTTAGGGTCAGAGTTATTTTAGTGGTTAGGTTTAGGGTTACGAGTGGGCCAAGGTTAAGGTTAGGGTTAGGTTTAGGGGTAGGGTTAGGGTTAAAGTTAGGTTTAGCTTTAGGTTAGGGAAAGGGTGAAGTTTAAGATAGGGTGAGGGTTATGGTCATGGCTAAGGTTTGGTTTATTTTTCAGGGTAGTGTTAAGGTTATGTTTAGGGTTAGGGTTAAGTGACCGGTTCTGTTTAGTTTTAGGGTTAGGGTTAGATTTTAGGTTAATGTTAAGTGTAACCGTTAGGGTTACGATTTGTGTTAGGCATTGTGGTTGGGGTGAGGGTTAGGTTTAGGGTTAGGGTTGGGTAGGGTTAGGATTATGGTTATGGTAAGGTGTTAGGGGTTAGAGGTGTAGTTTAGGGCTAGGGTTTGGGTGAGGGTTCCGGTTAGGCATTGCGGTTCTGGTCATGGTTAGGTTTGGTTTAGGGTTAGGGTTAAGTGTTAGAGTTAGGGTGAGAGGTAGGGTTAAGGTTTGGGTTAGGCTTTGGTGTTAGGGTTAGGGTTATCGTTAGGGCTTACGGGTTCAGGTTAGTGTTCAGGTTAGGGCTAGGGTTAGCATTAGGTTTAGGGTTGGGAGATAGGTTTAGGGGTTAGAGTGAGGGGATTACGGTTAATTTTACACTTAAATGAGGGTTTCGTGTGTTATGCTTAGGGTTAGCTTTACAGTTAGGTTTAGATTTAAGGTTAGGGTTAGGTGTAGTGGAAGATTTAGGTTTAGGTTTAGGGTTAGCGTTAGTGTTCTATTTAGGGTCAAGGTTAGAGTTAGGGTTAGGATTAGCTCTAGGATTAGGATTAGGTTTAAGGTTATTTTCAGGGCTATCGTAAGGGTTAGGTTTAGGGTTACAGATGGACTAACGTTATGGATAGAGTTAGGTTTAAGTTTAGGGTTTGGGTTAGGTTTAGGTTTAGGATTAAGTTTAGGGTTAGGGTTTGGATGAAGTTCAGATAGGGTGAGGGTTATTTTTACGGTTAGGGCTAGAGGTTGGATTTGTTTTCAGATTAGTGTTACGGTTAGGTTTAGGCTTCGGGTTAGGGTTCAGGTTATGTTTAGGGTTAGGTTTAGGTTTAGTGTGAAGTTTAGATTAAAGGTGAGTTTTCGGATAAGGGTTACGATTAGGGTTAGGATTATAGATAGTGCTAGACGTTAGGTTTAGGGAGTGAGGCTTAGGTTTATGGTTAGGGTAGCCTTAAGTTTAGGGTTAATGTCAGGGTTAGGGTTGGATTAGGGTTTCTGTTCATTTAGGGTTAGTGTTAGGGATAGGGTTAGGGATAGCGTTAGGTTTAGGGTTGGGGATATATATGGTTAAGCACTAGGGTGACGGTTAGGGTTAGTTTTACAGTTAAGGTGAGGTTTTAGGTTAATTCTGATGGTTAGGGTTAGGGTTAAGGTGAAGTTTCAGTTAATAGTGACGTTTAGGGTTAAGGTTAGAGGTTGGTTTAAGGTTAGTGTTAGGTTTAGGTTAAGTTTAGGGTTGGGGTAGGGTAAAGGTTAGGTTTAAGGCTAGGTTTGCTGTAAAGGGTAGGGCTAAGTTAGGGCTGGAGCTAGCTTTACAGTTAGACTTAGTGCTATGGTTTAGGGTTAGGGTCAGGTTAAGAGTTAGTGTTAGGGTTAGGGTTAGGATAGAGTTTAGTTCAGGGCTTCGTATTAGGCTAAGGGTTAGGTTTAGGTCAGGGTTAGGGTTAGGATTAGGGATAGGGTTAGTGTTAGGGAAATGGTTAGGGGTTTGTGTGAGGGTTAGTGTTAGGTTTACAGTTCAGCTGATGTTTTAGGGTGTGAGGTTTAGGGTTGGAGTTAGGGTTAGGTTTAGGGTTAGGTCCAGACTTACGGAATAGTTTAGCGTTCATATAGTTTTAGGATTAGGTTTAGGTTTAGGGTGAAGTTTAGGTTAAGGATGAGGGTTAGGGTTAGGGTTAGGGAGAACTGCCTTGCGGTAGCCGTGTTCTGGAAGTGCAACGAGTATGTAGTGTTAGCGTTAAGCTATTGTGAAGGCTTGTTTTGGCCCAGGGAAAGCAAAGCGCTGGGGAAATCCTAACAAACCCCGGGGTCTTTCCACAGTTCAAAGTGTGTAACCACAGACTCTTTTCCAAATAAGAGAGCGCACAGGCAACAGCAGCCTGCATGTTTCTCAGTGAAAGGGAGAACTCCCTGACTTCATCCAGTCCTCTGAGCAAAGCAGGCAAGAGGAGAGAACCTTTTTTTCCTTCCTCTTTCCTGCAATGAATTCCTCATTTGCTCTCGCAAATGCAAGGCTTCTTCTGAAAAACTGCATCGCAGGGCATTTCTCCTTCCAGAGGATCAACTACATAGTTCTAGCTTTAAGAGATTGTGAAAGCACCCAGGGAGAAAAGGCCTTTTTTTAAATCTATTTTCTGCCTGAATTCGGTCAATTCGCCCTTGCGAAAGCAAGGTTTTCTTGCACAAACTACCAAGCAGTAACCTCTCTCCTGGCAGAGTAAATCCTATGCAGTGTTGCCCTGAAGGGATACGGTTGGCACAGTGAGGCCCAGGGAAAACACAGTGCAGAGAGAAATTCCAGCAAAGCCACGTATTTCCCCATATGAAAGCATGTCAATTTCATTTATTTGCCAAGAACAGAGCTCAGAGGCAACTTGAGATTCTGTGTATCTCAGTGAAGAAAAAACACTCTGACTTCATCCATTCCTCTGCCGAAAGCAGTTAGAATGAGAAAACCGTCATTTGGTTTCGCTTTCCTGCAAGGAGCTGGGCAAATCTGCCTTCGCGAAGGGAAGTTTTCCTCCGGAGAACTGCCTTGCGGCAGCCGTGTTCCGGAAGTGGCACGGGTATGCAGTGTTAGCGTTAAGCTGTTGTGAAGGCTCGTTTTGGCCCAGGGAAAACAAAGCGCCTGGGGAAATCCTAACAAACCCCGGTGCCTTTCCCCAGTTCCATGTGTGTAACTACAGAATCTTTTCCAAATAAGAGAGCGCACAGGCAACAGCAGCCTGCATGATTCTCAGTGAAAGGGAGAACTCCCTGACTTCATCCAGTCCTCTGAGCAAAGCAGGCATAAGGAGAGAACCTTTTCTTCCTTCCTCTTTCCTGCAATGAATTCCTCATTTGCACTTGCAAACGCAAGTCTTCTTGTGAAAAACTACATCGCAGGGGATTTATCCTTCCAGAGTAGCAACTGCATAGTCTTAGCTTTAAGAGACTGTGAAAGCACCCAGGGAGAAAAAGGCCTTTTGTATTCTCTTTCCGGCCTGAACTCTGTCAATTCGCACTTCCAAAAGCAACGTTTCCTAGCACCAACTGCAAAGCAGTAACCTCTCTCCTGGCAGAGTAAATCCTATGTACTGTTGCCCTGAAGAGGTATTGTAGGTAGAGTGAAGCCCAGGGAAATCACAGTGTGTATTGAAATGATAGCAAAGCCATGTCTTTCCCCACTTGAATGCATGTCAATTTCGGTTATTTGCCGGGAACAGAGCTCAGAGGCAACATCAGATTTTGTGTATCTCAGTGAAAAAAAGAACACTCTGACTTCATCCATTCCTCTGACGAAAGCAGTTAGAATGAGAAAACCGTCGTTTGGTTTCGCTTTCCTGCAACGAGCTGGGCAAATCTGCCCTTCGCGAAGGCAAGATTTCCTCCGGAGAACTGCGTTGCGGTAGTCGTGTTCTGGAAGTGGAACGAGGATGCAGTGTTAGCGTTAAGTTATTGTGAAGACTCTTTTTGGCCCAGGGAAAACAAAGCGCCTGGGGAAATCCTAACAAACCCCGGTGCCTTTCCACACTTCAAAGCGTGTCGCTGCAGGCTCTTTTCCAAAAAAGAGTTATGGTTAGGGTTAGGGTTAGGGTTAGGGTTAGGGTTAGGGTTAGGGTTAGGGTTAGGGTTAGGGTTAGGGTTAGGGTTAGGGTTAGGGTTAGGGTTAGGGTTAGGGTTATGGTTAGGGTTAGGGCTAAAGTTAGGGGTAAGTTTAGGGTTAGGTTTTGTTTTAGTGTTAGGGTTACGCTTAGGTTTAGGGTGAAGTTTAGGTTAAGAATGAGGGTTAGGTTTAGGGTTTGGTGTTTGGGTTAAGGTTAGGGTTAGGTTTAGGGTTAGGCTTAGTGTTAGGGTTAGGTGTTTGGTTTAATGGTAGGGTCAGGTTTAGGGTTCGGTTTAGGGTTAGGGTTCGGGTTCCGTTTAGGGTTAGGGTTAGGGTGAAGTTTAATTTAAGTGTGAGGGTTGAACTTAGGGTTAGCGTTAGGGGTTAGGGTTAGGATTAGGGTTAGGTTTCAGTTTAGGGTTAAGGTTAGGTTTAGAGTTAGGGTTAGGGTAAGTGTTAGGGTTAAGTCATGTTTAGGTTTAGGGCTAGGTTAAGGTTAGAGATAGGGTTCGGTTAAGGGTTGGGGTTAGGTTTAGATGTTAGGGTGAGGGTTAGTGCTAGGTTTCCATTTAAGCTGAGTGTGGAATGCAAGCTTTAGGGTTAGGATTAGGGTTAGAGTTAGAGTTAGGGTCAGGGTTAGGGTTAAGTTTAGGGTTAGGGTTAGGTTTATGGTTAGGATTAGGGTTAGGGTCAGGGTTAGGGGAAGATTTAGTGTTATGTTTAGTTTTAGGGTTAGGGTTAGGGTGATGTTTATGTTAAGCGAGAGGGTTAGGGTTAGCGGTTAGGGTTCAGGTTAGGGTCTGTTTTAGGGTTCGTTTTAGGTTTAGGGTTAGGGTTAGGTTTAGTGTTAGTGTTAATTGTGGTGAGGGTTTGAATGAAGTTAGGGTAGGTTTAGGGTTATGGTTGGGGTGACATTTTGGCTAAGAGTGAGGGTTCGGCTTCGGGTTAGAGTTAGGGTTAGTTTTAGGGTTAATGTTAAGTTTTGGCTAAAGATTAGGGTTAGAGTTACGGTTAGGGGTTAGTGTTTCAGTTAAGTTTAGGGTAGGGTTATAATTAGGGTTAAGTTTAGGGTTACGGTAAGAGATTTACGTTTACAGTTAAGGTGAGGGTTTTGGGTAAGTGTTACGCTTAGGGTTAGGGCTAGGTTTAGGGTTAGATTTAGGGTTAGGGGTTAGGGTTAGGTGTAATTTTACGGTAGGCTTAAAGTTAGGGTTAAGGTGAGGTTAGGTTTAGGGTCAGGGTTAGGATTAGAATTAGGTTTAGGGTTAGGGTTAGGTTCAGGGCTATTGTAAGGGTTAGGTTTAGGGTTACAGATGGACTTGCATTATGGTTAGAGTTAGGTTGAAGGTAAGGGTTTGGGTTAGGTCTAGGTATAGGGTTACGGTTAGGGTTAGGTTTTGGATGATGTTTAGGATAGGGTGAGGGTTAAATTTATGGTTAGGGCTAGAGGTTGGATTTGTTTTCAGATTAGTGTTACGGTTAGGTTTAGGCTTCGGGTTAGGGTTCAGGTTATGTTTAGGGTTAGGTTTAGGTTTAGTGTGAAGTTTAGATTAAAGGTGAGTTTTCGGATAAGGGTTACGATTAGGGTTAGGATTATAGATAGTGCTAGACGTTAGGTTTAGGGAGTGAGGCTTAGGTTTATGGTTAGGGTAGCCTTAAGTTTAGGGTTAATGTCAGGGTTAGGGTTGGATTAGGGTTTCTGTTCATTTAGGGTTAGTGTTAGGGATAGGGTTAGGGATAGCGTTAGGTTTAGGGTTGGGGATATATATGGTTAAGCACTAGGGTGACGGTTAGGGTTAGTTTTACAGTTAAGGTGAGGTTTTAGGTTAATTCTGATGGTTAGGGTTAGGGTTAAGGTGAAGTTTCAGTTAATAGTGACGTTTAGGGTTAAGGTTAGAGGTTGGTTTAAGGTTAGTGTTAGGTTTAGGTTAAGTTTAGGGTTGGGGTAGGGTAAAGGTTAGGTTTAAGGCTAGGTTTGCTGTAAAGGGTAGGGCTAAGTTAGGGCTGGAGCTAGCTTTACAGTTAGACTTAGTGCTATGGTTTAGGGTTAGGGTCAGGTTAAGAGTTAGTGTTAGGGTTAGGGTTAGGATAGAGTTTAGTTCAGGGCTTCGTATTAGGCTAAGGGTTAGGTTTAGGTCAGGGTTAGGGTTAGGATTAGGGATAGGGTTAGTGTTAGGGAAATGGTTAGGGGTTTGTGTGAGGGTTAGTGTTAGGTTTACAGTTAAGCTGATGTTTTAGGGTGTGAGGTTTAGGGTTGGAGTTAGGGTTAGGTTTAGGGTTAGGTCCAGACTTACGGAATAGTTTAGCGTTCATATAGTTTTAGGATTAGGTTTAGGTTTAGGGTGAAGTTTAGGTTAAGGATGAGGGTTAGGGTTAGGGTTAGGGAGAACTGCCTTGCGGTAGCCGTGTTCTGGAAGTGCAACGAGTATGTAGTGTTAGCGTTAAGCTATTGTGAAGGCTTGTTTTGGCCCAGGGAAAGCAAAGCGCTGGGGAAATCCTAACAAACCCCGGGGTCTTTCCACAGTTCAAAGTGTGTAACCACAGACTCTTTTCCAAATAAGAGAGCGCACAGGCAACAGCAGCCTGCATGTTTCTCAGTGAAAGGGAGAACTCCCTGACTTCATCCAGTCCTCTGAGCAAAGCAGGCAAGAGGAGAGAACCTTTTTTTCCTTCCTCTTTCCTGCAATGAATTCCTCATTTGCTCTCGCAAATGCAAGGCTTCTTCTGAAAAACTGCATCGCAGGGCATTTCTCCTTCCAGAGGATCAACTACATAGTTCTAGCTTTAAGAGATTGTGAAAGCACCCAGGGAGAAAAGGCCTTTTTTTAAATCTATTTTCTGCCTGAATTCGGTCAATTCGCCCTTGCGAAAGCAAGGTTTTCTTGCACAAACTACCAAGCAGTAACCTCTCTCCTGGCAGAGTAAATCCTATGCAGTGTTGCCCTGAAGGGATACGGTTGGCACAGTGAGGCCCAGGGAAAACACAGTGCAGAGAGAAATTCCAGCAAAGCCACGTATTTCCCCATATGAAAGCATGTCAATTTCATTTATTTGCCAAGAACAGAGCTCAGAGGCAACTTGAGATTCTGTGTATCTCAGTGAAGAAAAAACACTCTGACTTCATCCATTCCTCTGCCGAAAGCAGTTAGAATGAGAAAACCGTCATTTGGTTTCGCTTTCCTGCAAGGAGCTGGGCAAATCTGCCTTCGCGAAGGGAAGTTTTCCTCCGGAGAACTGCCTTGCGGCAGCCGTGTTCCGGAAGTGGCACGGGTATGCAGTGTTAGCGTTAAGCTGTTGTGAAGGCTCGTTTTGGCCCAGGGAAAACAAAGCGCCTGGGGAAATCCTAACAAACCCCGGTGCCTTTCCCCAGTTCCATGTGTGTAACTACAGAATCTTTTCCAAATAAGAGAGCGCACAGGCAACAGCAGCCTGCATGATTCTCAGTGAAAGGGAGAACTCCCTGACTTCATCCAGTCCTCTGAGCAAAGCAGGCATAAGGAGAGAACCTTTTCTTCCTTCCTCTTTCCTGCAATGAATTCCTCATTTGCACTTGCAAACGCAAGTCTTCTTGTGAAAAACTACATCGCAGGGGATTTATCCTTCCAGAGTAGCAACTGCATAGTCTTAGCTTTAAGAGACTGTGAAAGCACCCAGGGAGAAAAAGGCCTTTTGTATTCTCTTTCCGGCCTGAACTCTGTCAATTCGCACTTCCAAAAGCAACGTTTCCTAGCACCAACTGCAAAGCAGTAACCTCTCTCCTGGCAGAGTAAATCCTATGTACTGTTGCCCTGAAGAGGTATTGTAGGTAGAGTGAAGCCCAGGGAAATCACAGTGTGTATTGAAATGATAGCAAAGCCATGTCTTTCCCCACTTGAATGCATGTCAATTTCGGTTATTTGCCGGGAACAGAGCTCAGAGGCAACATCAGATTTTGTGTATCTCAGTGAAAAAAAGAACACTCTGACTTCATCCATTCCTCTGACGAAAGCAGTTAGAATGAGAAAACCGTCGTTTGGTTTCGCTTTCCTGCAACGAGCTGGGCAAATCTGCCCTTCGCGAAGGCAAGATTTCCTCCGGAGAACTGCGTTGCGGTAGTCGTGTTCTGGAAGTGGAACGAGGATGCAGTGTTAGCGTTAAGTTATTGTGAAGACTCTTTTTGGCCCAGGGAAAACAAAGCGCCTGGGGAAATCCTAACAAACCCCGGTGCCTTTCCACACTTCAAAGCGTGTCGCTGCAGGCTCTTTTCCAAAAAAGAGTTATGGTTAGGGTTAGGGTTAGGGTTAGGGTTAGGGTTAGGGTTAGGGTTAGGGTTAGGGTTAGGGTTAGGGTTAGGGTTAGGGTTAGGGTTAGGGTTAGGGTTAGGGTTAGGGTTAGGGTTATGGTTAGGGTTAGGGCTAAAGTTAGGGGTAAGTTTAGGGTTAGGTTTTGTTTTAGTGTTAGGGTTACGCTTAGGTTTAGGGTGAAGTTTAGGTTAAGAATGAGGGTTAGGTTTAGGGTTTGGTGTTTGGGTTAAGGTTAGGGTTAGGTTTAGGGTTAGGCTTAGTGTTAGGGTTAGGTGTTTGGTTTAATGGTAGGGTCAGGTTTAGGGTTCGGTTTAGGGTTAGGGTTCGGGTTCCGTTTAGGGTTAGGGTTAGGGTGAAGTTTAATTTAAGTGTGAGGGTTGAACTTAGGGTTAGCGTTAGGGGTTAGGGTTAGGATTAGGGTTAGGTTTCAGTTTAGGGTTAAGGTTAGGTTTAGAGTTAGGGTTAGGGTAAGTGTTAGGGTTAAGTCATGTTTAGGTTTAGGGCTAGGTTAAGGTTAGAGATAGGGTTCGGTTAAGGGTTGGGGTTAGGTTTAGATGTTAGGGTGAGGGTTAGTGCTAGGTTTCCATTTAAGCTGAGTGTGGAATGCAAGCTTTAGGGTTAGGATTAGGGTTAGAGTTAGAGTTAGGGTCAGGGTTAGGGTTAAGTTTAGGGTTAGGGTTAGGTTTATGGTTAGGATTAGGGTTAGGGTCAGGGTTAGGGGAAGATTTAGTGTTATGTTTAGTTTTAGGGTTAGGGTTAGGGTGATGTTTATGTTAAGCGAGAGGGTTAGGGTTAGCGGTTAGGGTTCAGGTTAGGGTCTGTTTTAGGGTTCGTTTTAGGTTTAGGGTTAGGGTTAGGTTTAGTGTTAGTGTTAATTGTGGTGAGGGTTTGAATGAAGTTAGGGTAGGTTTAGGGTTATGGTTGGGGTGACATTTTGGCTAAGAGTGAGGGTTCGGCTTCGGGTTAGAGTTAGGGTTAGTTTTAGGGTTAATGTTAAGTTTTGGCTAAAGATTAGGGTTAGAGTTACGGTTAGGGGTTAGTGTTTCAGTTAAGTTTAGGGTAGGGTTATAATTAGGGTTAAGTTTAGGGTTACGGTAAGAGATTTACGTTTACAGTTAAGGTGAGGGTTTTGGGTAAGTGTTACGCTTAGGGTTAGGGCTAGGTTTAGGGTTAGATTTAGGGTTAGGGGTTAGGGTTAGGTGTAATTTTACGGTAGGCTTAAAGTTAGGGTTAAGGTGAGGTTAGGTTTAGGGTCAGGGTTAGGATTAGAATTAGGTTTAGGGTTAGGGTTAGGTTCAGGGCTATTGTAAGGGTTAGGTTTAGGGTTACAGATGGACTTGCATTATGGTTAGAGTTAGGTTGAAGGTAAGGGTTTGGGTTAGGTCTAGGTATAGGGTTACGGTTAGGGTTAGGTTTTGGATGATGTTTAGGATAGGGTGAGGGTTAAATTTATGGTTAGGGCTAGAGGTTGGATTTGTTTTCAGATTAGTGTTACGGTTAGGTTTAGGCTTCGGGTTAGGGTTCAGGTTATGTTTAGGGTTAGGTTTAGGTTTAGTGTGAAGTTTAGATTAAAGGTGAGTTTTCGGATAAGGGTTACGATTAGGGTTAGGATTATAGATAGTGCTAGACGTTAGGTTTAGGGAGTGAGGCTTAGGTTTATGGTTAGGGTAGCCTTAAGTTTAGGGTTAATGTCAGGGTTAGGGTTGGATTAGGGTTTCTGTTCATTTAGGGTTAGTGTTAGGGATAGGGTTAGGGATAGCGTTAGGTTTAGGGTTGGGGATATATATGGTTAAGCACTAGGGTGACGGTTAGGGTTAGTTTTACAGTTAAGGTGAGGTTTTAGGTTAATTCTGATGGTTAGGGTTAGGGTTAAGGTGAAGTTTCAGTTAATAGTGACGTTTAGGGTTAAGGTTAGAGGTTGGTTTAAGGTTAGTGTTAGGTTTAGGTTAAGTTTAGGGTTGGGGTAGGGTAAAGGTTAGGTTTAAGGCTAGGTTTGCTGTAAAGGGTAGGGCTAAGTTAGGGCTGGAGCTAGCTTTACAGTTAGACTTAGTGCTATGGTTTAGGGTTAGGGTCAGGTTAAGAGTTAGTGTTAGGGTTAGGGTTAGGATAGAGTTTAGTTCAGGGCTTCGTATTAGGCTAAGGGTTAGGTTTAGGTCAGGGTTAGGGTTAGGATTAGGGATAGGGTTAGTGTTAGGGAAATGGTTAGGGGTTTGTGTGAGGGTTAGTGTTAGGTTTACAGTTAAGCTGATGTTTTAGGGTGTGAGGTTTAGGGTTGGAGTTAGGGTTAGGTTTAGGGTTAGGTCCAGACTTACGGAATAGTTTAGCGTTCATATAGTTTTAGGATTAGGTTTAGGTTTAGGGTGAAGTTTAGGTTAAGGATGAGGGTTAGGGTTAGGGTTAGGGAGAACTGCCTTGCGGTAGCCGTGTTCTGGAAGTGCAACGAGTATGTAGTGTTAGCGTTAAGCTATTGTGAAGGCTTGTTTTGGCCCAGGGAAAGCAAAGCGCTGGGGAAATCCTAACAAACCCCGGGGTCTTTCCACAGTTCAAAGTGTGTAACCACAGACTCTTTTCCAAATAAGAGAGCGCACAGGCAACAGCAGCCTGCATGTTTCTCAGTGAAAGGGAGAACTCCCTGACTTCATCCAGTCCTCTGAGCAAAGCAGGCAAGAGGAGAGAACCTTTTTTTCCTTCCTCTTTCCTGCAATGAATTCCTCATTTGCTCTCGCAAATGCAAGGCTTCTTCTGAAAAACTGCATCGCAGGGCATTTCTCCTTCCAGAGGATCAACTACATAGTTCTAGCTTTAAGAGATTGTGAAAGCACCCAGGGAGAAAAGGCCTTTTTTTAAATCTATTTTCTGCCTGAATTCGGTCAATTCGCCCTTGCGAAAGCAAGGTTTTCTTGCACAAACTACCAAGCAGTAACCTCTCTCCTGGCAGAGTAAATCCTATGCAGTGTTGCCCTGAAGGGATACGGTTGGCACAGTGAGGCCCAGGGAAAACACAGTGCAGAGAGAAATTCCAGCAAAGCCACGTATTTCCCCATATGAAAGCATGTCAATTTCATTTATTTGCCAAGAACAGAGCTCAGAGGCAACTTGAGATTCTGTGTATCTCAGTGAAGAAAAAACACTCTGACTTCATCCATTCCTCTGCCGAAAGCAGTTAGAATGAGAAAACCGTCATTTGGTTTCGCTTTCCTGCAAGGAGCTGGGCAAATCTGCCTTCGCGAAGGGAAGTTTTCCTCCGGAGAACTGCCTTGCGGCAGCCGTGTTCCGGAAGTGGCACGGGTATGCAGTGTTAGCGTTAAGCTGTTGTGAAGGCTCGTTTTGGCCCAGGGAAAACAAAGCGCCTGGGGAAATCCTAACAAACCCCGGTGCCTTTCCCCAGTTCCATGTGTGTAACTACAGAATCTTTTCCAAATAAGAGAGCGCACAGGCAACAGCAGCCTGCATGATTCTCAGTGAAAGGGAGAACTCCCTGACTTCATCCAGTCCTCTGAGCAAAGCAGGCATAAGGAGAGAACCTTTTCTTCCTTCCTCTTTCCTGCAATGAATTCCTCATTTGCACTTGCAAACGCAAGTCTTCTTGTGAAAAACTACATCGCAGGGGATTTATCCTTCCAGAGTAGCAACTGCATAGTCTTAGCTTTAAGAGACTGTGAAAGCACCCAGGGAGAAAAAGGCCTTTTGTATTCTCTTTCCGGCCTGAACTCTGTCAATTCGCACTTCCAAAAGCAACGTTTCCTAGCACCAACTGCAAAGCAGTAACCTCTCTCCTGGCAGAGTAAATCCTATGTACTGTTGCCCTGAAGAGGTATTGTAGGTAGAGTGAAGCCCAGGGAAATCACAGTGTGTATTGAAATGATAGCAAAGCCATGTCTTTCCCCACTTGAATGCATGTCAATTTCGGTTATTTGCCGGGAACAGAGCTCAGAGGCAACATCAGATTTTGTGTATCTCAGTGAAAAAAAGAACACTCTGACTTCATCCATTCCTCTGACGAAAGCAGTTAGAATGAGAAAACCGTCGTTTGGTTTCGCTTTCCTGCAACGAGCTGGGCAAATCTGCCCTTCGCGAAGGCAAGATTTCCTCCGGAGAACTGCGTTGCGGTAGTCGTGTTCTGGAAGTGGAACGAGGATGCAGTGTTAGCGTTAAGTTATTGTGAAGACTCTTTTTGGCCCAGGGAAAACAAAGCGCCTGGGGAAATCCTAACAAACCCCGGTGCCTTTCCACACTTCAAAGCGTGTCGCTGCAGGCTCTTTTCCAAAAAAGAGTTATGGTTAGGGTTAGGGTTAGGGTTAGGGTTAGGGTTAGGGTTAGGGTTAGGGTTAGGGTTAGGGTTAGGGTTAGGGTTAGGGTTAGGGTTAGGGTTAGGGTTAGGGTTAGGGTTAGGGTTAGGGTTATGGTTAGGGTTAGGGCTAAAGTTAGGGGTAAGTTTAGGGTTAGGTTTTGTTTTAGTGTTAGGGTTACGCTTAGGTTTAGGGTGAAGTTTAGGTTAAGAATGAGGGTTAGGTTTAGGGTTTGGTGTTTGGGTTAAGGTTAGGGTTAGGTTTAGGGTTAGGCTTAGTGTTAGGGTTAGGTGTTTGGTTTAATGGTAGGGTCAGGTTTAGGGTTCGGTTTAGGGTTAGGGTTCGGGTTCCGTTTAGGGTTAGGGTTAGGGTGAAGTTTAATTTAAGTGTGAGGGTTGAACTTAGGGTTAGCGTTAGGGGTTAGGGTTAGGATTAGGGTTAGGTTTCAGTTTAGGGTTAAGGTTAGGTTTAGAGTTAGGGTTAGGGTAAGTGTTAGGGTTAAGTCATGTTTAGGTTTAGGGCTAGGTTAAGGTTAGAGATAGGGTTCGGTTAAGGGTTGGGGTTAGGTTTAGATGTTAGGGTGAGGGTTAGTGCTAGGTTTCCATTTAAGCTGAGTGTGGAATGCAAGCTTTAGGGTTAGGATTAGGGTTAGAGTTAGAGTTAGGGTCAGGGTTAGGGTTAAGTTTAGGGTTAGGGTTAGGTTTATGGTTAGGATTAGGGTTAGGGTCAGGGTTAGGGGAAGATTTAGTGTTATGTTTAGTTTTAGGGTTAGGGTTAGGGTGATGTTTATGTTAAGCGAGAGGGTTAGGGTTAGCGGTTAGGGTTCAGGTTAGGGTCTGTTTTAGGGTTCGTTTTAGGTTTAGGGTTAGGGTTAGGTTTAGTGTTAGTGTTAATTGTGGTGAGGGTTTGAATGAAGTTAGGGTAGGTTTAGGGTTATGGTTGGGGTGACATTTTGGCTAAGAGTGAGGGTTCGGCTTCGGGTTAGAGTTAGGGTTAGTTTTAGGGTTAATGTTAAGTTTTGGCTAAAGATTAGGGTTAGAGTTACGGTTAGGGGTTAGTGTTTCAGTTAAGTTTAGGGTAGGGTTATAATTAGGGTTAAGTTTAGGGTTACGGTAAGAGATTTACGTTTACAGTTAAGGTGAGGGTTTTGGGTAAGTGTTACGCTTAGGGTTAGGGCTAGGTTTAGGGTTAGATTTAGGGTTAGGGGTTAGGGTTAGGTGTAATTTTACGGTAGGCTTAAAGTTAGGGTTAAGGTGAGGTTAGGTTTAGGGTCAGGGTTAGGATTAGAATTAGGTTTAGGGTTAGGGTTAGGTTCAGGGCTATTGTAAGGGTTAGGTTTAGGGTTACAGATGGACTTGCATTATGGTTAGAGTTAGGTTGAAGGTAAGGGTTTGGGTTAGGTCTAGGTATAGGGTTACGGTTAGGGTTAGGTTTTGGATGATGTTTAGGATAGGGTGAGGGTTAAATTTATGGTTAGGGCTAGAGTTTGGGTTTGTGTTCAGGTTAGTGTTAAGGTTAGGTTTAGGGTTCGGGTTAAGGTTAGGAGTTATGTTTAGGGTTAGTGTTAGGTTTAGGGATAGGGTTAGTGTGAAGTTCAGGTTAAGTGGGAGATTTAGGATAAGGGTTAGGATTACGGTTAGGATTATAGATAGTGTTAGACGTTTGGTTTAGGGTGTTAGGGTTACGTTTATGGTTAGGGTAGGCTTAAGTTTAGGGTTAATGTTAGGTTTAGGGTTAGATTAGTGTCACTGTTCGTGTTAGATTTAGGGTTAGGGATAAGTTTAGGGATAGCGTTAGGTTTAGGGTTGGGGATATGTTTAAGGGTTAGGGTGACTGTTATGGTTAGGTTTACAGTTAAGGAGAGGGTTTAGGTTAATTGTTATGTCAGGGTTAGGTTTAGAGTTAGGCTTAGGGTTAGGGTGAAGTTTCAGTTAATAGTGAGGGTTAGGGTTAAGGTTAGTGTTAGGTTTAGGGTTAGGGTTAGGGTGGGGGTAAGGTTACTGTTAAGGCTAGGTTTACGGTAAAGGGTGGTGCTGGTTAGGGTTAGGGTTAGGTTTAGAGTTAGAGTTAGTGCTAGCGTTTAGGGTTAGGGTCAAGTTTCGAGTTATTGTTAGGTTTAGGGTTAGGTTTAGGATGGAGTTAAGGTTACGGTTAATTTTATTTTTAGGGTAAGGGTTAGGTTTAGGTCAGGGTTAGGGCTAGGATTAGGGATAGGGTTAGGGTTGGGGATAGGGTTAGGGGTTCGTGTGAGGGTTAGGGTTAGGTTTACAGTTCAGCTGATGTTTTAGGGTGTTACGGTTAGGGTTACGGTTAGAGTTAGAGTTAGGGTTCGGGTTAGGTTTATGCTTAGGATTAGGGTTAGGGTCAGGGTTGGGGGAGATTTAGTGTTATGTTCAGTTTTAGGGCTAGGGTGAAGTATACGTTAAGCTTGAGGTTTAGGGTTAGGAGTTAGGATTCAGGTTAGGGTCAGGATTAGCGTTAGGTTTAGGGTTAGTGTTAGGTTTAGTGTTAGTGTTAGTTTTGCTTAGGGTTAGGGTTTGAACGAAGTTAGGGTAGGTTTAGGGTTATGGTTAGGGTGAAATTTTGGTTAAAGCTGAGGGTTCAGTTTAGGTTTAGGGTTAGGGTTAGGGGTTAGGGTTAGGTTTAAGCTTATGTTAGGGTTAAGTTAGGGTGAAGGTTAGGGTAGAGTTAGGGTCAGGGTTAGGATTAGGTTTAGGGCGAGGGTTAGGGTCAGAGTTATTTTAGTGGTTAGGTTTAGGGTTACGAGTGGGCCAAGGTTAAGGTTAGGGTTAGGTTTAGGGGTAGGGTTAGGGTTAAAGTTAGGTTTAGCTTTAGGTTAGGGAAAGGGTGAAGTTTAAGATAGGGTGAGGGTTATGGTCATGGCTAAGGTTTGGTTTATTTTTCAGGGTAGTGTTAAGGTTATGTTTAGGGTTAGGGTTAAGTGACCGGTTCTGTTTAGTTTTAGGGTTAGGGTTAGATTTTAGGTTAATGTTAAGTGTAACCGTTAGGGTTACGATTTGTGTTAGGCATTGTGGTTGGGGTGAGGGTTAGGTTTAGGGTTAGGGTTGGGTAGGGTTAGGATTATGGTTATGGTAAGGTGTTAGGGGTTAGAGGTGTAGTTTAGGGCTAGGGTTTGGGTGAGGGTTCCGGTTAGGCATTGCGGTTCTGGTCATGGTTAGGTTTGGTTTAGGGTTAGGGTTAAGTGTTAGAGTTAGGGTGAGAGGTAGGGTTAAGGTTTGGGTTAGGCTTTGGTGTTAGGGTTAGGGTTATCGTTAGGGCTTACGGGTTCAGGTTAGTGTTCAGGTTAGGGCTAGGGTTAGCATTAGGTTTAGGGTTGGGAGATAGGTTTAGGGGTTAGAGTGAGGGGGTTACGGTTAGTTTTACACTTAAATGAGGGTTTAGTGTGTTATGCTTAGGGTTAGCTTTACAGTTAGGTTTAGATTTAAGGTTAGGGTTAGGTGTAGTGGAAGATTTAGGTTTAGGTTTAGGGTTAGCGTTAGTGTTCTATTTAGGGTCAAGGTTAGAGTTAGGGTTAGGATTAGGTCTAGGATTAGGATTAGGTTTAAGGTTATTTTCAGGGCTATCGTAAGGGTTAGGTTTAGGGTTACCGATGGACTAACGTTATGGATAGAGTTAGGTTTAAGTTTAGGGTTTGGGTTAGGTTTAGGTTTAGGATTAAGTTTAGGGTTAGGGTTTGGATGAAGTTCAGATAGGGTGAGGGTTATTTTTACGGTTAGGGCTAGAGGTTGGATTTGTTTTCAGATTAGTGTTACGGTTAGGTTTAGGCTTCGGGTTAGGGTTCAGGTTATGTTTAGGGTTAGGTTTAGGTTTAGTGTGAAGTTTAGATTAAAGGTGTGTTTTCGGATAAGGGTTACGATTAGGGTTAGGATTATAGATAGTGCTAGACGTTAGGTTTAGGGAGTGAGGCTTAGGTTTATGGTTAGGGTAGCCTTAAGTTTAGGGTTAATGTCAGGGTTAGGGTTGGATTAGGGTTTCTGTTCATTTAGGGTTAGTGTTAGGGATAGGGTTAGGGATAGTGTTAGGTTTAGGGTTGGGGATATATATGGTTAAGCACTAGGGTGACGGTTAGGGTTAGTTTTACAGTTAAGGTGAGGTTTTAGGTTAATTCTGATGGTTAGGGTTAGGGTTAAGGTGAAGTTTCAGTTAATAGTGACGTTTAGGGTTAAGGTTAGAGGTTGGTTTAAGGTTAGTGTTAGGTTTAGGTTAAGTTTAGGGTTGGGGTAGGGTAAAGGTTAGGTTTAAGGCTAGGTTTGCTGTAAAGGGTAGGGCTAAGTTAGGGCTGGAGCTAGCTTTACAGTTAGACTTAGTGCTATGGTTTAGGGTTAGGGTCAGGTTAAGAGTTAGGGTTAGGGTTAGGATAGAGTTTAGTTCAGGGCTTCGTATTAGGCTAAGGGTTAGGTTTAGGTCAGGGTTAGGGTTAGGATTAGGGATAGGGTTAGTGTTAGGGAAATGGTTAGGGGTTTGTGTGAGGGTTAGTGTTAGGTTCACAGTTAAGCTGATGTTTTAGGGTGTGAGGTTTAGGGTTGGAGTTAGGGTTAGGTTTAGGGTTAGGTCCAGACTTACGGAATAGTTTAGGGTTCATATAGTTTTAGGATTAGGTTTAGGTTTAGGGTGAAGTTTAGGTTAAGGATGAGGGTTAGGGTTAGGGTTAGGGAGAACTGCCTTGCGGTAGCCGTGTTCTGGAAGTGCAACGAGTATGTAGTGTTAGCGTTAAGCTATTGTGAAGGCTTGTTTTGGCCCAGGGAAAGCAAAGCGCTGGGGAAATCCTAACAAACCCCGGGGTCTTTCCACAGTTCAAAGTGTGTAACCACAGACTCTTTTCCAAATAAGAGAGCGCACAGGCAACAGCAGCCTGCATGTTTCTCAGTGAAAGGGAGAACTCCCTGACTTCATCCAGTCCTCTGAGCAAAGCAGGCAAGAGGAGAGAACCTTTTTTTCCTTCCTCTTTCCTGCAATGAATTCCTCATTTGCTCTCGCAAATGCAAGGCTTCTTCTGAAAAACTGCATCGCAGGGCATTTCTCCTTCCAGAGGATCAACTACATAGTTCTAGCTTTAAGAGATTGTGAAAGCACCCAGGGAGAAAAGGCCTTTTTTTAAATCTATTTTCTGCCTGAATTCGGTCAATTCGCCCTTGCGAAAGCAAGGTTTTCTTGCACAAACTACCAAGCAGTAACCTCTCTCCTGGCAGAGTAAATCCTATGCAGTGTTGCCCTGAAGGGATACGGTTGGCACAGTGAGGCCCAGGGAAAACACAGTGCAGAGAGAAATTCCAGCAAAGCCACGTATTTCCCCATATGAAAGCATGTCAATTTCATTTATTTGCCAAGAACAGAGCTCAGAGGCAACATGAGATTCTGTGTATCTCAGTGAAGAAAAAACACTCTGACTTCATCCATTCCTCTGCCGAAAGCAGTTAGAATGAGAAAACCGTCATTTGGTTTCGCTTTCCTGCAAGGAGCTGGGCAAATCTGCCTTCGCGAAGGGAAGTTTTCCTCCGGAGAACTGCCTTGCGGCAGCCGTGTTCCGGAAGTGGCACGGGTATGCAGTGTTAGCGTTAAGCTGTTGTGAAGGCTCGTTTTGGCCCAGGGAAAACAAAGCGCCTGGGGAAATCCTAACAAACCCCGGTGCCTTTCCCCAGTTCCATGTGTGTAACTACAGAATCTTTTCCAAATAAGAGAGCGCACAGGCAACAGCAGCCTGCATGATTCTCAGTGAAAGGGAGAACTCCCTGACTTCATCCAGTCCTCTGAGCAAAGCAGGCATAAGGAGAGAACCTTTTCTTCCTTCCTCTTTCCTGCAATGAATTCCTCATTTGCACTTGCAAACGCAAGTCTTCTTGTGAAAAACTACATCGCAGGGGATTTATCCTTCCAGAGTAGCAACTGCATAGTCTTAGCTTTAAGAGACTGTGAAAGCACCCAGGGAGAAAAAGGCCTTTTGTATTCTCTTTCCGGCCTGAACTCTGTCAATTCGCACTTCCAAAAGCAACGTTTCCTAGCACCAACTGCAAAGCAGTAACCTCTCTCCTGGCAGAGTAAATCCTATGTACTGTTGCCCTGAAGAGGTATTGTAGGTAGAGTGAGGCCCAGGGAAATCACAGTGTGTATTGAAATGATAGCAAAGCCATGTCTTTCCCCACTTGAATGCATGTCAATTTCGGTTATTTGCCGGGAACAGAGCTCAGAGGCAACATCAGATTTTGTGTATCTCAGTGAAAAAAAGAACACTCTGACTTCATCCATTCCTCTGACGAAAGCAGTTAGAATGAGAAAACCGTCGTTTGGTTTCGCTTTCCTGCAACGAGCTGGGCAAATCTGCCCTTCGCGAAGGCAAGATTTCCTCCGGAGAACTGCGTTGCGGTAGTCGTGTTCTGGAAGTGGAACGAGGATGCAGTGTTAGCGTTAAGTTATTGTGAAGACTCTTTTTGGCCCAGGGAAAACAAAGCGCCTGGGGAAATCCTAACAAACCCCGGTGCCTTTCCACACTTCAAAGCGTGTCGCTGCAGGCTCTTTTCCAAAAAAGAGTTATGGTTAGGGTTAGGGTTAGGGTTAGGGTTAGGGTTAGGGTTAGGGTTAGGGTTAGGGTTAGGGTTAGGGTTAGGGTTAGGGTTAGGGTTAGGGTTAGGGTTAGGGTTAGGGTTAGGGTTAGGGCTAAAGTTAGGGGTAAGTTTAGGGTTAGGTTTTGTTTTAGTGTTAGGGTTACGCTTAGGTTTAGGGTGAAGTTTAGGTTAAGAATGAGGGTTAGGTTTAGGGTTTGGTGTTTGGGTTAAGGTTAGGGTTAGGTTTAGGGTTAGGCTTAGTGTTAGGGTTAGGTGTTTGGTTTAATGGTAGGGTCAGGTTTAGGGTTCGGTTTAGGGTTAGGGTTCGGGTTCCGTTTAGGGTTAGGGTTAGGGTGAAGTTTAATTTAAGTGTGAGGGTTGAACTTAGGGTTAGCGTTAGGGGTTAGTGTTAGGATTAGGGTTAGGTTTCAGTTTAGAGTTAAGGTTAGGTTTAGAGTTAGGGTTAGGGTAAGTGTTAGAGTTAAGTCATGTTTAGGTTTAGGGCTAGGTTAAGGTTAGAGATAGGGTTCGGTTAAGGGTTGGGGTTAGGTTTAGATGTTAGGGTGAGGGTTAGTGCTATTTTTCCATTTAAGCTGAGTGTGGAATGCAAGCTTTAGGGTTAGGATTAGGGTTAGAGTTAGAGTTAGGGTCAGGGTTAGGGTTAAGTTTAGGGTTAGGGTTAGGTTTATGGTTAGGATTAGGGTTAGGGTCAGGGTTAGGGGAAGATTTAGTGTTATGTTTAGTTTTAGGGTTAGGGTTAGGGTGAAGTTTATGTTAAGCGAGAGGGTTAGGGTTAGCAGTTAGGGTTCAGGTTAGGGTCAGTTTTAGGGTTAGTTTTAGGTTTAGGGTTAGGGTTAGGTTTAGTGTTAGTGTTAATTGTGGTGAGGGTTTGAATGAAGTTAGGGTAGGTTTAGGGTTATGGTTGGGGTGACATTTTGGCTAAGAGTGAGGGTTCGGCTTCGGGTTAGGGTTAGAGTTAGGGTTAGTTTTAGGGTTAATGTTAGGTTTTGGCTAAGGATTAGGGTTAGAGTTACGGTTAGGGGTTAGTGTTTCAGTTAAGTTTAGGGTAGGGTTATAATTAGGGTTAAGTTTAGGGTTACGGTAAGAGATTTACGTTTACAGTTAAGGTGAGGGTTTTGGGTAAGTGTTACGCTTAGGGTTAGGGCTAGGTTTAGGGTTAGATTTAGGGTTAGGGGTTAGGGTTAGGTGTAATTTTACGGTAGGCTTAAAGTTAGGGTTAAGGTGAGGTTAGGTTTAGGGTCAGGGTTAGGATTAGAATTAGGTTTAGGGTTAGGGTTAGGTTCAGGGCTATTGTAAGGGTTAGGTTTAGGGTTACAGATGGACTTGCATTATGGTTAGAGTTAGGTTGAAGGTAAGGGTTTGGGTTAGGTCTAGGTATAGGGTTACGGTTAGGGTTAGGTTTTGGATGATGTTTAGGATAGGGTGAGGGTTAAATTTATGGTTAGGGCTAGAGTTTGGGTTGGTGTTCAGGTTAGTGTTAAGGTTAGGTTTAGGGTTCGGGTTAAGGTTAGGAGTTATGTTTAGGGTTAGTGTTAGGTTTAGGGATAGGGTTAGTGTGAAGTTCAGGTTAAGTGGGAGATTTAGGATAAGGGTTAGGATTACGGTTAGGATTATAGATAGTGTTAGACGTTTGGTTTAGGGTGTTAGGGTTACGTTTATGGTTAGGGTAGGCTTAAGTTTAGGGTTAATGTTAGGTTTAGGGTTAGATTAGTGTCACTGTTTGTGTTAGATTTAGGGTTAGGGACAGGGTTAGGGATAAGTTTAGGGATAGCGTTAGGTTTAGGGTTGGGGATACGTTTAAGGGTTAGAGTGACTGTTATGGTTAGGTTTACAGTTAAGGAGAGGGTTTAGGTTAATTGTTATGTCAGGGTTAGGTTTAGAGTTAGGCTTAGGGTTAGGGTGAAGTTTCAGTTAATAGTGAGGGTTAGGGTTAAGGTTAGTGTTAGGTTTAGGGTTAGGGTTAGGGTGGGGGTAAGGTTACTGTTAAGGCTAGGTTTACGGTAAAGGGTGGTGCTGGTTAGGGTTAGGGTTAGGTTTAGAGTTAGAGTTAGTGCTAGCGTTTAGGGTTAGGGTCAAGTTTCGAGTTATTGTTAGGTTTAGGGTTAGGTTTAGGATGGAGTTAAGGTTACGGTTAATTTTATTTTTAGGGTAAGGGTTAGGTTTAGGTCAGGGTTAGGGCTAGGATTAGGGATAGGGTTAGGGTTGGGGATAGGGTTAGGGGTTCGTGTGAGGGTTAGGGTTAGGTTTACAGTTCAGCTGATGTTTTAGGGTGTTACGGTTAGGGTTACGGTTAGAGTTAGAGTTAGGGTTCGGGTTAGGTTTATGCTTAGGATTAGGGTTAGGGTCAGGGTTGGGGGAGATTTAGTGTTATGTTCAGTTTTAGGGCTAGGGTGAAGTATACGTTAAGCTTGAGGTTTAGGGTTAGGAGTTAGGATTCAGGTTAGGGTCAGGATTAGCGTTAGGTTTAGGGTTAGTGTTAGGTTTAGTGTTAGTGTTAGTTTTGCTTAGGGTTAGGGTTTGAACGAAGTTAGGGTAGGTTTAGGGTTATGGTTAGGGTGAAATTTTGGTTAAAGGTGAGGGTTCAGTTTAGGTTTAGGGTTAGGGTTAGGGGTTAGGGTTAGGTTTAAGCTTATGTTAGGGTTAAGTTAGGGTGAAGGTTAGGGTAGAGTTAGGGTCAGGGTTAGGATTAGGTTTAGGGCGAGGGTTAGGGTCAGAGTTATTTTAGTGGTTAGGTTTAGGGTTACAAGTGGGCCAAGGTTAAGGTTAGGGTTAGGTTTAGGGGTAGGGTTAGGGTTAAAGTTAGGTTTCGCTTTAGGTTAGGGAAAGGGTGAAGTTTAAGATAGGGTGAGGGTTATGGTCATGGCTAAGGTTTGGTTTATTTTTCAGGGTAGTGTTAAGGTTATGTTTAGGGTTAGGGTTAAGTGACCGGTTCTGTTTAGTTTTAGGGTTAGGGTTAGATTTTAGGTTAATGTTAAGTGTAACCGTTAGGGTTACGATTTGTGTTAGGCATTGTGGTTGGGGTGAGGGTTAGGTTTAGGGTTAGGGTTGGGTAGGGTTAGGATTATGGTTATGGTAAGGTGTTAGGGGTTAGAGGTGTAGTTTAGGGCTAGGGTTTGGGTGAGGGTTCCGGTTAGGCATTGCGGTTCTGGTCATGGTTAGGTTTGGTTTAGGGTTAGGGTTAAGTGTTAGAGTTAGGGTGAGAGGTAGGGTTAAGGTTTGGGTTAGGCTTTGGTGTTAGGGTTAGGGTTATCGTTAGGGCTTACGGGTTCAGGTTAGTGTTCAGGTTAGGGCTAGGGTTAGCATTAGGTTTAGGGTTGGGAGATAGGTTTAGGGGTTAGAGTGAGGGGGTTACGGTTAGTTTTACACTTAAATGAGGGTTTAGTGTGTTATGCTTAGGGTTAGCTTTACAGTTAGGTTTAGATTTAAGGTTAGGGTTAGGTGTAGTGGAAGATTTAGGTTTAGGTTTAGGGTTAGCGTTAGTGTTCTATTTAGGGTCAAGGTTAGAGTTAGGGTTAGGATTAGGTCTAGGATTAGGATTAGGTTTAAGGTTATTTTCAGGGCTATCGTAAGGGTTAGGTTTAGGGTTACCGATGGACTAACGTTATGGATAGAGTTAGGTTTAAGTTTAGGGTTTGGGTTAGGTTTAGGTTTAGGATTAAGTTTAGGGTTAGGGTTTGGATGAAGTTCAGATAGGGTGAGGGTTATTTTTACGGTTAGGGCTAGAGGTTGGATTTGTTTTCAGATTAGTGTTACGGTTAGGTTTAGGCTTCGGGTTAGGGTTCAGGTTATGTTTAGGGTTAGGTTTAGGTTTAGTGTGAAGTTTAGATTAAAGGTGAGTTTTCGGATAAGGGTTACGATTAGGGTTAGGATTATAGATAGTGCTAGACGTTAGGTTTAGGGAGTGAGGCTTAGGTTTATGGTTAGGGTAGCCTTAAGTTTAGGGTTAATGTCAGGGTTAGGGTTGGATTAGGGTTTCTGTTCATTTAGGGTTAGTGTTAGGGATAGGGTTAGGGATAGCGTTAGGTTTAGGGTTGGGGATATATATGGTTAAGCACTAGGGTGACGGTTAGGGTTAGTTTTACAGTTAAGGTGAGGTTTTAGGTTAATTCTGATGGTTAGGGTTAGGGTTAAGGTGAAGTTTCAGTTAATAGTGACGTTTAGGGTTAAGGTTAGAGGTTGGTTTAAGGTTAGTGTTAGGTTTAGGTTAAGTTTAGGGTTGGGGTAGGGTAAAGGTTAGGTTTAAGGCTAGGTTTGCTGTAAAGGGTAGGGCTAAGTTAGGGCTGGAGCTAGCTTTACAGTTAGACTTAGTGCTATGGTTTAGGGTTAGGGTCAGGTTAAGAGTTAGTGTTAGGGTTAGGGTTAGGATAGAGTTTAGTTCAGGGCTTCGTATTAGGCTAAGGGTTAGGTTTAGGTCAGGGTTAGGGTTAGGATTAGGGATAGGGTTAGTGTTAGGGAAATGGTTAGGGGTTTGTGTGAGGGTTAGTGTTAGGTTTACAGTTAAGCTGATGTTTTAGGGTGTGAGGTTTAGGGTTGGAGTTGGAGTTAGGGTTAGGTCCAGACTTACGGAATAGTTTAGGGTTCATATAGTTTTAGGATTAGGTTTAGGTTTAGGGTGAAGTTTAGGTTAAGGATGAGGGTTAGGGTTAGGGTTAGGGAGAACAGCCTTGCGGTAGCCGTGTTCTGGAAGTGGAACGAGTATGTAGTGTTAGCGTTAAGCTATTGTGAAGGCTTGTTTTGGCCCAGGGAAAGCAAAGCGCTGGGGAAATCCTAACAAACCCCGGGGTCTTTCCACAGTTCAAAGTGTGTAACCACAGACTCTTTTCCAAATAAGAGAGCGCACAGGCAACAGCAGCCTGCATGTTTCTCAGTGAAAGGGAGAACTCCCTGACTTCATCCAGTCCTCTGAGCAAAGCAGGCAAGAGGAGAGAACCTTTTTTTCCTTCCTCTTTCCTGCAATGAATTCCTCATTTGCTCTCGCAAATGCAAGGCTTCTTCTGAAAAACTGCATCGCAGGGCATTTCTCCTTCCAGAGGATCAACTACATAGTTCTAGCTTTAAGAGATTGTGAAAGCACCCAGGGAGAAAAGGCCTTTTTTTTAATCTATTTTCTGCCTGAATTCGGTCAATTCGCCCTTGCGAAAGCAAGGTTTTCTTGCACAAACTACCAAGCAGTAACCTCTCTCCTGGCAGGGTAAATCCTATGCAGTGTTGCCCTGAAGGGATACGGTTGGCACAGTGAGGCCCAGGGAAAACACAGTGCAGAGAGAAATTCCAGCAAAGCCACGTATTTCCCCATATGAAAGCATGTCAATTTCATTTATTTGCCAAGAACAGAGCTCAGAGGCAACATGAGATTCTGTGTGTCTCAGTGAAGAAAAAACACTCTGACTTCATCCATTCCTCTGCCGAAAGCAGTTAGAATGAGAAAACCGTCATTTGGTTTCGCTTTCCTGCAAGGAGCTGGGCAAATCTGCCTTCGCGAAGGGAAGTTTTCCTCCGGAGAACTGCCTTGCGGCAGCCGTGTTCCGGAAGTGGCACGGGTATGCAGTGTTAGCGTTAAGCTGTTGTGAAGGCTCGTTTTGGCCCAGGGAAAACAAAGCGCCTGGGGAAATCCTAACAAACCCCGGTGCCTTTCCCCAGTTCCATGTGTGTAACTACAGAATCTTTTCCAAATAAGAGAGCGCACAGGCAACAGCAGCCTGCATGATTCTCAGTGAAAGGGAGAACTCCCTGACTTCATCCAGTCCTCTGAGCAAAGCAGGCATAAGGAGAGAACCTTTTCTTCCTTCCTCTTTCCTGCAATGAATTCCTCATTTGCACTTGCAAACGCAAGTCTTCTTGTGAAAAACTACATCGCAGGGGATTTATCCTTCCAGAGTAGCAACTGCATAGTCTTAGCTTTAAGAGACTGTGAAAGCACCCAGGGAGAAAAAGGCCTTTTGTATTCTCTTTCCGGCCTGAACTCTGTCAATTCGCACTTCCAAAAGCAACGTTTCCTAGCACCAACTGCAAAGCAGTAACCTCTCTCCTGGCAGAGTAAATCCTATGTACTGTTGCCCTGAAGAGGTATTGTAGGTAGAGTGAGGCCCAGGGAAATCACAGTGTGTATTGAAATGATAGCAAAGCCATGTCTTTCCCCACTTGAATGCATGTCAATTTCGGTTATTTGCCGGGAACAGAGCTCAGAGGCAACATCAGATTTTGTGTATCTCAGTGAAAAAAAGAACACTCTGACTTCATCCATTCCTCTGACGAAAGCAGTTAGAATGAGAAAACCGTCGTTTGGTTTCGCTTTCCTGCAACGAGCTGGGCAAATCTGCCCTTCGCGAAGGCAAGATTTCCTCCGGAGAACTGCGTTGCGGTAGTCGTGTTCTGGAAGTGGAACGAGGATGCAGTGTTAGCGTTAAGTTATTGTGAAGACTCTTTTTGGCCCAGGGAAAACAAAGCGCCTGGGGAAATCCTAACAAACCCCGGTGCCTTTCCACACTTCAAAGCGTGTCGCTGCAGGCTCTTTTCCAAAAAAGAGTTATGGTTAGGGTTAGGGTTAGGGTTAGGGTTAGGGTTAGGGTTAGGGTTAGGGTTAGGGTTAGGGTTAGGGTTAGGGTTAGGGTTAGGGTTAGGGTTAGGGTTAGGGTTAGGGTTAGGGTTAGGGTTAGGGTTAGGGTTAGGGTTAGGGCTAAAGTTAGGGGTAAGTTTAGGGTTAGGTTTTGTTTTAGTGTTAGGGTTACGCTTAGGTTTAGGGTGAAGTTTAGGTTAAGAATGAGGGTTAGGTTTAGGGTTTGGTGTTTGGGTTAAGGTTAGGGTTAGGTTTAGGGTTAGGCTTAGTGTTAGGGTTAGGTGTTTGGTTTAATGGTAGGGTCAGGTTTAGGGTTCGGTTTAGGGTTAGGGTTCGGGTTCCGTTTAGGGTTAGGGTTAGGGTGAAGTTTAATTTAAGTGTGAGGGTTGAACTTAGGGTTAGCGTTAGGGGTTAGGGTTAGGATTAGGGTTAGGTTTCAGTTTAGGGTTAAGGTTAGGTTTAGAGTTAGGGTTAGGGTAAGTGTTAGGGTTAAGTCATGTTTAGGTTTAGGGCTAGGTTAAGGTTAGAGATAGGGTTCGGTTAAGGGTTGGGGTTAGGTTTAGATGTTAGGGTGAGGGTTAGTGCTAGGTTTCCATTTAAGCTGAGTGTGGAATGCAAGCTTTAGAGTTAGGATTAGGGTTAGAGTTAGAGTTAGGGTCAGGGTTAGGGTTAAGTTTAGGGTTAGGGTTAGGTTTATGGTTAGGATTAGGGTTAGGGTCAGGGTTAGGGGAAGATTTAGTGTTATGTTTAGTTTTAGGGTTAGGGTTAGGGTGAAGTTTATGTTAAGCGAGAGGGTTAGGGTTAGCGGTTAGGGTTCAAGTTAGGGTCAGTTTTAGGGTTAGTTTTAGGTTTAGGGTTAGGGTTAGGTTTAGTGTTAGTGTTAATTGTGGTGAGGGTTTGAATGAAGTTAGGGTAGGTTTAGGGTTATGGTTGGGGTGACATTTTGGCTAAGAGTGAGGGTTCGGCTTCGGGTTAGAGTTAGGGTTAGTTTTAGGGTTAATGTTAGGTTTTGGGTAAGGATTAGGGTTAGAGTTACGGTTAGGGGTTAGTGTTTCAGTTAAGTTTAGGGTAGGGTTATAATTAGGGTTAAGTTTAGGGTTACGGTAAGAGATTTACGTTTACAGTTAAGGTGAGGGTTTTGGGTAAGTGTTACGCTTAGGGTTAGGGCTAGGTTTAGGGTTAGATTTAGGGTTAGGGGTTAGGGTTAGGTGTAATTTTACGGTAGGCTTAAAGTTAGGGTTAAGGTGAGGTTAGGTTTAGGGTCAGGGTTAGGATTAGAATTAGGTTTAGGGTTAGGGTTAGGGTTAGGTTCAGGGCTATTGTAAGGGTTAGGTTTAGGGTTACAGATGGACTTGCATTATGGTTAGAGTTAGGTTGAAGGTAAGGGTTTGGGTTAGGTCTAGGTATAGGGTTACGGTTAGGGTTAGGTTTTGGATGATGTTTAGGATAGGGTGAGGGTTAAATTTATGGTTAGGGCTAGAGTTTGGGTTGGTGTTCAGGTTAGTGTTAAGGTTAGGTTTAGGGTTCGGGTTAAGGTTAGGAGTTATGTTTAGGGTTAGTGTTAGGTTTAGGGATAGGGTTAGTGTGAAGTTCAGGTTAAGTGGGAGATTTAGGATAAGGGTTAGGATTACGGTTAGGATTATAGATAGTGTTAGACGTTTGGTTTAGGGTGTTAGGGTTACGTTTATGGTTAGGGTAGGCTTAAGTTTAGGGTTAATGTTAGGTTTAGGGTTAGATTAGTGTCACTGTTTGTGTTAGATTTAGGGTTAGGGACAGGGTTAGGGATAAGTTTAGGGATAGCGTTAGGTTTAGGGTTGGGGATACGTTTAAGGGTTAGAGTGACTGTTATGGTTAGGTTTACAGTTAAGGAGAGGGTTTAGGTTAATTGTTATGTCAGGGTTAGGTTTAGAGTTAGGCTTAGGGTTAGGGTGAAGTTTCAGTTAATAGTGAGGGTTAGGGTTAAGGTTAGTGTTAGGTTTAGGGTTAGGGTTAGGGTGGGGGTAAGGTTACTGTTAAGGCTAGGTTTACGGTAAAGGGTGGTGCTGGTTAGGGTTAGGGTTAGGTTTAGAGTTAGAGTTAGTGCTAGCGTTTAGGGTTAGGGTCAAGTTTCGAGTTATTGTTAGGTTTAGGGTTAGGCTTAGGATGGAGTTAAGGTTACAGTTAATTTTATTTTTAGGGTAAGGGTTAGGTTTAGGTCAGGGTTAGGGCTAGGATTAGGGATAGGGTTAGGGTTGGGGATAGGGTTAGGGGTTCGTGTGAGGGTTAGGGTTAGGTTTACAGTTCAGCTGATGTTTTAGGGTGTTACGGTTAGGGTTACGGTTAGAGTTAGAGTTAGGGTTCGGGTTAGGTTTATGCTTAGGATTAGGGTTAGGGTCAGGGTTGGGGGAGATTTAGTGTTATGTTCAGTTTTAGGGCTAGGGTGAAGTATACGTTAAGCTTGAGGTTTAGGGTTAGGAGTTAGGATTCAGGTTAGGGTCAGGATTAGCGTTAGGTTTAGGGTTAGTGTTAGGTTTAGTGTTAGTGTTAGTTTTGCTTAGGGTTAGGGTTTGAACGAAGTTAGGGTAGGTTTAGGGTTATGGTTAGGGTGAAATTTTAGTTAAAGGTGAGGGTTCAGTTTAGGTTTAGGGTTAGGGTTAGGGGTTAGGGTTAGGTTTAAGCTTATGTTAGGGTTAAGTTAGGGTGAAGGTTAGGGTAGAGTTAGGGTCAGGGTTAGGATTAGGTTTAGGGCGAGGGTTAGGGTCAGAGTTATTTTAGTGGTTAGGTTTAGGGTTACAAGTGGGCCAAGGTTAAGGTTAGGGTTAGGTTTAGGGGTAGGGTTAGGGTTAAAGTTAGGTTTCGCTTTAGGTTAGGGAAAGGGTGAAGTTTAAGATAGGGTGAGGGTTATGGTCATGGCTAAGGTTTGGTTTATTTTTCAGGGTAGTGTTAAGGTTATGTTTAGGGTTAGGGTTAAGTGACCGGTTCTGTTTAGTTTTAGGGTTAGGGTTAGATTTTAGGTTAATGTTAAGTGTAACCGTTAGGGTTACGATTTGTGTTAGGCATTGTGGTTGGGGTGAGGGTTAGGTTTAGGGTTAGGGTTGGGTAGGGTTAGGATTATGGTTATGGTAAGGTGTTAGGGGTTAGAGGTGTAGTTTAGGGCTAGGGTTTGGGTGAGGGTTCCGGTTAGGCATTGCGGTTCTGGTCATGGTTAGGTTTGGTTTAGGGTTAGGGTTAAGTGTTAGAGTTAGGGTGAGAGGTAGGGTTAAGGTTTGGGTTAGGCTTTGGTGTTAGGGTTAGGGTTATCGTTAGGGCTTACGGGTTCAGGTTAGTGTTCAGGTTAGGGCTAGGGTTAGCATTAGGTTTAGGGTTGGGAGATAGGTTTAGGGGTTAGAGTGAGGGGGTTACGGTTAGTTTTACACTTAAATGAGGGTTTAGTGTGTTATGCTTAGGGTTAGCTTTACAGTTAGGTTTAGATTTAAGGTTAGGGTTAGGTGTAGTGGAAGATTTAGGTTTAGGTTTAGGGTTAGCGTTAGTGTTCTATTTAGGGTCAAGGTTAGAGTTAGGGTTAGGATTAGGTCTAGGATTAGGATTAGGTTTAAGGTTATTTTCAGGGCTATCGTAAGGGTTAGGTTTAGGGTTACGGATGGACTAACGTTATGGATAGAGGTAGGTTTAAGTTTAGGGTTTGGGTTAGGTTTAGGTTTAGGATTAAGTTTAGGGTTAGGGTTTGGATGAAGTTCAGATAGGGTGAGGGTTATTTTTACGGTTAGGGCTAGAGGTTGGATTTGTTTTCAGATTAGTGTTACGGTTAGGTTTAGGCTTCGGGTTAGGGTTCAGGTTATGTTTAGGGTTAGGTTTAGGTTTAGTGTGAAGTTTAGATTAAAGGTGAGTTTTCAGATAAGGGTTACGATTAGAGTTAGGATTATAGATAGTGCTAGACGTTAGGTTTAGGGAGTGAGGCTTAGGTTTATGGTTAGGGTAGCCTTAAGTTTAGGGTTAATGTCAGGGTTAGGGTTGGATTAGGGTTTCTGTTCATTTAGGGTTAGTGTTAGGGATAGGGTTAGGGATAGCGTTAGGTTTAGGGTTGGGGATATATATGGTTAAGCACTAGGGTGACGGTTAGGGTTAGTTTTACAGTTAAGGTGAGGTTTTAGGTTAATTCTGATGGTTAGGGTTAGGGTTAAGGTGAAGTTTCAGTTAATAGTGACGTTTAGGGTTAAGGTTAGAGGTTGGTTTAAGGTTAGTGATAGGTTTAGGTTAAGTTTAGGGTTGGGGTAGGGTAAAGGTTAGGTTTAAGGCTAGGTTTGCTGTAAAGGGTAGGGCTAAGTTAGGGCTGGAGCTAGCTTTAGAGTTAGAGTTAGTGCTATGGTTTAGGGTTAGGGTCAGGTTAAGAGTTAGTGTTAGGGTTAGGGTTAGGATAGAGTTTAGTTCAGGGCTTCGTATTAGGCTAAGGGTTAGGTTTAGGTCAGGGTTAGGGTTAGGATTAGGGATAGGGTTAGTGTTAGGGAAATGGTTAGGGGTTCGTGTGAGGGTTAGTGTTAGGTTTACAGTTAAGCTGATGTTTTAGGGTGTGAGGTTTAGGGTTGGAGTTAGGGTTAGGTTTAGGGTTAGGTCCAGACTTACGGAATAGTTTAGGGTTCATATAGTTTTAGGATTAGGTTTAGGTTTAGGGTGAAGTTTAGGTTAAGGATGAGGGTTAGGGTTAGGGTTAGGGAGAACTGCCTTGCGGTAGCCGTGTTCTGGAAGTGCAACGAGTATGTAGTGTTAGCGTTAAGCTATTGTGAAGGCTTGTTTTGGCCCAGGGAAAGCAAAGCGCTGGGGAAATCCTAACAAACCCCGGGGTCTTTCCACAGTTCAAAGTGTGTAACCACAGACTCTTTTCCAAATAAGAGAGCGCACAGGCAACAGCAGCCTGCATGTTTCTCAGTGAAAGGGAGAACTCCCTGACTTCATCCAGTCCTCTGAGCAAAGCAGGCAAGAGGAGAGAACCTTTTTTACCTTCCTCTTTCCTGCAATGAATTCCTCATTTGCTCTCGCAAATGCAAGGCTTCTTCTGAAAAACTGCATCGCAGGGCATTTCTCCTTCCAGAGGATCAACTACATAGTTCTAGCTTTAAGAGATTGTGAAAGCACCCAGGGAGAAAAGGCCTTTTTTTTAAATCTATTTTCTGCCTGAATTCGGTCAATTCGCCCTTGCGAAAGCAAGGTTTTCTTGCACAAACTACCAAGCAGTAACCTCTCTCCTGGCAGAGTAAATCCTATGCAGTGTTGCCCTGAAGGGATACGGTTGGCACAGTGAGGCCCAGGGAAAACACAGTGCAGAGAGAAATTCCAGCAAAGCCACGTATTTCCCCATATGAAAGCATGTCAATTTCATTTATTTGCCAAGAACAGAGCTCAGAGGCAACATGAGATTCTGTGTATCTCAGTGAAGAAAAAACACTCTGACTTCATCCATTCCTCTGCCGAAAGCAGTTAGAATGAGAAAACCGTCATTTGGTTTCGCTTTCCTGCAAGGAGCTGGGCAAATCTGCCTTCGCGAAGGGAAGTTTTCCTCCGGAGAACTGCCTTGCGGCAGCCGTGTTCCGGAAGTGGCACGGGTATGCAGTGTTAGCGTTAAGCTGTTGTGAAGGCTCGTTTTGGCCCAGGGAAAACAAAGCGCCTGGGGAAATCCTAACAAACCCCGGTGCCTTTCCCCAGTTCCATGTGTGTAACTACAGAATCTTTTCCAAATAAGAGAGCGCACAGGCAACAGCAGCCTGCATGATTCTCAGTGAAAGGGAGAACTCCCTGACTTCATCCAGTCCTCTGAGCAAAGCAGGCATAAGGAGAGAACCTTTTCTTCCTTCCTCTTTCCTGCAATGAATTCCTCATTTGCACTTGCAAACGCAAGTCTTCTTGTGAAAAACTACATCGCAGGGGATTTATCCTTCCAGAGTAGCAACTGCATAGTCTTAGCTTTAAGAGACTGTGAAAGCACCCAGGGAGAAAAAGGCCTTTTGTATTCTCTTTCCGGCCTGAACGCTGTCAATTCGCACTTCCAAAAGCAACGTTTCCTAGCACCAACTGCAAAGCAGTAACCTCTCTCCTGGCAGAGTAAATCCTATGTACTGTTGCCCTGAAGAGGTATTGTAGGTAGAGTGAGGCCCAGGGAAATCACAGTGTGTATTGAAATGATAGCAAAGCCATGTCTTTCCCCACTTGAATGCATGTCAATTTCGGTTATTTGCCGGGAACAGAGCTCAGAGGCAACATCAGATTTTGTGTATCTCAGTGAAAAAAAGAACACTCTGACTTCATCCATTCCTCTGACGAAAGCAGTTAGAATGAGAAAACCGTCGTTTGGTTTCGCTTTCCTGCAACGAGCTGGGCAAATCTGCCCTTCGCGAAGGCAAGATTTCCTCCGGAGAACTGCGTTGCGGTAGTCGTGTTCTGGAAGTGGAACGAGGATGCAGTGTTAGCGTTAAGTTATTGTGAAGACTCTTTTTGGTCCAGGGAAAACAAAGCGCCTGGGGAAATCCTAACAAACCCCGGTGCCTTTCCACACTTCAAAGCGTGTCGCTGCAGGCTCTTTTCCAAAAAAGAGTTATGGTTAGGGTTAGGGTTAGGGTTAGGGTTAGGGTTAGGGTTAGGGTTAGGGTTAGGGTTAGGGTTAGGGTTAGGGTTAGGGTTAGGGTTAGGGTTAGGGTTAGGGTTAGGGTTAGGGTTAGGGTTAGGGTTAGGGTTAGGGCTAAAGTTAGGGGTAAGTTTAGGGTTAGGTTTTGTTTTAGTGTTAGGGTTACGCTTAGGTTTAGGGTGAAGTTTAGGTTAAGAATGAGGGTTAGGTTTAGGGTTTGGTGTTTGGGTTAAGGTTAGGGTTAGGTTTAGGGTTAGGCTTAGTGTTAGGGTTAGGTGTTTGGTTTAATGGTAGGGTCAGGTTTAGGGTTCGGTTTAGGGTTAGGGTTCGGGTTCCGTTTAGGGTTAGGGTTAGGGTGAAGTTTAATTTAAGTGTGAGGGTTGAACTTAGGGTTAGCGTTAGGGGTTAGGGTTAGGATTAGGGTTAGGTTTCAGTTTAGAGTTAAGGTTAGGTTTAGAGTTAGGGTTAGGGTAAGTGTTAGAGTTAAGTCATGTTTAGGTTTAGGGCTAGGTTAAGGTTAGAGATAGGGTTCGGTTAAGGGTTGGGGTTAGGTTTAGATGTTAGGGTGAGGGTTAGTGCTATTTTTCCATTTAAGCTGAGTGTGGAATGCAAGCTTTAGGGTTAGGATTAGGGTTAGAGTTAGAGTTAGGGTCAGGGTTAGGGTTAAGTTTAGGGTTAGGGTTAGGTTTATGGTTAGGATTAGGGTTAGGGTCAGGGTTAGGGGAAGATTTAGTGTTATGTTTAGTTTTAGGGTTAGGGTGATGTTTATGTTAAGCGAGAGGGTTAGGGTTAGCAGTTAGGGTTCAGGTTAGGGTCAGTTTTAGGGTTAGTTTTAGGTTTAGGGTTAGGGTTAGGTTTAGTGTTAGTGTTAATTGTGGTGAGGGTTTGAATGAAGTTAGGGTAGGTTTAGGGTTATGGTTGGAGTGACATTTTGGCTAAGAGTGAGGGTTCGGCTTCGGGTTAGGGTTAGAGTTAGGGTTAGTTTTAGGGTTAATGTTAGGTTTTGGCTAAGGATTAGGGTTAGAGTTACGGTTAGGGGTTAGTGTTTCAGTTAAGTTTAGGGTAGGGTTATAATTAGGGTTAAGTTTAGGGTTACGGTAAGAGATTTACGTTTACAGTTAAGGTGAGGGTTTTGGGTAAGTGTTACGCTTAGGGTTAGGGCTAGGTTTAGGGTTAGATTTAGGGTTAGGGGTTAGGGTTAGGTGTAATTTTACGGTAGGCTTAAAGTTAGGGTTAAGGTGAGGTTAGGTTTAGGGTCAGGGTTAGGATTAGAATTAGGTTTAGGGTTAGGGTTAGGTTCAGGGCTATTGTAAGGGTTAGGTTTAGGGTTACAGATGGACTTGCATTATGGTTAGAGTTAGGTTGAAGGTAAGGGTTTGGGTTAGGTCTAGGTATAGGGTTACGGTTAGGGTTAGGTTTTGGATGATGTTTAGGATAGGGTGAGGGTTAAATTTATGGTTAGGGCTAGAGTTTGGGTTGGTGTTCAGGTTAGTGTTAAGGTTAGGTTTAGGGTTCGGGTTAAGGTTAGGAGTTATGTTTAGGGTTAGTGTTAGGTTTAGGGATAGGGTTAGTGTGAAGTTCAGGTTAAGTGGGAGATTTAGGATAAGGGTTAGGATTACGGTTAGGTTTATAGATAGTGTTAGACGTTTGGTTTAGGGTGTTAGGGTTACGTTTATGGTTAGGGTAGGCTTAAGTTTAGGGTTAATGTTAGGTTTAGGGTTAGATTAGTGTCACTGTTTGTGTTAGATTTAGGGTTAGGGACAGGGTTAGGGATAAGTTTAGGGATAGCGTTAGGTTTAGGGTTGGGGATACGTTTAAGGGTTAGAGTGACTGTTATGGTTAGGTTTACAGTTAAGGAGAGGGTTTAGGTTAATTGTTATGTCAGGGTTAGGTTTAGAGTTAGGCTTAGGGTTAGGGTGAAGTTTCAGTTAATAGTGAGGGTTAGGGTTAAGGTTAGTGTTAGGTTTAGGGTTAGGGTTAGGGTGGGGGTAAGGTTACTGTTAAGGCTAGGTTTACGGTAAAGGGTGGTGCTGGTTAGGGTTAGGGTTAGGTTTAGAGTTAGAGTTAGTGCTAGCGTTTAGGGTTAGGGTCAAGTTTCCAGTTATTGTTAGGTTTAGGGTTAGGTTTAGGATGGAGTTAAGGTTACGGTTAATTTTATTTTTAGGGTAAGGGTTAGGTTTAGGTCAGGGTTAGGGCTAGGATTAGGGATAGGGTTAGGGTTGGGGATAGGGTTAGGGGTTCGTGTGAGGGTTAGGGTTAGGTTTACAGTTCAGCTGATGTTTTAGGGTGTTACGGTTAGGGTTACGGTTAGAGTTAGAGTTAGGGTTCGGGTTAGGTTTATGCTTAGGATTAGGGTTAGGGTCAGGGTTGGGGGAGATTTAGTGTTATGTTCAGTTTTAGGGCTAGGGTGAAGTATACGTTAAGCTTGAGGTTTAGGGTTAGGAGTTAGGATTCAGGTTAGGGTCAGGATTAGCGTTAGGTTTAGGGTTAGTGTTAGGTTTAGTGTTAGTGTTAGTTTTGCTTAGGGTTAGGGTTTGAACGAAGTTAGGGTAGGTTTAGGGTTATGGTTAGGGTGAAATTTTGGTTAAAGGTGAGGGTTCAGTTTAGGTTTAGGGTTAGGGTTAGGGGTTAGGGTTAGGTTTAAGCTTATGTTAGGGTTAAGTTAGGGTGAAGGTTAGGGTAGAGTTAGGGTCAGGGTTAGGATTAGGTTTAGGGCGAGAGTTAGGGTCAGAGTTATTTTAGTGGTTAGGTTTAGGGTTACAAGTGGGCCAAGGTTAAGGTTAGGGTTAGGTTTAGGGGTAGGGTTAGGGTTAAAGTTAGGTTTCGCTTTAGGTTAGGGAAAGGGTGAAGTTTAAGATAGGGTGAGGGTTATGGTCATGGCTAAGGTTTGGTTTATTTTTCAGGGTAGTGTTAAGGTTATGTTTAGGGTTAGGGTTAAGTGACCGGTTCTGTTTAGTTTTAGGGTTAGGGTTAGATTTTAGGTTAATGTTAAGTGTAACCGTTAGGGTTACGATTTGTGTTAGGCATTGTGGTTGGGGTGAGGGTTAGGTTTAGGGTTAGGGTTGGGTAGGGTTAGGATTATGGTTATGGTAAGGTGTTAGGGGTTAGAGGTGTAGTTTAGGGTTAGGGTTTGGGTGAGGGTTCCGGTTAGGCATTGCGGTTCTGGTCATGGTTAGGTTTGGTTTAGGGTTAGGGTTAAGTGTTAGAGTTAGGGTGAGAGGTAGGGTTAAGGTTTGGGTTAGGCTTTGGTGTTAGGGTTAGGGTTATCGTTAGGGCTTACGGGTTCAGGTTAGTGTTCAGGTTAGGGCTAGGGTTAGCATTAGGTTTAGGGTTGGGAGATAGGTTTAGGGGTTAGAGTGAGGGGGTTACGGTTAGTTTTACACTTAAATGAGGGTTTAGTGTGTTATGCTTAGGGTTAGCTTTACAGTTAGGTTTAGATTTAAGGTTAGGGTTAGGTGTAGTGGAAGATTTAGGTTTAGGTTTAGGGTTAGCGTTAGTGTTCTATTTAGGGTCAAGGTTAGAGTTAGGGTTAGGATTAGGTCTAGGATTAGGATTAGGTTTAAGGTTATTTTCAGGGCTATCGTAAGGGTTAGGTTTAGGGTTACCGATGGACTAACGTTATGGATAGAGTTAGGTTTAAGTTTAGGGTTTGGGTTAGGTTTAGGTTTAGGATTAAGTTTAGGGTTAGGGTTTGGATGAAGTTCAGATAGGGTGAGGGTTATTTTTACGGTTAGGGCTAGAGGTTGGATTTGTTTTCAGATTAGTGTTACGGTTAGGTTTAGGCTTCGGGTTAGGGTTCAGGTTATGTTTAGGGTTAGGTTTAGGTTTAGTGTGAAGTTTAGATTAAAGGTGAGTTTTCGGATAAGGGTTACGATTAGGGTTAGGATTATAGATAGTGCTAGACGTTAGGTTTAGGGAGTGAGGCTTAGGTTTATGGTTAGGGTAGCCTTAAGTTTAGGGTTAATGTCAGGGTTAGGGTTGGATTAGGGTTTCTGTTCATTTAGGGTTAGTGTTAGGGATAGGGTTAGGGATAGCGTTAGGTTTAGGGTTGGGGATATATATGGTTAAGCACTAGGGTGACGGTTAGGGTTAGTTTTACAGTTAAGGTGAGGTTTTAGGTTAATTCTGATGGTTAGGGTTAGGGTTAAGGTGAAGTTTCAGTTAATAGTGACGTTTAGGGTTAAGGTTAGAGGTTGGTTTAAGGTTAGTGTTAGGTTTAGGTTAAGTTTAGGGTTGGGGTAGGGTAAAGGTTAGGTTTAAGGCTAGGTTTGCTGTAAAGGGTAGGGCTAAGTTAGGGCTGGAGCTAGCTTTACAGTTAGACTTAGTGCTATGGTTTAGGGTTAGGGTCAGGTTAAGAGTTAGTGTTAGTGTTAGGGTTAGGGTTAGGATAGAGTTTAGTTCAGGGCTTCGTATTAGGCTAAGGGTTAGGTTTAGGTCAGGGTTAGGGTTAGGATTAGGGATAGGGTTAGTGTTAGGGAAATGGTTAGGGGTTTGTGTGAGGGTTAGTGTTAGGTTTACAGTTAAGCTGATGTTTTAGGGTGTGAGGTTTAGGGTTGGAGTTGGAGTTAGGGTTAGGTTTAGGGTTAGGTCCAGACTTACGGAATAGTTTAGGGTTCATATAGTTTTAGGATTAGGTTTAGGTTTAGGGTGAAGTTTAGGTTAAGGATGAGGGTTAGGGTTAGGGTTAGGGAGAACAGCCTTGCGGTAGCCGTGTTCTGGAAGTGGAACGAGTATGTAGTGTTAGCGTTAAGCTATTGTGAAGGCTTGTTTTGGCCCAGGGAAAGCAAAGCGCTGGGGAAATCCTAACAAACCCCGGGGTCTTTCCACAGTTCAAAGTGTGTAACCACAGACTCTTTTCCAAATAAGAGAGCGCACAGGCAACAGCAGCCTGCATGTTTCTCAGTGAAAGGGAGAACTCCCTGACTTCATCCAGTCCTCTGAGCAAAGCAGGCAAGAGGAGAGAACCTTTTTTTCCTTCCTCTTTCCTGCAATGAATTCCTCATTTGCTCTCGCAAATGCAAGGCTTCTTCTGAAAAACTGCATCGCAGGGCATTTCTCCTTCCAGAGGATCAACTACATAGTTCTAGCTTTAAGAGATTGTGAAAGCACCCAGGGAGAAAAGGCCTTTTTTTTAATCTATTTTCTGCCTGAATTCGGTCAATTCGCCCTTGCGAAAGCAAGGTTTTCTTGCACAAACTACCAAGCAGTAACCTCTCTCCTGGCAGGGTAAATCCTATGCAGTGTTGCCCTGAAGGGATACGGTTGGCACAGTGAGGCCCAGGGAAAACACAGTGCAGAGAGAAATTCCAGCAAAGCCACGTATTTCCCCATATGAAAGCATGTCAATTTCATTTATTTGCCAAGAACAGAGCTCAGAGGCAACATGAGATTCTGTGTGTCTCAGTGAAGAAAAAACACTCTGACTTCATCCATTCCTCTGCCGAAAGCAGTTAGAATGAGAAAACCGTCATTTGGTTTCGCTTTCCTGCAAGGAGCTGGGCAAATCTGCCTTCGCGAAGGGAAGTTTTCCTCCGGAGAACTGCCTTGCGGCAGCCGTGTTCCGGAAGTGGCACGGGTATGCAGTGTTAGCGTTAAGCTGTTGTGAAGGCTCGTTTTGGCCCAGGGAAAACAAAGCGCCTGGGGAAATCCTAACAAACCCCGGTGCCTTTCCCCAGTTCCATGTGTGTAACTACAGAATCTTTTCCAAATAAGAGAGCGCACAGGCAACAGCAGCCTGCATGATTCTCAGTGAAAGGGAGAACTCCCTGACTTCATCCAGTCCTCTGAGCAAAGCAGGCATAAGGAGAGAACCTTTTCTTCCTCTTTCCTGCAATGAATTCCTCATTTGCACTTGCAAACGCAAGTCTTCTTGTGAAAAACTACATCGCAGGGGATTTATCCTTCCAGAGTAGCAACTGCATAGTCTTAGCTTTAAGAGACTGTGAAAGCACCCAGGGAGAAAAAGGCCTTTTGTATTCTCTTTCCGGCCTGAACTCTGTCAATTCGCACTTCCAAAAGCAACGTTTCCTAGCACCAACTGCAAAGCAGTAACCTCTCTCCTGGCAGAGTAAATCCTATGTACTGTTGCCCTGAAGAGGTATTGTAGGTAGAGTGAGGCCCAGGGAAATCACAGTGTGTATTGAAATGATAGCAAAGCCATGTCTTTCCCCACTTGAATGCATGTCAATTTCGGTTATTTGCCGGGAACAGAGCTCAGAGGCAACATCAGATTTTGTGTATCTCAGTGAAAACAAGAACACTCTGACTTCATCCATTCCTCTGACGAAAGCAGTTAGAATGAGAAAACCGTCGTTTGGTTTCGCTTTCCTGCAACGAGCTGGGCAAATCTGCCCTTCGCGAAGGCAAGATTTCCTCCGGAGAACTGCGTTGCGGTAGTGGTGTTCTGGAAATGGAACGAGGATGCAGTGTTACCGTTAAGTTATTGTGAAGACTCTTTTTGGCCCAGGGAAAACAAAGCGCCTGGGGAAATCCTAACAAACCCCGGTGCCTTTCCACACTTCAAAGCGTGTCGCTGCAGGCTCTTTTCCAAAAAAGAGTTATGGTTAGGGTTAGGGTTAGGGTTAGGGTTAGGGTTAGGGTTAGGGTTAGGGTTAGGGTTAGGGTTAGGGTTAGGGTTAGGGTTAGGGTTAGGGTTAGGGTTAGGGTTAGGGTTAGGGTTAGGGCTAAAGTTAGGGGTAAGTTTAGGGTTAGGTTTTGTTTTAGTGTTAGGGTTACGCTTAGGTTTAGGGTGAAGTTTAGGTTAAGAATGAGGGTTAGGTTTAGGGTTTGGTGTTTGGGTTAAGGTTAGGGTTAGGTTTAGGGTTAGGCTTAGTGTTAGGGTTAGGTGTTTGGTTTAATGGTAGGGTCAGGTTTAGGGTTCGGTTTAGGGTTAGGGTTCGGGTTCCGTTTAGGGTTAGGGTTAGGGTGAAGTTTAATTTAAGTGTGAGGGTTGAACTTAGGGTTAGCGTTAGGGGTTAGGGTTAGGATTAGGGTTAGGTTTCAGTTTAGGGTTAAGGTTAGGTTTAGAGTTAGGGTTAGGGTAAGTGTTAGGGTTAAGTCATGTTTAGGTTTAGGGCTAGGTTAAGGTTAGAGATAGGGTTCGGTTAAGGGTTGGGGTTAGGTTTAGATGTTAGGGTGAGGGTTAGTGCTAGGTTTCCATTTAAGCTGAGTGTGGAATGCAAGCTTTAGGGTTAGGATTAGGGTTAGAGTTAGAGTTAGGGTCAGGGTTAGGGTTAAGTTTAGGGTTAGGGTTAGGTTTATGGTTAGGATTAGGGTTAGGGTCAGGGTTAGGGGAAGATTTAGTGTTATGTTTAGTTTTAGGGTTAGGGTTAGGGTGATGTTTATGTTAAGCGAGAGGGTTAGGGTTAGCGGTTAGGGTTCAGGTTAGGGTCAGTTTTAGGGTTAGTTTTAGGTTTAGGGTTAGGGTTAGGTTTAGTGTTAGTGTTAATTGTGGTGAGGGTTTGAATGAAGTTAGGGTAGGTTTAGGGTTATGGTTGGGGTGACATTTTGGCTAAGAGTGAGGGTTCGGCTTCGGGTTAGAGTTAGGGTTAGTTTTAGGGTTAATGTTAGGTTTTGGCTAAGGATTAGGGTTAGAGTTACGGTTAGGGGTTAGTGTTTCAGTTAAGTTTAGGGTAGGGTTATAATTAGGGTTAAGTTTAGGGTTACGGTAAGAGATTTACGTTTACAGTTAAGGTGAGGGATTTGGGTAAGTGTTACGCTTAGGGTTAGGGCTAGGTTTAGGGTTAGATTTAGGGTTAGGGGTTAGGGTTAGGTGTAATTTTACGGTAGGCTTAAAGTTAGGGTTAAGGTGAGGTTAGGTTTAGGGTCAGGGTTAGGATTAGAATTAGGTTTAGGGTTAGGGTTAGGTTCAGGGCTATTGTAAGGGTTAGGTTTAGGGTTACAGATGGACTTGCATTAGGGTTAGAGTTAGGTTGAAGGTAAGGGTTTGGGTTAGGTCTAGGTATAGGGTTACGGTTAGGGTTAGGTTTTGGATGATGTTTAGGATAGGGTGAGGGTTAAATTTATGGTTAGGGCTAGAGTTTGGGTTTGTGTTCAGGTTAGTGTTAAGGTTAGGTTTAGGGTTCGGGTTAAGGTTAGGAGTTATGTTTAGGGTTAGTGTTAGGTTTAGGGATAGGGTTAGTGTGAAGTTCAGGTTAAGTGGGAGATTTAGGATAAGGGTTAGGATTACGGTTAGGATTATAGATAGTGTTAGACGTTTGGTTTAGGGTGTTAGGGTTACGTTTATGGTTAGGGTAGGCTTAAGTTTAGGGTTAATGTTAGGTTTAGGGTTAGATTAGTGTCACTGTTCGTGTTAGATTTAGGGTTAGGGACAGGGTTAGGGGTAAGTTTAGGGATAGCGTTAGGTTTAGGGTTGGGGATACGTTTAAGGGTTAGGGTGACTGTTATGGTTAGGTTTACAGTTAAGGAGAGGGTTTAGGTTAATTGTTATGTCAGGGTTAGGTTTAGAGTTAGGCTTAGGGTTAGGGTGAAGTTTCAGTTAATAGTGAGGGTTAGGGTTAAGGTTAGTGTTAGGTTTAGGGTTAGGGTTAGGGTGGGGGTAAGGTTACTGTTAAGGCTAGGTTTACGGTAAAGGGTTAGGGTTAGGGTTAGGTTTAGAGTTAGAGTTAGTGCTAGCGTTTAGGGTTAGGGTCAAGTTTCGAGTTATTGTTAGGTTTAGGGTTAGGTTTAGGATGGAGTTAAGGTTACGGTTAATTTTATTTTTAGGGTAAGGGTTAGGTTTAGGTCAGGGTTAGGGCTAGGATTAGGGATAGGGTTAGGGTTGGGGATAGGGTTAGGGGTTCGTGTGAGGGCTGGGTTAGGTTTACAGTTCAGCTGATGTTTTAGGGTGTTACGGTTAGGGTTACGGTTAGAGTTAGAGTTAGGGTTCGGGTTAGGTTTATGCTTAGGATTAGGGTTAGGGTCAGGGTCAGGGTTGGGGGAGATTTAGTGTTATGTTCAGTTTTAGGGCTAGGGTGAAGTATACGTTAAGCTTGAGGTTTAGAGTTAGGAGTTAGGATTCAGGTTAGGGTCAGGATTAGCGTTAGGTTTAGGGTTAGTGTTAGGTTTAGTGTTAGTGTTAGTTTTGCTTAGGGTTAGGGTTTGAACGAAGTTAGGGTAGGTTTAGGGTTATGGTTAGGGTGAAATTTTGGTTAAAGCTGAGGGTTCAGTTTAGGTTTAGGGTTAGGGTTAGGGGTTAGGGTTAGGTTTAAGCTTATGTTAGGGTTAAGTTAGGGTGAAGGTTAGGGTAGAGTTAGGGTCAGGGTTAGGATTAGGTTTAGGGCGAGAGTTAGGGTCAGAGTTATTTTAGTGGTTAGGTTTAGGGTTACGAGTGGGCCAAGGTTAAGGTTAGGGTTAGGTTTAGGGGTAGGGTTAGGGTTAAAGTTAGGTTTTGCTTTAGGTTAGGGAAAGGGTGAAGTTTAAGATAGGGTGAGGGTTATGGTCATGGCTAAGGTTTGGTTTATTTTTCAGGGTAGTGTTAAGGTTATGTTTAGGGTTAGGGTTAAGTGACCGGTTCTGTTTAGTTTTAGGGTTAGGGTTAGATTTTAGGTTAATGTTAAGTGTAACCGTTAGGGTTACGATTTGTGTTAGGCATTGTGGTTGGGGTGAGGGTTAGGTTTAGGGTTAGGGTTGGGTAGGGTTAGGATTATGGTTATGGTAAGGTGTTAGGGGTTAGAGGTGTAGTTTAGGGCTAGGGTTTGGGTGAGGGTTCCGGTTAGGCATTGCGGTTCTGGTCATGGTTAGGTTTGGTTTAGGGTTAGGGTTAAGTGTTAGAGTTAGGGTGAGAGGTAGGGTTAAGGTTTGGGTTAGGCTTTGGTGTTAGGGTTAGGGTTATCGTTAGGGCTTACGGGTTCAGGTTAGTGTTCAGGTTAGGGCTAGGGTTAGCATTAGGTTTAGGGTTGGGAGATAGGTTTAGGGGTTAGAGTGAGGGGGTTACGGTTAGTTTTACACTTAAATGAGGGTTTAGTGTGTTATGCTTAGGGTTAGCTTTACAGTTGGGTTTAGATTTAAGGTTAGGGTTAGGTGTAATGGAAGATTTAGGTTTAGGTTTAGGGTTAGCGTTAGTGTTCTATTTAGGGTCAAGGTTAGAGTTAGGGTTAGGATTAGGTCTAGGATTAGGATTAGGTTTAAGGTTATTTTCAGGGCTATCGTAAGGGTTAGGTTTAGGGTTACAGATGGACTAACGTTATGGATAGAGTTAGGTTTAAGTTTAGGGTTTGGGTTAGGTTTAGGTTTAGGATTAAGTTTAGGGTTAGAGTTTGGATGAAGTTCAGATAGGGTGAGGGTTATTTTTACGGTTAGGGCTAGAGGTTGGATTTGTTTTCAGATTAGTGTTACGGTTAGGTTTAGGCTTCGGGTTAGGGTTCAGGTTATGTTTAGGGTTAGGTTTAGGTTTAGTGTGAAGTTTAGATTAAAGGTGAGTTTTCGGATAAGGGTTACGATTAGGGTTAGGATTATAGATAGTGCTAGACGTTAGGTTTAGGGAGTGAGGCTTAGGTTTATGGTTAGGGTAGCCTTAAGTTTAGGGTTAATGTCAGGGTTAGGGTTGGATTAGGGTTTCTGTTCATTTAGGGTTAGTGTTAGGGATAGGGTTAGGGATAGCGTTAGGTTTAGGGTTGGGGATATATATGGTTAAGCACTAGGGTGACGGTTAGGGTTAGTTTTACAGTTAAGGTGAGGTTTTAGGTTAATTCTGATGGTTAGGGTTAGGGTTAAGGTGAAGTTTCAGTTAATAGTGACGTTTAGGGTTAAGGTTAGAGGTTGGTTTAAGGTTAGTGTTAGGTTTAGGTTAAGTTTAGGGTTGGGGTAGGGTAAAGGTTAGGTTTAAGGCTAGGTTTGCTGTAAAGGGTAGGGCTAAGTTAGGGCTGGAGCTAGCTTTACAGTTAGACTTAGTGCTATGGTTTAGGGTTAGGGTCAGGTTAAGAGTTAGTGTTAGGGTTAGGGTTAGGATAGAGTTTAGTTCAGGGCTTCGTATTAGGCTAAGGGTTAGGTTTAGGTCAGGGTTAGGGTTAGGATTAGGGATAGGGTTAGTGTTAGGGAAATGGTTAGGGGTTCGTGTGAGGGTTAGTGTTAGGTTTACAGTTAAGCTGATGTTTTAGGGTGTGAGGTTTAGGGTTGGAGTTGGAGTTAGGGTTAGGTTTAGGGTTAGGTCCAGACTTACGGAATAGTTTAGGGTTCATATAGTTTTAGGATTAGGTTTAGGTTTAGGGTGAAGTTTAGGTTAAGGATGAGGGTTAGGGTTAGGGTTAGGGAGAACTGCCTTGCGGTAGCCGTGTTCTGGAAGTGGAACGAGTATGTAGTGTTAGCGTTAAGCTATTGTGAAGGCTTGTTTTGGCCCAGGGAAAGCAAAGCGCTGGGGAAATCCTAACAAACCCCGGGGTCTTTCCACAGTTCAAAGTGTGTAACCACAGACTCTTTTCCAAATAGGAGAGCGCACAGGCAACAGCAGCCTGCATGTTTCTCAGTGAAAGGGAGAACTCCCTGACTTCATCCAGTCCTCTGAGCAAAGCAGGCAAGAGGAGAGAACCTTTTTTTCCTTCCTCTTTCCTGCAATGAATTCCTCATTTGCTCTCGCAAATGCAAGGCTTCTTCTGAAAAACTGCATCGCAGGGCATTTCTCCTTCCAGAGGATCAACTACATAGTTCTAGCTTTAAGAGATTGTGAAAGCACCCAGGGAGAAAAGGCCTTTTTTTTAAATCTATTTTCTGCCTGAATTCGGTCAATCCGCCCTTGCGAAAGCAAGGTTTTCTTGCACAAACTACCAAGCAGTAACCTCTCTCCTGGCAGGGTAAATCCTATGCAGTGTTGCCCTGAAGGGATACGGTTGGCACAGTGAGGCCCAGGGAAAACACAGTGCAGAGAGAAATTCCAGCAAAGCCACGTATTTCCCCATATGAAAGCATGTCAATTTCATTTATTTGCCAAGAACAGAGCTCAGAGGCAACATGAGATTCTGTGTATCTCAGTGAAGAAAAAACACTCTGACTTCATCCATTCCTCTGCCGAAAGCAGTTAGAATGAGAAAACCGTCATTTGGTTTCGCTTTCCTGCAAGGAGCTGGGCAAATCTGCCTTCGCGAAGGGAAGTTTTCCTCCGGAGAACTGCCTTGCGGCAGCCGTGTTCCGGAAGTGGCACGGGTATGCAGTGTTAGCGTTAAGCTGTTGTGAAGGCTCGTTTTGGCCCAGGGAAAACAAAGCGCCTGGGGAAATCCTAACAAACCCCGGTGCCTTTCCCCAGTTCCATGTGTGTAACTACAGAATCTTTTCCAAATAAGAGAGTGCACAGGCAACAGCAGCCTGCATGATTCTCAGTGAAAGGGAGAACTCCCTGACTTCATCCAGTCCTCTGAGCAAAGCAGGCATAAGGAGAGAACCTTTTCTTCCTTCCTCTTTCCTGCAATGAATTCCTCATTTGCACTTGCAAACGCAAGTCTTCTTGTGAAAAACTACATCGCAGGGGATTTATCCTTCCAGAGTAGCAACTGCATAGTCTTAGCTTTAAGAGACTGTGAAAGCACCCAGGGAGAAAAAGGCCTTTTGTATTCTCTTTCCGGCCTGAACTCTGTCAATTCGCACTTCCAAAAGCAACGTTTCCTAGCACCAACTGCAAAGCAGTAACCTCTCTCCTGGCAGAGTAAATCCTATGTACTGTTGCCCTGAAGAGGTATTGTAGGTAGAGTGAGGCCCAGGGAAATCACAGTGTGTATTGAAATGATAGCAAAGCCATGTCTTTCCCCACTTGAATGCATGTCAATTTCGGTTATTTGCCGGGAACAGAGCTCAGCGGCAACATCAGATTTTGTGTATCTCAGTGAAAAAAAGAACACTCTGACTTCATCCATTCCTCTGACGAAAGCAGTTAGAATGAGAAAACCGTCGTTTGGTTTCGCTTTCCTGCAACGAGCTGGGCAAATCTGCCCTTCGCGAAGGCAAGATTTCCTCCGGAGAACTGCGTTGCGGTAGTCGTGTTCTGGAAATGGAACGAGGATGCAGTGTTACCGTTAAGTTATTGTGAAGACTCTTTTTGGCCCAGGGAAAACAAAGCGCCTGGGGAAATCCTAACAAACCCCGGTGCCTTTCCACACTTCAAAGCGTGTCGCTGCAGGCTCTTTTCCAAAAAAGAGTTATGGTTAGGGTTAGGGTTAGGGTCAGGGTTAGGGTTAGGGTTAGGGTTAGGGTTAGGGTTAGGGTTAGGGTTAGGGTTAGGGTGAGGGTTAGGGTTAGGGTTAGGGTGAGGGTTAGGGTTAGGGCTAAAGTTAGGGGTAAGTTTAGGGTTAGGTTTTGTTTTAGTGTTAGGGTTACGCTTAGGTTTAGGGTGAAGTTTAGGTTAAGAATGAGGGTTAGGTTTAGGGTTTGGTGTTTGGGTTAAGGTTAGGGTTAGGTTTAGGGTTAGGCTTAGTGTTAAGGTTAGGTGTTTGGTTTAATGGTAGGGTCAGGTTTAGGGTTCGGTTTAGGGTTAGGGTTCGGGTTCCGTTTAGGTTAGGGTTAGGGTGAAGTTTAATTTAAGTGTGAGGGTTGAACTTAGGGTTAGCGTTAGGGGTTAGGGTTAGGATGAGGGTTAGGTTTCAGTTTAGGGTTAAGGTTAGGTTTAGAGTTAGGGTTAGGGTAAGTGTTAGGGTTAAGTCATGTTTAGGTTTAGGGCTAGGTTAAGGTTAGAGATAGGGTTCGGTTAAGGGTTGGGGTTAGGTTTAGATGTTAGGGTGAGGGTTAGTGCTATTTTTCCATTTAAGCTGAGTGTGGAATGCAAGCTTTAGGGTTAGGATTAGGGTTAGAGTTAGAGTTAGGGTCAGGGTTAGGGTTAAGTTTAGGGTTAGGGTTAGGTTTATGGTTAGGATTAGGGTTAGGGTCAGGGTTAGGGGAAGATTTAGTGTTATGTTTAGTTTTAGGGTTAGGGTTAGGGTGATGTTTATGTTAAGCGAGAGGGTTAGGGTTAGCGGTTAGGGTTCAGGTTAGGGTCAGTTTTAGGGTTAGTTTTAGGTTTAGGGTTAGGTTTAGTGTTAGTGTTAATTGTGGTGAGGGTTTGAATGAAGTTAGGGTAGGTTTAGGGGTATGGTTGGGGTGACATTTTGGCTAAGAGTGAGGGTTCGGCTTCGGGTTAGAGTTAGGGTTAGTTTTAGGGTTAATGTTAGGTTTTGGCTAAGGATTAGGGTTAGAGTTACGGTTAGGGGTTAGTGTTTCAGTTAAGTTTAGGGTAGGGTTATAATTAGGGTTAAGTTTAGGCTTATTGTAAGAGATTTACGTTTACAGTTAAGGTGAGGGTTTTGGGTAAGTGTTACGCTTAGGGTTAGGGCTAGGTTTAGGGTTAGATTTAGGGTTAGGGGTTAGGGTTAGGTGTAATTTTACGGTAGGCTTAAAGTTAGGGTTAAGGTGAGGTTAGGTTTAGGGTCAGGGTTAGGATTAGAATTAGGTTTAGGGTTAGGGTTAGGTTCAGGGCTATTGTAAGGGTTAGGTTTAGGGTTACAGATGGACTTGCATTATGGTTAGAGTTAGGTTGAAGGTAAGGGTTTGGGTTAGGTCTAGGTATAGGGTTACGGTTAGGGTTAGGTTTTGGATGATGTTTAGGATAGGGTGAGGGTTAAATTTATGGTTAGGGCTAGAGTTTGGGTTGGTGTTCAGGTTAATGTTAAGGTTAGGTTTAGGGTTCGGGTTAAGGTTAGGAGTTATGTTTAGGGTTAGTGTTAGGTTTAGGGATAGGGTTAGTGTGAAGTTCAGGTTAAGTGGGAGATTTAGGATAAGGGTTAGGATTACGGTTAGGATTATAGATAGTGTTAGACGTTTGGTTTAGGGTGTTAGGGTTACGTTTATGGTTAGGGTAGGCTTAAGTTTAGGGTTAATGTTAGGTTTAGGGTTAGATTAGTGTCACTGTTCGTGTTAGATTTAGGGTTAGGGATAAGTTTAGGGATAGCGTTAGGTTTAGGGTTGGGGATATGTTTAAGGGTTAGGGTGACTGTTATGGTTAGGTTTACAGTTAAGGAGAGGGTTTAGGTTAATTGTTATGTCAGGGTTAGGTTTAGAGTTAGGCTTAGGGTTAGGGTGAAGTTTCAGTTAATAGTGAGGGTTAGGGTTAAGGTTAGTGTTAGGTTTAGGGTTAGGGTTAGGGTGGGGGTAAGGTTACTGTTAAGGCTAGGTTTACGGTAAAGGGTGGTGCTGGTTAGGGTTAGGGTTAGGTTTAGAGTTAGAGTTAGTGCTAGCGTTTAGGGTTAGGGTCAAGTTTCCAGTTATTGTTAGGTTTAGGGTTAGGTTTAGGATGGAGTTAAGGTTACGGTTAATTTTATTTTTAGGGTAAGGGTTAGGTTTAGGTCAGGGTTAGGGCTAGGATTAGGGATAGGGTTAGGGTTGGGGATAGGGTTAGGGGTTCGTGTGAGGGTTAGTGTTAGGTTTACAGTTCAGCTGATGTTTTAGGGTGTTACGGTTAGGGTTACGGTTAGAGTTAGAGTTAGGGTTCGGGTTAGGTTTATGCTTAGGATTAGGGTTAGGGTCAGGGTTGGGGGAGATTTAGTGTTATGTTCAGTTTTAGGGCTAGGGTGAAGTATACGTTAAGCTTGAGGTTTAGGGTTAGGAGTTAGGATTCAGGTTAGGGTCAGGATTAGCGTTAGGTTTAGGGTTAGTGTTAGGTTTAGTGTTAGTGTTAGTTTTGCTTAGGGTTAGGGTTTGAACGAAGTTAGGGTAGGTTTAGGGTTATGGTTAGGGTGAAATTTTGGTTAAAGGTGAGGGTTCAGTTTAGGTTTAGGGTTAGGGTTAGGGGTTAGGGTTAGGTTTAAGCTTATGTTAGGGTTAAGTTAGGGTGAAGGTTAGGGTAGAGTTAGGGTCAGGGTTAGGATTAGGTTTAGGGCGAGGGTTAGGGTCAGAGTTATTTTAGTGGTTAGGTTTAGGGTTACAAGTGGGCCAAGGTTAAGGTTAGGGTTAGGTTTAGGGGTAGGGTTAGGGTTAAAGTTAGGTTTCGCTTTAGGTTAGGGAAAGGGTGAAGTTTAAGATAGGGTGAGGGTTATGGTCATGGCTAAGGTTTGGTTTATTTTTCAGGGTAGTGTTAAGGTTATGTTTAGGGTTAGGGTTAAGTGACCGGTTCTGTTTAGTTTTAGGGTTAGGGTTAGATTTTAGGTTAATGTTAAGTGTAACCGTTAGGGTTACGATTTGTGTTAGGCATTGTGGTTGGGGTGAGGGTTAGGTTTAGGGTTAGGGTTGGGTAGGGTTAGGATTATGGTTATGGTAAGGTGTTAGGGGTTAGAGGTGTAGTTTAGGGTTAGGGTTTGGGTGAGGGTTCCGGTTAGGCATTGCGGTTCTGGTCATGGTTAGGTTTGGTTTAGGGTTAGGGTTAAGTGTTAGAGTTAGGGTGAGAGGTAGGGTTAAGGTTTGGGTTAGGCTTTGGTGTTAGGGTTAGGGTTATCGTTAAGGCTTACGGGTTCAGGTTAGTGTTCAGGTTAGGGCTAGGGTTAGCATTAGGTTTAGAGTTGGGAGATAGGTTTAGGGGTTAGAGTGAGGGGGTTACGGTTAGTTTTACACTTAAATGAGGGTTTAGTGTGTTATGCTTAGGGTTAGCTTTACAGTTAGGTTTAGATTTAAGGTTAGGGTTAGGTGTAGTGGAAGATTTAGGTTTAGGTTTAGGGTTAGCGTTAGTGTTCTATTTAGGGTCAAGGTTAGAGTTAGGGTTAGGATTAGGTCTAGGATTAGGATTAGGTTTAAGGTTATTTTCAGGGCTATCGTAAGGGTTAGGTTTAGGGTTACAGATGGACTAACGTTATGGATAGAGTTAGGTTTAAGTTTAGGGTTTGGGTTAGGTTTAGGTTTAGGATTAAGTTTAGGGTTAGGGTTTGGATGAAGTTCAGATAGGGTGAGGGTTATTTTTACGGTTAGGGCTAGAGGTTGGATTTGTTTTCAGATTAGTGTTACGGTTAGGTTTAGGCTTCGGGTTAGGGTTCAGGTTATGTTTAGGGTTAGGTTTAGGTTTAGTGTGAAGTTTAGATTAAAGGTGAGTTTTCGGATAAGGGTTACGATTAGGGTTAGGATTATAGATAGTGCTAGACGTTAGGTTTAGGGAGTGAGGCTTAGGTTTATGGTTAGGGTAGCCTTAAGTTTAGGGTTAATGTCAGGGTTAGGGTTGGATTAGGGTTTCTGTTCATTTAGGGTTAGTGTTAGGGATAGGGTTAGGGATAGCGTTAGGTTTAGGGTTGGGGATATATATGGTTAAGCACTAGGGTGACGGTTAGGGTTAGTTTTACAGTTAAGGTGAGGTTTTAGGTTAATTCTGATGGTTAGGGTTAGGGTTAAGGTGAAGTTTCAGTTAATAGTGACGTTTAGGGTTAAGGTTAGAGGTTGGTTTAAGGTTAGTGTTAGGTTTAGGTTAAGTTTAGGGTTGGGGTAGGGTAAAGGTTAGGTTTAAGGCTAGGTTTGCTGTAAAGGGTAGGGCTAAGTTAGGGCTGGAGCTAGCTTTACAGTTAGACTTAGTGCTATGGTTTAGGGTTAGGGTCAGGTTAAGAGTTAGTGTTAGGGTTAGGGTTAGGATAGAGTTTAGTTCAGGGCTTCGTATTAGGCTAAGGGTTAGGTTTAGGTCAGGGTTAGGGTTAGGATTAGGGATAGGGTTAGTGTTAGGGAAATGGTTAGGGGTTTGTGTGAGGGTTAGTGTTAGGTTTACAGTTAAGCTGATGTTTTAGGGTGTGAGGTTTAGGGTTGGAGTTGGAGTTAGGGTTAGGTTTAGGGTTAGGTCCAGACTTACGGAATAGTTTAGCGTTCATATAGTTTTAGGATTAGGTTTAGGTTTAGGGTGAAGTTTAGGTTAAGGATGAGGGTTAGGGTTAGGGTTAGGGAGAACTGCCTTGCGGTAGCCGTGTTCTGGAAGTGGAACGAGTATGTAGTGTTAGCGTTAAGCTATTGTGAAGGCTTGTTTTGGCCCAGGGAAAGCAAAGCGCTGGGGAAATCCTAACAAACCCCGGGGTCTTTCCACAGTTCAAAGTGTGTAACCACAGACTCTTTTCCAAATAAGAGAGCGCACAGGCAACAGCAGCCTGCATGTTTCTCAGTGAAAGGGAGAACTCCCTGACTTCATCCAGTCCTCTGAGCAAAGCAGGCAAGAGGAGAGAACCTTTTTTTCCTTCCTCTTTCCTGCAATGAATTCCTCATTTGCTCTCGCAAATGCAAGGCTTCTTCTGAAAAACTGCATCGCAGGGCATTTCTCCTTCCAGAGGATCAACTACATAGTTCTAGCTTTAAGAGATTGTGAAAGCACCCAGGGAGAAAAGGCCTTTTTTTTAAATCTATTTTCTGCCTGAATTCGGTCAATCCGCCCTTGCGAAAGCAAGGTTTTCTTGCACAAACTACCAAGCAGTAACCTCTCTCCTGGCAGGGTAAATCCTATGCAGTGTTGCCCTGAAGGGATACGGTTGGCACAGTGAGGCCCAGGGAAAACACAGTGCAGAGAGAAATTCCAGCAAAGCCACGTATTTCCCCATATGAAAGCATGTCAATTTCATTTATTTGCCAAGAACAGAGCTCAGAGGCAACATGAGATTCTGTGTATCTCAGTGAAGAAAAAACACTCTGACTTCATCCATTCCTCTGCCGAAAGCAGTTAGAATGAGAAAACCGTCATTTGGTTTCGCTTTCCTGCAAGGAGCTGGGCAAATCTGCCTTCGCGAAGGGAAGTTTTCCTCCGGAGAACTGCCTTGCGGCAGCCGTGTTCCGGAAGTGGCACGGGTATGCAGTGTTAGCGTTAAGCTGTTGTGAAGGCTCGTTTTGGCCCAGGGAAAACAAAGCGCCTGGGGAAATCCTAACAAACCCCGGTGCCTTTCCCCAGTTCCATGTGTGTAACTACAGAATCTTTTCCAAATAAGAGAGCGCACAGGCAACAGCAGCCTGCATGATTCTCAGTGAAAGGGAGAACTCCCTGACTTCATCCAGTCCTCTGAGCAAAGCAGGCATAAGGAGAGAACCTTTTCTTCCTTCCTCTTTCCTGCAATGAATTCCTCATTTGCACTTGCAAACGCAAGTCTTCTTGTGAAAAACTACATCGCAGGGGATTTATCCTTCCAGAGTAGCAACTGCATAGTCTTAGCTTTAAGAGACTGTGAAAGCACCCAGGGAGAAAAAGGCCTTTTGTATTCTCTTTCCGGCCTGAACTCTGTCAATTCGCACTTCCAAAAGCAACGTTTCCTAGCACCAACTGCAAAGCAGTAACCTCTCTCCTGGCAGAGTAAATCCTATGTACTGTTGCCCTGAAGAGGTATTGTAGGTAGAGTGAGGCCCAGGGAAATCACAGTGTGTATTGAAATGATAGCAAAGCCATGTCTTTCCCCACTTGAATGCATGTCAATTTCGGTTATTTGCCGGGAACAGAGCTCAGCGGCAACATCAGATTTTGTGTATCTCAGTGAAAAAAAGAACACTCTGACTTCATCCATTCCTCTGACGAAAGCAGTTAGAATGAGAAAACCGTCGTTTGGTTTCGCTTTCCTGCAACGAGCTGGGCAAATCTGCCCTTCGCGAAGGCAAGATTTCCTCCGGAGAACTGCGTTGCGGTAGTCGTGTTCTGGAAATGGAACGAGGATGCAGTGTTACCGTTAAGTTATTGTGAAGACTCTTTTTGGCCCAGGGAAAACAAAGCGCCTGGGGAAATCCTAACAAACCCCGGTGCCTTTCCACACTTCAAAGCGTGTCGCTGCAGGCTCTTTTCCAAAAAAGAGTTATGGTTATGGTTAGGGTTAGGGTCAGGGTTAGGGTTAGGGTTAGGGTTAGGGTTAGGGTTAGGGTTAGGGTTAGGGTTAGGGTTAGGGTTAGGGTGAGGGTTAGGGTTAGGGTTAGGGTGAGGGTTAGGGTTAGGGCTAAAGTTAGGGGTAAGTTTAGGGTTAGGTTTTGTTTTAGTGTTAGGGTTACGCTTAGGTTTAGGGTGAAGTTTAGGTTAAGAATGAGGGTTAGGTTTAGGGTTTGGTGTTTGGGTTAAGGTTAGGGTTAGGTTTAGGGTTAGGCTTAGTGTTAAGGTTAGGTGTTTGGTTTAATGGTAGGGTCAGGTTTAGGGTTCGGTTTAGGGTTAGGGTTCGGGTTCCGTTTAGGTTAGGGTTAGGGTGAAGTTTAATTTAAGTGTGAGGGTTGAACTTAGGGTTAGCGTTAGGGGTTAGGGTTAGGATGAGGGTTAGGTTTCAGTTTAGGGTTAAGGTTAGGTTTAGAGTTAGGGTTAGGGTAAGTGTTAGGGTTAAGTCATGTTTAGGTTTAGGGCTAGGTTAAGGTTAGAGATAGGGTTCGGTTAAGGGTTGGGGTTAGGTTTAGATGTTAGGGTGAGGGTTAGTGCTATTTTTCCATTTAAGCTGAGTGTGGAATGCAAGCTTTAGGGTTAGGATTAGGGTTAGAGTTAGAGTTAGGGTCAGGGTTAGGGTTAAGTTTAGGGTTAGGGTTAGGTTTATGGTTAGGATTAGGGTTAGGGTCAGGGTTAGGGGAAGATTTAGTGTTATGTTTAGTTTTAGGGTTAGGGTTAGGGTGATGTTTATGTTAAGCGAGAGGGTTAGGGTTAGCGGTTAGGGTTCAGGTTAGGGTCAGTTTTAGGGTTAGTTTTAGGTTTAGGGTTAGGGTTAGGTTTAGTGTTAGTGTTAATTGTGGTGAGGGTTTGAATGAAGTTAGGGTAGGTTTAGGGGTATGGTTGGGGTGACATTTTGGCTAAGAGTGAGGGTTCGGCTTCGGGTTAGAGTTAGGGTTAGTTTTAGGGTTAATGTTAGGTTTTGGCTAAGGATTAGGGTTAGAGTTATGGTTAGGGGTTAGTGTTTCAGTTAAGTTTAGGGTAGGGTTATAATTAGGGTTAAGTTTAGGCTTATTGTAAGAGATTTACGTTTACAGTTAAGGTGAGGGTTTTGGGTAAGTGTTACGCTTAGGGTTAGGGCTAGGTTTAGGGTTAGATTTAGGGTTAGGGGTTAGGGTTAGGTGTAATTTTACGGTAGGCTTAAAGTTAGGGTTAAGGTGAGGTTAGGTTTAGGGTCAGGGTTAGGATTAGAATTAGGTTTAGGGTTAGGGTTAGGTTCAGGGCTATTGTAAGGGTTAGGTTTAGGGTTACAGATGGACTTGCATTATGGTTAGAGTTAGGTTGAAGGTAAGGGTTTGGGTTAGGTCTAGGTATAGGGTTACGGTTAGGGTTAGGTTTTGGATGATGTTTAGGATAGGGTGAGGGTTAAATTTATGGTTAGGGCTAGAGTTTGGGTTGGTGTTCAGGTTAATGTTAAGGTTAGGTTTAGGGTTCGGGTTAAGGTTAGGAGTTATGTTTAGGGTTAGTGTTAGGTTTAGGGATAGGGTTAGTGTGAAGTTCAGGTTAAGTGGGAGATTTAGGATAAGGGTTAGGATTACGGTTAGGATTATAGATAGTGTTAGACGTTTGGTTTAGGGTGTTAGGGTTACGTTTATGGTTAGGGTAGGCTTAAGTTTAGGGTTAATGTTAGGTTTAGGGTTAGATTAGTGTCACTGTTCGTGTTAGATTTAGGGTTAGGGATAAGTTTAGGGATAGCGTTAGGTTTAGGGTTGGGGATATGTTTAAGGGTTAGGGTGACTGTTATGGTTAGGTTTACAGTTAAGGAGAGGGTTTAGGTTAATTGTTATGTCAGGGTTAGGTTTAGAGTTAGGCTTAGGGTTAGGGTGAAGTTTCAGTTAATAGTGAGGGTTAGGGTTAAGGTTAGTGTTAGGTTTAGGGTTAGGGTTAGGGTGGGGGTAAGGTTACTGTTAAGGCTAGGTTTACGGTAAAGGGTGGTGCTGGTTAGGGTTAGGGTTAGGTTTAGAGTTAGAGTTAGTGCTAGCGTTTAGGGTTAGGGTCAAGTTTCCAGTTATTGTTAGGTTTAGGGTTAGGTTTAGGATGGAGTTAAGGTTACGGTTAATTTTATTTTTAGGGTAAGGGTTAGGTTTAGGTCAGGGTTAGGGCTAGGATTAGGGATAGGGTTAGGGTTGGGGATAGGGTTAGGGGTTCGTGTGAGGGTTAGTGTTAGGTTTACAGTTCAGCTGATGTTTTAGGGTGTTATGGTTAGGGTTACGGTTAGAGTTAGAGTTAGGGTTCGGGTTAGGTTTATGCTTAGGATTAGGGTTAGGGTCAGGGTTGGGGGAGATTTAGTGTTATGTTCAGTTTTAGGGCTAGGGTGAAGTATACGTTAAGCTTGAGGTTTAGGGTTAGGAGTTAGGATTCAGGTTAGGGTCAGGATTAGCGTTAGGTTTAGGGTTAGTGTTAGGTTTAGTGTTAGTGTTAGTTTTGCTTAGGGTTAGGGTTTGAACGAAGTTAGGGTAGATTTAGGGTTATGGTTAGGGTGAAATTTTGGTTAAAGGTGAGGGTTCAGTTTAGGTTTAGGGTTAGGGTTAGGGGTTAGGGTTAGGTTTAAGCTTATGTTAGGGTTAAGTTAGGGTGAAGGTTAGGGTAGAGTTAGGGTCAGGGTTAGGATTAGGTTTAGGGCGAGGGTTAGGGTCAGAGTTATTTTAGTGGTTAGGTTTAGGGTTACAAGTGGGCCAAGGTTAAGGTTAGGGTTAGGTTTAGGGGTAGGGTTAGGGTTAAAGTTAGGTTTCGCTTTAGGTTAGGGAAAGGGTGAAGTTTAAGATAGGGTGAGGGTTATGGTCATGGCTAAGGTTTGGTTTATTTTTCAGGGTAGTGTTAAGGTTATGTTTAGGGTTAGGGTTAAGTGACCGGTTCTGTTTAGTTTTAGGGTTAGGGTTAGATTTTAGGTTAATGTTAAGTGTAACCGTTAGGGTTACGATTTGTGTTAGGCATTGTGGTTGGGGTGAGGGTTAGGTTTAGGGTTAGGGTTGGGTAGGGTTAGGATTATGGTTATGGTAAGGTGTTAGGGGTTAGAGGTGTAGTTTAGGGCTAGGGTTTGGGTGAGGGTTCCGGTTAGGCATTGCGGTTCTGGTCATGGTTAGGTTTGGTTTAGGGTTAGGGTTAAGTGTTAGAGTTAGGGTGAGAGGTAGGGTTAAGGTTTGGGTTAGGCTTTGGTGTTAGGGTTAGGGTTATCGTTAGGGCTTACGGGTTCAGGTTAGTGTTCAGGTTAGGGCTAGGGTTAGCATTAGGTTTAGAGTTGGGAGATAGGTTTAGGGGTTAGAGTGAGGGGGTTACGGTTAGTTTTACACTTAAATGAGGGTTTAGTGTGTTATGCTTAGGGTTAGCTTTACAGTTAGGTTTAGATTTAAGGTTAGGGTTAGGTGTAGTGGAAGATTTAGGTTTAGGTTTAGGGTTAGCGTTAGTGTTCTATTTAGGGTCAAGGTTAGAGTTAGGGTTAGGATTAGCTCTAGGATTAGGATTAGGTTTAAGGTTATTTTCAGGGCTATCGTAAGGGTTAGGTTTAGGGTTACAGATGGACTAACGTTATGGATAGAGTTAGGTTTAAGTTTAGGGTTTGGGTTAGGTTTAGGTTTAGGATTAAGTTTAGGGTTAGGGTTTGGATGAAGTTCAGATAGGGTGAGGGTTATTTTTACGGTTAGGGCTAGAGGTTGGATTTGTTTTCAGATTAGTGTTACGGTTAGGTTTAGGCTTCGGGTTAGGGTTCAGGTTATGTTTAGGGTTAGGTTTAGGTTTAGTGTGAAGTTTAGATTAAAGGTGAGTTTTCGGATAAGGGTTACGATTAGGGTTAGGATTATAGATAGTGCTAGACGTTAGGTTTAGGGAGTGAGGCTTAGGTTTATGGTTAGGGTAGCCTTAAGTTTAGGGTTAATGTCAGGGTTAGGGTTGGATTAGGGTTTCTGTTCATTTAGGGTTAGTGTTAGGGATAGGGTTAGGGATAGCGTTAGGTTTAGGGTTGGGGATATATATGGTTAAGCACTAGGGTGACGGTTAGGGTTAGTTTTACAGTTAAGGTGAGGTTTTAGGTTAATTCTGATGGTTAGGGTTAGGGTTAAGGTGAAGTTTCAGTTAATAGTGACGTTTAGGGTTAAGGTTAGAGGTTGGTTTAAGGTTAGTGTTAGGTTTAGGTTAAGTTTAGGGTTGGGGTAGGGTAAAGGTTAGGTTTAAGGCTAGGTTTGCTGTAAAGGGTAGGGCTAAGTTAGGGCTGGAGCTAGCTTTACAGTTAGACTTAGTGCTATGGTTTAGGGTTAGGGTCAGGTTAAGAGTTAGTGTTAGGGTTAGGGTTAGGATAGAGTTTAGTTCAGGGCTTCGTATTAGGCTAAGGGTTAGGTTTAGGTCAGGGTTAGGGTTAGGATTAGGGATAGGGTTAGTGTTAGGGAAATGGTTAGGGGTTTGTGTGAGGGTTAGTGTTAGGTTTACAGTTAAGCTGATGTTTTAGGGTGTGAGGTTTAGGGTTGGAGTTGGAGTTAGGGTTAGGTTTAGGGTTAGGTCCAGACTTACGGAATAGTTTAGCGTTCATATAGTTTTAGGATTAGGTTTAGGTTTAGGGTGAAGTTTAGGTTAAGGATGAGGGTTAGGGTTAGGGTTAGGGAGAACTGCCTTGCGGTAGCCGTGTTCTGGAAGTGGAACGAGTATGTAGTGTTAGCGTTAAGCTATTGTGAAGGCTTGTTTTGGCCCAGGGAAAGCAAAGCGCTGGGGAAATCCTAACAAACCCCGGGGTCTTTCCACAGTTCAAAGTGTGTAACCACAGACTCTTTTCCAAATAAGAGAGCGCACAGGCAACAGCAGCCTGCATGTTTCTCAGTGAAAGGGAGAACTCCCTGACTTCATCCAGTCCTCTGAGCAAAGCAGGCAAGAGGAGAGAACCTTTTTTTCCTTCCTCTTTCCTGCAATGAATTCCTCATTTGCTCTCGCAAATGCAAGGCTTCTTCTGAAAAACTGCATCGCAGGGCATTTCTCCTTCCAGAGGATCAACTACATAGTTCTAGCTTTAAGAGATTGTGAAAGCACCCAGGGAGAAAAGGCCTTTTTTTTAAATCTATTTTCTGCCTGAATTCGGTCAATCCGCCCTTGCGAAAGCAAGGTTTTCTTGCACAAACTACCAAGCAGTAACCTCTCTCCTGGCAGGGTAAATCCTATGCAGTGTTGCCCTGAAGGGATACGGTTGGCACAGTGAGGCCCAGGGAAAACACAGTGCAGAGAGAAATTCCAGCAAAGCCACGTATTTCCCCATATGAAAGCATGTCAATTTCATTTATTTGCCAAGAACAGAGCTCAGAGGCAACATGAGATTCTGTGTATCTCAGTGAAGAAAAAACACTCTGACTTCATCCATTCCTCTGCCGAAAGCAGTTAGAATGAGAAAACCGTCATTTGGTTTCGCTTTCCTGCAAGGAGCTGGGCAAATCTGCCTTCGCGAAGGGAAGTTTTCCTCCGGAGAACTGCCTTGCGGCAGCCGTGTTCCGGAAGTGGCACGGGTATGCAGTGTTAGCGTTAAGCTGTTGTGAAGGCTCGTTTTGGCCCAGGGAAAACAAAGCGCCTGGGGAAATCCTAACAAACCCCGGTGCCTTTCCCCAGTTCCATGTGTGTAACTACAGAATCTTTTCCAAATAAGAGAGCGCACAGGCAACAGCAGCCTGCATGATTCTCAGTGAAAGGGAGAACTCCCTGACTTCATCCAGTCCTCTGAGCAAAGCAGGCATAAGGAGAGAACCTTTTCTTCCTTCCTCTTTCCTGCAATGAATTCCTCATTTGCACTTGCAAACGCAAGTCTTCTTGTGAAAAACTACATCGCAGGGGATTTATCCTTCCAGAGTAGCAACTGCATAGTCTTAGCTTTAAGAGACTGTGAAAGCACCCAGGGAGAAAAAGGCCTTTTGTATTCTCTTTCCGGCCTGAACTCTGTCAATTCGCACTTCCAAAAGCAACGTTTCCTAGCACCAACTGCAAAGCAGTAACCTCTCTCCTGGCAGAGTAAATCCTATGTACTGTTGCCCTGAAGAGGTATTGTAGGTAGAGTGAGGCCCAGGGAAATCACAGTGTGTATTGAAATGATAGCAAAGCCATGTCTTTCCCCACTTGAATGCATGTCAATTTCGGTTATTTGCCGGGAACAGAGCTCAGAGGCAACATCAGATTTTGTGTATCTCAGTGAAAAAAAGAACACTCTGACTTCATCCATTCCTCTGACGAAAGCAGTTAGAATGAGAAAACCGTCGTTTGGTTTCGCTTTCCTGCAACGAGCTGGGCAAATCTGCCCTTCGCGAAGGCAAGATTTCCTCCGGAGAACTGCGTTGCGGTAGTCGTGTTCTGGAAATGGAACGAGGATGCAGTGTTACCGTTAAGTTATTGTGAAGACTCTTTTTGGCCCAGGGAAAACAAAGCGCCTGGGGAAATCCTAACAAACCCCGGTGCCTTTCCACACTTCAAAGCGTGTCGCTGCAGGCTCTTTTCCAAAAAAGAGTTATGGTTAGGGTTAGGGTTAGGGTCAGGGTTAGGGTTAGGGTTAGGGTTAGGGTTAGGGTTAGGGTTAGGGTTAGGGTTAGGGTTAGGGTTAGGGTGAGGGTTAGGGTTAGGGTTAGGGTGAGGGTTAGGGTTAGGGCTAAAGTTAGGGGTAAGTTTAGGGTTAGGTTTTGTTTTAGTGTTAGGGTTACGCTTAGGTTTAGGGTGAAGTTTAGGTTAAGAATGAGGGTTAGGTTTAGGGTTTGGTGTTTGGGTTAAGGTTAGGGTTAGGTTTAGGGTTAGGCTTAGTGTTAAGGTTAGGTGTTTGGTTTAATGGTAGGGTCAGGTTTAGGGTTCGGTTTAGGGTTAGGGTTCGGGTTCCGTTTAGGGTTAGGGTTAGGGTGAAGTTTAATTTAAGTGTGAGGGTTGAACTTAGGGTTAGCGTTAGGGGTTAGGGTTAGGATGAGGGTTAGGTTTCAGTTTAGGGTTAAGGTTAGGTTTAGAGTTAGGGTTAGGGTAAGTGTTAGGGTTAAGTCATGTTTAGGTTTAGGGCTAGGTTAAGGTTAGAGATAGGGTTCGGTTAAGGGTTGGGGTTAGGTTTAGATGTTAGGGTGAGGGTTAGTGCTATTTTTCCATTTAAGCTGAGTGTGGAATGCAAGCTTTAGGGTTAGGATTAGGGTTAGAGTTAGAGTTAGGGTCAGGGTTAGGGTTAAGTTTAGGGTTAGGGTTAGGTTTATGGTTAGGATTAGGGTTAGGGTCAGGGTTAGGGGAAGATTTAGTGTTATGTTTAGTTTTAGGGTTAGGGTTAGGGTGATGTTTATGTTAAGCGAGAGGGTTAGGGTTAGCGGTTAGGGTTCAGGTTAGGGTCAGTTTTAGGGTTAGTTTTAGGTTTAGGGTTAGGGTTAGGTTTAGTGTTAGTGTTAATTGTGGTGAGGGTTTGAATGAAGTTAGGGTAGGTTTAGGGGTATGGTTGGGGTGACATTTTGGCTAAGAGTGAGGGTTCGGCTTCGGGTTAGAGTTAGGGTTAGTTTTAGGGTTAATGTTAGGTTTTGGCTAAGGATTAGGGTTAGAGTTACGGTTAGGGGTTAGTGTTTCAGTTAAGTTTAGGGTAGGGTTATAATTAGGGTTAAGTTTAGGCTTATTGTAAGAGATTTACGTTTACAGTTAAGGTGAGGGTTTTGGGTAAGTGTTACGCTTAGGGTTAGGGCTAGGTTTAGGGTTAGATTTAGGGTTAGGGGTTAGGGTTAGGTGTAATTTTACGGTAGGCTTAAAGTTAGGGTTAAGGTGAGGTTAGGTTTAGGGTCAGGGTTAGGATTAGAATTAGGTTTAGGGTTAGGGTTAGGTTCAGGGCTATTGTAAGGGTTAGGTTTAGGGTTACAGATGGACTTGCATTATGGTTAGAGTTAGGTTGAAGGTAAGGGTTTGGGTTAGGTCTAGGTATAGGGTTACGGTTAGGGTTAGGTTTTGGATGATGTTTAGGATAGGGTGAGGGTTAAATTTATGGTTAGGGCTAGAGTTTGGGTTGGTGTTCAGGTTAATGTTAAGGTTAGGTTTAGGGTTCGGGTTAAGGTTAGGAGTTATGTTTAGGGTTAGTGTTAGGTTTAGGGATAGGGTTAGTGTGAAGTTCAGGTTAAGTGGGAGATTTAGGATAAGGGTTAGGATTACGGTTAGGATTATAGATAGTGTTAGACGTTTGGTTTAGGGTGTTAGGGTTACGTTTATGGTTAGGGTAGGCTTAAGTTTAGGGTTAATGTTAGGTTTAGGGTTAGATTAGTGTCACTGTTCGTGTTAGATTTAGGGTTAGGGATAAGTTTAGGGATAGCGTTAGGTTTAGGGTTGGGGATATGTTTAAGGGTTAGGGTGACTGTTATGGTTAGGTTTACAGTTAAGGAGAGGGTTTAGGTTAATTGTTATGTCAGGGTTAGGTTTAGAGTTAGGCTTAGGGTTAGGGTGAAGTTTCAGTTAATAGTGAGGGTTAGGGTTAAGGTTAGTGTTAGGTTTAGGGTTAGGGTTAGGGTGGGGGTAAGGTTACTGTTAAGGCTAGGTTTACGGTAAAGGGTGGTGCTGGTTAGGGTTAGGGTTAGGTTTAGAGTTAGAGTTAGTGCTAGCGTTTAGGGTTAGGGTCAAGTTTCCAGTTATTGTTAGGTTTAGGGTTAGGTTTAGGATGGAGTTAAGGTTACGGTTAATTTTATTTTTAGGGTAAGGGTTAGGTTTAGGTCAGGGTTAGGGCTAGGATTAGGGATAGGGTTAGGGTTGGGGATAGGGTTAGGGGTTCGTGTGAGGGTTAGTGTTAGGTTTACAGTTCAGCTGATGTTTTAGGGTGTTACGGTTAGGGTTACGGTTAGAGTTAGAGTTAGGGTTCGGGTTAGGTTTATGCTTAGGATTAGGGTTAGGGTCAGGGTTGGGGGAGATTTAGTGTTATGTTCAGTTTTAGGGCTAGGGTGAAGTATACGTTAAGCTTGAGGTTTAGGGTTAGGAGTTAGGATTCAGGTTAGGGTCAGGATTAGCGTTAGGTTTAGGGTTAGTGTTAGGTTTAGTGTTAGTGTTAGTTTTGCTTAGGGTTAGGGTTTGAACGAAGTTAGGGTAGGTTTAGGGTTATGGTTAGGGTGAAATTTTGGTTAAAGGTGAGGGTTCAGTTTAGGTTTAGGGTTAGGGTTAGGGGTTAGGGTTAGGTTTAAGCTTATGTTAGGGTTAAGTTAGGGTGAAGGTTAGGGTAGAGTTAGGGTCAGGGTTAGGATTAGGTTTAGGGCGAGGGTTAGGGTCAGAGTTATTTTAGTGGTTAGGTTTAGGGTTACAAGTGGGCCAAGGTTAAGGTTAGGGTTAGGTTTAGGGGTAGGGTTAGGGTTAAAGTTAGGTTTCGCTTTAGGTTAGGGAAAGGGTGAAGTTTAAGATAGGGTGAGGGTTATGGTCATGGCTAAGGTTTGGTTTATTTTTCAGGGTAGTGTTAAGGTTATGTTTAGGGTTAGGGTTAAGTGACCGGTTCTGTTTAGTTTTAGGGTTAGGGTTAGATTTTAGGTTAATGTTAAGTGTAACCGTTAGGGTTACGATTTGTGTTAGGCATTGTGGTTGGGGTGAGGGTTAGGTTTAGGGTTAGGGTTGGGTAGGGTTAGGATTATGGTTATGGTAAGGTGTTAGGGGTTAGAGGTGTAGTTTAGGGTTAGGGTTTGGGTGAGGGTTCCGGTTAGGCATTGCGGTTCTGGTCATGGTTAGGTTTGGTTTAGGGTTAGGGTTAAGTGTTAGAGTTAGGGTGAGAGGTAGGGTTAAGGTTTGGGTTAGGCTTTGGTGTTAGGGTTAGGGTTATCGTTAAGGCTTACGGGTTCAGGTTAGTGTTCAGGTTAGGGCTAGGGTTAGCATTAGGTTTAGAGTTGGGAGATAGGTTTAGGGGTTAGAGTGAGGGGGTTACGGTTAGTTTTACACTTAAATGAGGGTTTAGTGTGTTATGCTTAGGGTTAGCTTTACAGTTAGGTTTAGATTTAAGGTTAGGGTTAGGTGTAGTGGAAGATTTAGGTTTAGGTTTAGGGTTAGCGTTAGTGTTCTATTTAGGGTCAAGGTTAGAGTTAGGGTTAGGATTAGGTCTAGGATTAGGATTAGGTTTAAGGTTATTTTCAGGGCTATCGTAAGGGTTAGGTTTAGGGTTACAGATGGACTAACGTTATGGATAGAGTTAGGTTTAAGTTTAGGGTTTGGGTTAGGTTTAGGTTTAGGATTAAGTTTAGGGTTAGGGTTTGGATGAAGTTCAGATAGGGTGAGGGTTATTTTTACGGTTAGGGCTAGAGGTTGGATTTGTTTTCAGATTAGTGTTACGGTTAGGTTTAGGCTTCGGGTTAGGGTTCAGGTTATGTTTAGGGTTAGGTTTAGGTTTAGTGTGAAGTTTAGATTAAAGGTGAGTTTTCGGATAAGGGTTACGATTAGGGTTAGGATTATAGATAGTGCTAGACGTTAGGTTTAGGGAGTGAGGCTTAGGTTTATGGTTAGGGTAGCCTTAAGTTTAGGGTTAATGTCAGGGTTAGGGTTGGATTAGGGTTTCTGTTCATTTAGGGTTAGTGTTAGGGATAGGGTTAGGGATAGCGTTAGGTTTAGGGTTGGGGATATATATGGTTAAGCACTAGGGTGACGGTTAGGGTTAGTTTTACAGTTAAGGTGAGGTTTTAGGTTAATTCTGATGGTTAGGGTTAGGGTTAAGGTGAAGTTTCAGTTAATAGTGACGTTTAGGGTTAAGGTTAGAGGTTGGTTTAAGGTTAGTGTTAGGTTTAGGTTAAGTTTAGGGTTGGGGTAGGGTAAAGGTTAGGTTTAAGGCTAGGTTTGCTGTAAAGGGTAGGGCTAAGTTAGGGCTGGAGCTAGCTTTACAGTTAGACTTAGTGCTATGGTTTAGGGTTAGGGTCAGGTTAAGAGTTAGTGTTAGGGTTAGGGTTAGGATAGAGTTTAGTTCAGGGCTTCGTATTAGGCTAAGGGTTAGGTTTAGGTCAGGGTTAGGGTTAGGATTAGGGATAGGGTTAGTGTTAGGGAAATGGTTAGGGGTTTGTGTGAGGGTTAGTGTTAGGTTTACAGTTAAGCTGATGTTTTAGGGTGTGAGGTTTAGGGTTGGAGTTGGAGTTAGGGTTAGGTTTAGGGTTAGGTCCAGACTTACGGAATAGTTTAGCGTTCATATAGTTTTAGGATTAGGTTTAGGTTTAGGGTGAAGTTTAGGTTAAGGATGAGGGTTAGGGTTAGGGTTAGGGAGAACTGCCTTGCGGTAGCCGTGTTCTGGAAGTGGAACGAGTATGTAGTGTTAGCGTTAAGCTATTGTGAAGGCTTGTTTTGGCCCAGGGAAAGCAAAGCGCTGGGGAAATCCTAACAAACCCCGGGGTCTTTCCACAGTTCAAAGTGTGTAACCACAGACTCTTTTCCAAATAAGAGAGCGCACAGGCAACAGCAGCCTGCATGTTTCTCAGTGAAAGGGAGAACTCCCTGACTTCATCCAGTCCTCTGAGCAAAGCAGGCAAGAGGAGAGAACCTTTTTTTCCTTCCTCTTTCCTGCAATGAATTCCTCATTTGCTCTCGCAAATGCAAGGCTTCTTCTGAAAAACTGCATCGCAGGGCATTTCTCCTTCCAGAGGATCAACTACATAGTTCTAGCTTTAAGAGATTGTGAAAGCACCCAGGGAGAAAAGGCCTTTTTTTTAAATCTATTTTCTGCCTGAATTCGGTCAATCCGCCCTTGCGAAAGCAAGGTTTTCTTGCACAAACTACCAAGCAGTAACCTCTCTCCTGGCAGGGTAAATCCTATGCAGTGTTGCCCTGAAGGGATACGGTTGGCACAGTGAGGCCCAGGGAAAACACAGTGCAGAGAGAAATTCCAGCAAAGCCACGTATTTCCCCATATGAAAGCATGTCAATTTCATTTATTTGCCAAGAACAGAGCTCAGAGGCAACATGAGATTCTGTGTATCTCAGTGAAGAAAAAACACTCTGACTTCATCCATTCCTCTGCCGAAAGCAGTTAGAATGAGAAAACCGTCATTTGGTTTCGCTTTCCTGCAAGGAGCTGGGCAAATCTGCCTTCGCGAAGGGAAGTTTTCCTCCGGAGAACTGCCTTGCGGCAGCCGTGTTCCGGAAGTGGCACGGGTATGCAGTGTTAGCGTTAAGCTGTTGTGAAGGCTCGTTTTGGCCCAGGGAAAACAAAGCGCCTGGGGAAATCCTAACAAACCCCGGTGCCTTTCCCCAGTTCCATGTGTGTAACTACAGAATCTTTTCCAAATAAGAGAGCGCACAGGCAACAGCAGCCTGCATGATTCTCAGTGAAAGGGAGAACTCCCTGACTTCATCCAGTCCTCTGAGCAAAGCAGGCATAAGGAGAGAACCTTTTCTTCCTTCCTCTTTCCTGCAATGAATTCCTCATTTGCACTTGCAAACGCAAGTCTTCTTGTGAAAAACTACATCGCAGGGGATTTATCCTTCCAGAGTAGCAACTGCATAGTCTTAGCTTTAAGAGACTGTGAAAGCACCCAGGGAGAAAAAGGCCTTTTGTATTCTCTTTCCGGCCTGAACTCTGTCAATTCGCACTTCCAAAAGCAACGTTTCCTAGCACCAACTGCAAAGCAGTAACCTCTCTCCTGGCAGAGTAAATCCTATGTACTGTTGCCCTGAAGAGGTATTGTAGGTAGAGTGAGGCCCAGGGAAATCACAGTGTGTATTGAAATGATAGCAAAGCCATGTCTTTCCCCACTTGAATGCATGTCAATTTCGGTTATTTGCCGGGAACAGAGCTCAGAGGCAACATCAGATTTTGTGTATCTCAGTGAAAAAAAGAACACTCTGACTTCATCCATTCCTCTGACGAAAGCAGTTAGAATGAGAAAACCGTCGTTTGGTTTCGCTTTCCTGCAACGAGCTGGGCAAATCTGCCCTTCGCGAAGGCAAGATTTCCTCCGGAGAACTGCGTTGCGGTAGTCGTGTTCTGGAAATGGAACGAGGATGCAGTGTTACCGTTAAGTTATTGTGAAGACTCTTTTTGGCCCAGGGAAAACAAAGCGCCTGGGGAAATCCTAACAAACCCCGGTGCCTTTCCACACTTCAAAGCGTGTCGCTGCAGGCTCTTTTCCAAAAAAGAGTTATGGTTAGGGTTAGGGTTAGGGTCAGGGTTAGGGTTAGGGTTAGGGTTAGGGTTAGGGTTAGGGTTAGGGTTAGGGTTAGGGTTAGGGTTAGGGTGAGGGTTAGGGTTAGGGTTAGGGTGAGGGTTAGGGTTAGGGCTAAAGTTAGGGGTAAGTTTAGGGTTAGGTTTTGTTTTAGTGTTAGGGTTACGCTTAGGTTTAGGGTGAAGTTTAGGTTAAGAATGAGGGTTAGGTTTAGGGTTTGGTGTTTGGGTTAAGGTTAGGGTTAGGTTTAGGGTTAGGCTTAGTGTTAAGGTTAGGTGTTTGGTTTAATGGTAGGGTCAGGTTTAGGGTTCGGTTTAGGGTTAGGGTTCGGGTTCCGTTTAGGGTTAGGGTTAGGGTGAAGTTTAATTTAAGTGTGAGGGTTGAACTTAGGGTTAGCGTTAGGGGTTAGGGTTAGGATGAGGGTTAGGTTTCAGTTTAGGGTTAAGGTTAGGTTTAGAGTTAGGGTTAGGGTAAGTGTTAGGGTTAAGTCATGTTTAGGTTTAGGGCTAGGTTAAGGTTAGAGATAGGGTTCGGTTAAGGGTTGGGGTTAGGTTTAGATGTTAGGGTGAGGGTTAGTGCTATTTTTCCATTTAAGCTGAGTGTGGAATGCAAGCTTTAGGGTTAGGATTAGGGTTAGAGTTAGAGTTAGGGTCAGGGTTAGGGTTAAGTTTAGGGTTAGGGTTAGGTTTATGGTTAGGATTAGGGTTAGGGTCAGGGTTAGGGGAAGATTTAGTGTTATGTTTAGTTTTAGGGTTAGGGTTAGGGTGATGTTTATGTTAAGCGAGAGGGTTAGGGTTAGCGGTTAGGGTTCAGGTTAGGGTCAGTTTTAGGGTTAGTTTTAGGTTTAGGGTTAGGGTTAGGTTTAGTGTTAGTGTTAATTGTGGTGAGGGTTTGAATGAAGTTAGGGTAGGTTTAGGGGTATGGTTGGGGTGACATTTTGGCTAAGAGTGAGGGTTCGGCTTCGGGTTAGAGTTAGGGTTAGTTTTAGGGTTAATGTTAGGTTTTGGCTAAGGATTAGGGTTAGAGTTACGGTTAGGGGTTAGTGTTTCAGTTAAGTTTAGGGTAGGGTTATAATTAGGGTTAAGTTTAGGCTTATTGTAAGAGATTTACGTTTACAGTTAAGGTGAGGGTTTTGGGTAAGTGTTACGCTTAGGGTTAGGGCTAGGTTTAGGGTTAGATTTAGGGTTAGGGGTTAGGGTTAGGTGTAATTTTACGGTAGGCTTAAAGTTAGGGTTAAGGTGAGGTTAGGTTTAGGGTCAGGGTTAGGATTAGAATTAGGTTTAGGGTTAGGGTTAGGTTCAGGGCTATTGTAAGGGTTAGGTTTAGGGTTACAGATGGACTTGCATTATGGTTAGAGTTAGGTTGAAGGTAAGGGTTTGGGTTAGGTCTAGGTATAGAGAGATAGTATTGGTTAGGTTTTGGATGATGTTTAGGATAGGGTGAGGGTTAAATTTATGGTTAGGGCTAGAGTTTGGGTTGGTGTTCAGGTTAATGTTAAGGTTAGGTTTAGGGTTCGGGTTAAGGTTAGGAGTTATGTTTAGGGTTAGTGTTAGGTTTAGGGATAGGGTTAGTGTGAAGTTCAGGTTAAGTGGGAGATTTAGGATAAGGGTTAGGATTACGGTTAGGATTATAGATAGTGTTAGACGTTTGGTTTAGGGTGTTAGGGTTACGTTTATGGTTAGGGTAGGCTTAAGTTTAGGGTTAATGTTAGGTTTAGGGTTAGATTAGTGTCACTGTTCGTGTTAGATTTAGGGTTAGGGATAAGTTTAGGGATAGCGTTAGGTTTAGGGTTGGGGATACGTTTAAGGGTTAGGGTGACTGTTATGGTTAGGTTTACAGTTAAGGAGAGGGTTTAGGTTAATTGTTATGTCAGGGTTAGGTTTAGAGTTAGGCTTAGGGTTAGGGTGAAGTTTCAGTTAATAGTGAGGGTTAGGGTTAAGGTTAGTGTTAGGTTTAGGGTTAGGGTTAGGGTGGGGGTAAGGTTACTGTTAAGGCTAGGTTTACGGTAAAGGGTGGTGCTGGTTAGGGTTAGGGTTAGGTTTAGAGTTAGAGTTAGTGCTAGCGTTTAGGGTTAGGGTCAAGTTTCCAGTTATTGTTAGGTTTAGGGTTAGGTTTAGGATGGAGTTAAGGTTACGGTTAATTTTATTTTTAGGGTAAGGGTTAGGTTTAGGTCAGGGTTAGGGCTAGGATTAGGGATAGGGTTAGGGTTGGGGATAGGGTTAGGGGTTCGTGTGAGGGTTAGTGTTAGGTTTACAGTTCAGCTGATGTTTTAGGGTGTTACGGTTAGGGTTACGGTTAGAGTTAGAGTTAGGGTTTGGGTTAGGTTTATGCTTAGGATTAGGGTTAGGGTCAGGGTTGGGGGAGATTTAGTGTTATGTTCAGTTTTAGGGCTAGGGTGAAGTATACGTTAAGCTTGAGGTTTAGGGTTAGGAGTTAGGATTCAGGTTAGGGTCAGGATTAGCGTTAGGTTTAGGGTTAGTGTTAGGTTTAGTGTTAGTGTTAGTTTTGCTTAGGGTTAGGGTTTGAACGAAGTTAGGGTAGATTTAGGGTTATGGTTAGGGTGAAATTTTGGTTAAAGCTGAGGGTTCAGTTTAGGTTTAGGGTTAGGGTTAGGGGTTAGGGTTAGGTTTAAGCTTATGTTAGGGTTAAGTTAGGGTGAAGGTTAGGGTAGAGTTAGGGTCAGGGTTAGGATTAGGTTTAGGGCGAGGGTTAGGGTCAGAGTTATTTTAGTGGTTAGGTTTAGGGTTACAAGTGGGCCAAGGTTAAGGTTAGGGTTAGGTTTAGGGGTAGGGTTAGGGTTAAAGTTAGGTTTCGCTTTAGGTTAGGGAAAGGGTGAAGTTTAAGATAGGGTGAGGGTTATGGTCATGGCTAAGGTTTGGTTTATTTTTCAGGGTAGTGTTAAGGTTATGTTTAGGGTTAGGGTTAAGTGACCGGTTCTGTTTAGTTTTAGGGTTAGGGTTAGATTTTAGGTTAATGTTAAGTGTAACCGTTAGGGTTACGATTTGTGTTAGGCATTGTGGTTGGGGTGAGGGTTAGGTTTAGGGTTAGGGTTGGGTAGGGTTAGGATTATGGTTATGGTAAGGTGTTAGGGGTTAGAGGTGTAGTTTAGGGCTAGGGTTTGGGTGAGGGTTCCGGTTAGGCATTGCGGTTCTGGTCATGGTTAGGTTTGGTTTAGGGTTAGGGTTAAGTGTTAGAGTTAGGGTGAGAGGTAGGGTTAAGGTTTGGGTTAGGCTTTGGTGTTAGGGTTAGGGTTATCGTTAGGGCTTACGGGTTCAGGTTAGTGTTCAGGTTAGGGCTAGGGTTAGCATTAGGTTTAGAGTTGGGAGATAGGTTTAGGGGTTAGAGTGAGGGGGTTACGGTTAGTTTTACACTTAAATGAGGGTTTAGTGTGTTATGCTTAGGGTTAGCTTTACAGTTAGGTTTAGATTTAAGGTTAGGGTTAGGTGTAGTGGAAGATTTAGGTTTAGGTTTAGGGTTAGCGTTAGTGTTCTATTTAGGGTCAAGGTTAGAGTTAGGGTTAGGATTAGGTCTAGGATTAGGATTAGGTTTAAGGTTATTTTCAGGGCTATCGTAAGGGTTAGGTTTAGGGTTACAGATGGACTAACGTTATGGATAGAGTTAGGTTTAAGTTTAGGGTTTGGGTTAGGTTTAGGTTTAGGATTAAGTTTAGGGTTAGGGTTTGGATGAAGTTCAGATAGGGTGAGGGTTATTTTTACGGTTAGGGCTAGAGGTTGGATTTGTTTTCAGATTAGTGTTACGGTTAGGTTTAGGCTTCGGGTTAGGGTTCAGGTTATGTTTAGGGTTAGGTTTAGGTTTAGTGTGAAGTTTAGATTAAAGGTGAGTTTTCGGATAAGGGTTACGATTAGGGTTAGGATTATAGATAGTGCTAGACGTTAGGTTCAGGGAGTGAGGCTTAGGTTTATGGTTAGGGTAGCCTTAAGTTTAGGGTTAATGTCAGGGTTAGGGTTGGATTAGGGTTTCTGTTCATTTAGGGTTAGTGTTAGGGATAGGGTTAGGGATAGCGTTAGGTTTAGGGTTGGAGATATATATGGTTAAGCACTAGGGTGACGGTTAGGGTTAGTTTTACAGTTAAGGTGAGGTTTTAGGTTAATTCTGATGGTTAGGGTTAGGGTTAAGGTGAAGTTTCAGTTAATAGTGACGTTTAGGGTTAAGGTTAGAGGTTGGTTTAAGGTTAGTGTTAGGTTTAGGTTAAGTTTAGGGTTGGGGTAGGGTAAAGGTTAGGTTTAAGGCTAGGTTTGCTGTAAAGGGTAGGGCTAAGTTAGGGCTGGAGCTAGCTTTACAGTTAGACTTAGTGCTATGGTTTAGGGTTAGGGTCAGGTTAAGAGTTAGTGTTAGGGTTAGGGTTAGGATAGAGTTTAGTTCAGGGCTTCGTATTAGGCTAAGGGTTAGGTTTAGGTCAGGGTTAGGGTTAGGATTAGGGATAGGGTTAGTGTTAGGGAAATGGTTAGGGGTTCGTGTGAGGGTTAGTGTTAGGTTTACAGTTAAGCTGATGTTTTAGGGTGTGAGGTTTAGGGTTGGAGTTGGAGTTAGGGTTAGGTTTAGGGTTAGGTCCAGACTTACGGAATAGTTTAGGGTTCATATAGTTTTAGGATTAGGTTTAGGTTTAGGGTGAAGTTTAGGTTAAGGATGAGGGTTAGGGTTAGGGTTAGGGAGAACTGCCTTGCGGTAGCCGTGTTCTGGAAGTGCAACGAGTATGTAGTGTTAGCGTTAAGCTATTGTGAAGGCTTGTTTTGGCCCAGGGAAAGCAAAGCGCTGGGGAAATCCTAACAAACCCCGGGGTCTTTCCACAGTTCAAAGTGTGTAACCACAGACTCTTTTCCAAATAGGAGAGCGCACAGGCAACAGCAGCCTGCATGTTTCTCAGTGAAAGGGAGAACTCCCTGACTTCATCCAGTCCTCTGAGCAAAGCAGGCAAGAGGAGAGAACCTTTTTTTCCTTCCTCTTTCCTGCAATGAATTCCTCATTTGCTCTCGCAAATGCAAGGCTTCTTCTGAAAAACTGCATCGCAGGGCATTTCTCCTTCCAGAGGATCAACTACATAGTTCTAGCTTTAAGAGATTGTGAAAGCACCCAGGGAGAAAAGGCCTTTTTTTTAAATCTATTTTCTGCCTGAATTCGGTCAATTCGCCCCTGCGAAAGCAAGGTTTTCTTGCACAAACTACCAAGCAGTAACCTCTCTCCTGGCAGGGTAAATCCTATGCAGTGTTGCCCTGAAGGGATACGGTTGGCACAGTGAGGCCCAGGGAAAACACAGTGCAGAGAGAAATTCCAGCAAAGCCACGTATTTCCCCATATGAAAGCATGTCAATTTCATTTATTTGCCAAGAACAGAGCTCAGAGGCAACATGAGATTCTGTGTGTCTCAGTGAAGAAAAAACACTCTGACTTCATCCATTCCTCTGCCGAAAGCAGTTAGAATGAGAAAACCGTCATTTGGTTTCGCTTTCCTGCAAGGAGCTGGGCAAATCTGCCTTCGCGAAGGGAAGTTTTCCTCCGGAGAACTGCCTTGCGGCAGCCGTGTTCCGGAAGTGGCACGGGTATGCAGTGTTAGCGTTAAGCTGTTGTGAAGGCTCGTTTTGGCCCAGGGAAAACAAAGCGCCTGGGGAAATCCTAACAAACCCCGGTGCCTTTCCCCAGTTCTATGTGTGTAACTACAGAATCTTTTCCAAATAAGAGAGCGCACAGGCAACAGCAGCCTGCATGATTCTCAGTGAAAGGGAGAGCTCCCTGACTTCATCCAGTCCTCTGAGCAAAGCAGGCATAAGGAGAGAACCTTTTCTTCCTTCCTCTTTCCTGCAATGAATTCCTCATTTGCACTTGCAAACGCATGTCTTCTTGTGAAAAACTACATCGCAGGGGATTTATCCTTCCAGAGTAGCAACTGCATAGTCTTAGCTTTAAGAGACTGTGAAAGCACCCAGGGAGAAAAAGGCCTTTTGTATTCTCTTTCCGGCCTGAACTCTGTCAATTCGCACTTCCAAAAGCAACGTTTCCTAGCACCAACTGCAAAGCAGTAACCTCTCTCCTGGCAGAGTAAATCCTATGTACTGTTGCCCTGAAGAGGTATTGTAGGTAGAGTGAGGCCCAGGGAAATCACAGTGTGTATTGAAATGATAGCAAAGCCATGTCTTTCCCCACTTGAATGCATGTCAATTTCGGTTATTTGCCGGGAACAGAGCTCAGAGGCAACATCAGATTTTGTGTATCTCAGTGAAAAAAAGAACACTCTGACTTCATCCATTCCTCTGACGAAAGCAGTTAGAATGAGAAAACCGTCGTTTGGTTTCGCTTTCCTGCAACGAGCTGGGCAAATCTGCCCTTCGCGAAGGCAAGATTTCCTCCGGAGAACTGCGTTGCGGTAGTCGTGTTCTGGAAATGGAACGAGGATGCAGTGTTACCGTTAAGTTATTGTGAAGACTCTTTTTGGCCCAGGGAAAACAAAGCGCCTGGGGAAATCCTAACAAACCCCGGTGCCTTTCCACACTTCAAAGCGTGTCGCTGCAGGCTCTTTTCCAAAAAAGAGTTATGGTTAGGGTTAGGGTTAGGGTCAGGGTTAGGGTTAGGGTTAGGGTTAGGGTTAGGGTTAGGGTTAGGGTTAGGGTTAGGGTTAGGGTGAGGGTTAGGGTTAGGGTTAGGGTGAGGGTTAGGGTTAGGGCTAAAGTTAGGGGTAAGTTTAGGGTTAGGTTTTGTTTTAGTGTTAGGGTTACGCTTAGGTTTAGGGTGAAGTTTAGGTTAAGAATGAGGGTTAGGTTTAGGGTTTGGTGTTTGGGTTAAGGTTAGGGTTAGGTTTAGGGTTAGGCTTAGTGTTAAGGTTAGGTGTTTGGTTTAATGGTAGGGTCAGGTTTAGGGTTCGGTTTAGGGTTAGGGTTCGGGTTCCGTTTAGGGTTAGGGTTAGGGTGAAGTTTAATTTAAGTGTGAGGGTTGAACTTAGGGTTAGCGTTAGGGGTTAGGGTTAGGATGAGGGTTAGGTTTCAGTTTAGGGTTAAGGTTAGGTTTAGAGTTAGGGTTAGGGTAAGTGTTAGGGTTAAGTCATGTTTAGGTTTAGGGCTAGGTTAAGGTTAGAGATAGGGTTCGGTTAAGGGTTGGGGTTAGGTTTAGATGTTAGGGTGAGGGTTAGTGCTATTTTTCCATTTGAGCTGAGTGTGGAATGCAAGCTTTAGGGTTAGGATTAGGGTTAGAGTTAGAGTTAGGGTCAGGGTTAGGGTTAAGTTTAGGGTTAGGGTTAGGTTTATGGTTAGGATTAGGGTTAGGGTCAGGGTTAGGGGAAGATTTAGTGTTATGTTTAGTTTTAGGGTTAGGGTTAGGGTGATGTTTATGTTAAGCGAGAGGGTTAGGGTTAGCGGTTAGGGTTCAGGTTAGGGTCAGTTTTAGGGTTAGTTTTAGGTTTAGGGTTAGGGTTAGGTTTAGTGTTAGTGTTAATTGTGGTGAGGGTTTGAATGAAGTTAGGGTAGGTTTAGGGGTATGGTTGGGGTGACATTTTGGCTAAGAGTGAGGGTTCGGCTTCGGGTTAGAGTTAGGGTTAGTTTTAGGGTTAATGTTAGGTTTTGGCTAAGGATTAGGGTTAGAGTTACGGTTAGGGGTTAGTGTTTCAGTTAAGTTTAGGGTAGGGTTATAATTAGGGTTAAGTTTAGGCTTATTGTAAGAGATTTACGTTTACAGTTAAGGTGAGGGTTTTGGGTAAGTGTTACGCTTAGGGTTAGGGCTAGGTTTAGGGTTAGATTTAGGGTTAGGGGTTAGGGTTAGGTGTAATTTTACGGTAGGCTTAAAGTTAGGGTTAAGGTGAGGTTAGGTTTAGGGTCAGGGTTAGGATTAGAATTAGGTTTAGGGTTAGGGTTAGGTTCAGGGCTATTGTAAGGGTTAGGTTTAGGGTTACAGATGGACTTGCATTATGGTTAGAGTTAGGTTGAAGGTAAGGGTTTGGGTTAGGTCTAGGTATAGGGTTACGGTTAGGGTTAGGTTTTGGATGATGTTTAGGATAGGGTGAGGGTTAAATTTATGGTTAGGGCTAGAGTTTGGGTTGGTGTTCAGGTTAATGTTAAGGTTAGGTTTAGGGTTCGGGTTAAGGTTAGGAGTTATGTTTAGGGTTAGTGTTAGGTTTAGGGATAGGGTTAGTGTGAAGTTCAGGTTAAGTGGGAGATTTAGGATAAGGGTTAGGATTACGGTTAGGATTATAGATAGTGTTAGACGTTTGGTTTAGGGTGTTAGGGTTACGTTTATGGTTAGGGTAGGCTTAAGTTTAGGGTTAATGTTAGGTTTAGGGTTAGATTAGTGTCACTGTTCGTGTTAGATTTAGGGTTAGGGATAAGTTTAGGGATAGCGTTAGGTTTAGGGTTGGGGATATGTTTAAGGGTTAGGGTGACTGTTATGGTTAGGTTTACAGTTAAGGAGAGGGTTTAGGTTAATTGTTATGTCAGGGTTAGGTTTAGAGTTAGGCTTAGGGTTAGGGTGAAGTTTCAGTTAATAGTGAGGGTTAGGGTTAAGGTTAGTGTTAGGTTTAGGGTTAGGGTTAGGGTGGGGGTAAGGTTACTGTTAAGGCTAGGTTTACGGTAAAGGGTGGTGCTGGTTAGGGTTAGGGTTAGGTTTAGAGTTAGAGTTAGTGCTAGCGTTTAGGGTTAGGGTCAAGTTTCCAGTTATTGTTAGGTTTAGGGTTAGGTTTAGGATGGAGTTAAGGTTACGGTTAATTTTATTTTTAGGGTAAGGGTTAGGTTTAGGTCAGGGTTAGGGCTAGGATTAGGGATAGGGTTAGGGTTGGGGATAGGGTTAGGGGTTCGTGTGAGGGTTAGTGTTAGGTTTACAGTTCAGCTGATGTTTTAGGGTGTTACGGTTAGGGTTACGGTTAGAGTTAGAGTTAGGGTTCGGGTTAGGTTTATGCTTAGGATTAGGGTTAGGGTCAGGGTTGGGGGAGATTTAGTGTTATGTTCAGTTTTAGGGCTAGGGTGAAGTATACGTTAAGCTTGAGGTTTAGGGTTAGGAGTTAGGATTCAGGTTAGGGTCAGGATTAGCGTTAGGTTTAGGGTTAGTGTTAGGTTTAGTGTTAGTGTTAGTTTTGCTTAGGGTTAGGGTTTGAACGAAGTTAGGGTAGATTTAGGGTTATGGTTAGGGTGAAATTTTGGTTAAAGGTGAGGGTTCAGTTTAGGTTTAGGGTTAGGGTTAGGGGTTAGGGTTAGGTTTAAGCTTATGTTAGGGTTAAGTTAGGGTGAAGGTTAGGGTAGAGTTAGGGTCAGGGTTAGGATTAGGTTTAGGGCGAGGGTTAGGGTCAGAGTTATTTTAGTGGTTAGGTTTAGGGTTACAAGTGGGCCAAGGTTAAGGTTAGGGTTAGGTTTAGGGGTAGGGTTAGGGTTAAAGTTAGGTTTCGCTTTAGGTTAGGGAAAGGGTGAAGTTTAAGATAGGGTGAGGGTTATGGTCATGGCTAAGGTTTGGTTTATTTTTCAGGGTAGTGTTAAGGTTATGTTTAGGGTTAGGGTTAAGTGACCGGTTCTGTTTAGTTTTAGGGTTAGGGTTAGATTTTAGGTTAATGTTAAGTGTAACCGTTAGGGTTACGATTTGTGTTAGGCATTGTGGTTGGGGTGAGGGTTAGGTTTAGGGTTAGGGTTGGGTAGGGTTAGGATTATGGTTATGGTAAGGTGTTAGGGGTTAGAGGTGTAGTTTAGGGTTAGGGTTTGGGTGAGGGTTCCGGTTAGGCATTGCGGTTCTGGTCATGGTTAGGTTTGGTTTAGGGTTAGGGTTAAGTGTTAGAGTTAGGGTGAGAGGTAGGGTTAAGGTTTGGGTTAGGCTTTGGTGTTAGGGTTAGGGTTATCGTTAGGGCTTACGGGTTCAGGTTAGTGTTCAGGTTAGGGCTAGGGTTAGCATTAGGTTTAGAGTTGGGAGATAGGTTTAGGGGTTAGAGTGAGGGGGTTACGGTTAGTTTTACACTTAAATGAGGGTTTAGTGTGTTATGCTTAGGGTTAGCTTTACAGTTAGGTTTAGATTTAAGGTTAGGGTTAGGTGTAGTGGAAGATTTAGGTTTAGGTTTAGGGTTAGCGTTAGTGTTCTATTTAGGGTCAAGGTTAGAGTTAGGGTTAGGATTAGGTCTAGGATTAGGATTAGGTTTAAGGTTATTTTCAGGGCTATCGTAAGGGTTAGGTTTAGGGTTACAGATGGACTAACGTTATGGATAGAGTTAGGTTTAAGTTTAGGGTTTGGGTTAGGTTTAGGTTTAGGATTAAGTTTAGGGTTAGGGTTTGGATGAAGTTCAGATAGGGTGAGGGTTATTTTTACGGTTAGGGCTAGAGGTTGGATTTGTTTTCAGATTAGTGTTACGGTTAGGTTTAGGCTTCGGGTTAGGGTTCAGGTTATGTTTAGGGTTAGGTTTAGGTTTAGTGTGAAGTTTAGATTAAAGGTGAGTTTTCGGATAAGGGTTACGATTAGGGTTAGGATTATAGATAGTGCTAGACGTTAGGTTCAGGGAGTGAGGCTTAGGTTTATGGTTAGGGTAGCCTTAAGTTTAGGGTTAATGTCAGGGTTAGGGTTGGATTAGGGTTTCTGTTCATTTAGGGTTAGTGTTAGGGATAGGGTTAGGGATAGCGTTAGGTTTAGGGTTGGAGATATATATGGTTAAGCACTAGGGTGACGGTTAGGGTTAGTTTTACAGTTAAGGTGAGGTTTTAGGTTAATTCTGATGGTTAGGGTTAGGGTTAAGGTGAAGTTTCAGTTAATAGTGACGTTTAGGGTTAAGGTTAGAGGTTGGTTTAAGGTTAGTGTTAGGTTTAGGTTAAGTTTAGGGTTGGGGTAGGGTAAAGGTTAGGTTTAAGGCTAGGTTTGCTGTAAAGGGTAGGGCTAAGTTAGGGCTGGAGCTAGCTTTACAGTTAGACTTAGTGCTATGGTTTAGGGTTAGGGTCAGGTTAAGAGTTAGTGTTAGGGTTAGGGTTAGGATAGAGTTTAGTTCAGGGCTTCGTATTAGGCTAAGGGTTAGGTTTAGGTCAGGGTTAGGGTTAGGATTAGGGATAGGGTTAGTGTTAGGGAAATGGTTAGGGGTTCGTGTGAGGGTTAGTGTTAGGTTTACAGTTAAGCTGATGTTTTAGGGTGTGAGGTTTAGGGTTTGAGTTGGAGTTAGGGTTAGGTTTAGGGTTAGGTCCAGACTTACGGAATAGTTTAGGGTTCATATAGTTTTAGGATTAGGTTTAGGTTTAGGGTGAAGTTTAGGTTAAGGATGAGGGTTAGGGTTAGGGTTAGGGAGAACTGCCTTGCGGTAGCCGTGTTCTGGAAGTGGAACGAGTATGTAGTGTTAGCGTTAAGCTATTGTGAAGGCTTGTTTTGGCCCAGGGAAAGCAAAGCGCTGGGGAAATCCTAACAAACCCCGGGGTCTTTCCACAGTTCAAAGTGTGTAACCACAGACTCTTTTCCAAATAGGAGAGCGCACAGGCAACAGCAGCCTGCATGTTTCTCAGTGAAAGGGAGAACTCCCTGACTTCATCCAGTCCTCTGAGCAAAGCAGGCAAGAGGAGAGAACCTTTTTTTCCTTCCTCTTTCCTGCAATGAATTCCTCATTTGCTCTCGCAAATGCAAGGCTTCTTCTGAAAAACTGCATCGCAGGGCATTTCTCCTTCCAGAGGATCAACTACATAGTTCTAGCTTTAAGAGATTGTGAAAGCACCCAGGGAGAAAAGGCCTTTTTTTTAAATCTATTTTCTGCCTGAATTCGGTCAATTCGCCCCTGCGAAAGCAAGGTTTTCTTGCACAAACTACCAAGCAGTAACCTCTCTCCTGGCAGGGTAAATCCTATGCAGTGTTGCCCTGAAGGGATACGGTTGGCACAGTGAGGCCCAGGGAAAACACAGTGCAGAGAGAAATTCCAGCAAAGCCACGTATTTCCCCATATGAAAGCATGTCAATTTCATTTATTTGCCAAGAACAGAGCTCAGAGGCAACATGAGATTCTGTGTGTCTCAGTGAAGAAAAAACACTCTGACTTCATCCATTCCTCTGCCGAAAGCAGTTAGAATGAGAAAACCGTCATTTGGTTTCGCTTTCCTGCAAGGAGCTGGGCAAATCTGCCTTCGCGAAGGGAAGTTTTCCTCCGGAGAACTGCCTTGCGGCAGCCGTGTTCCGGAAGTGGCACGGGTATGCAGTGTTAGCGTTAAGCTGTTGTGAAGGCTCGTTTTGGCCCAGGGAAAACAAAGCGCCTGGGGAAATCCTAACAAACCCCGGTGCCTTTCCCCAGTTCCATGTGTGTAACTACAGAATCTTTTCCAAATAAGAGAGCGCACAGGCAACAGCAGTCTGCATGATTCTCAGTGAAAGGGAGAGCTCCCTGACTTCATCCAGTCCTCTGAGCAAAGCAGGCATAAGGAGAGAACCTTTTCTTCCTTCCTCTTTCCTGCAATGAATTCCTCATTTGCACTTGCAAACGCAAGTCTTCTTGTGAAAAACTACATCGCAGGGGATTTATCCTTCCAGAGTAGCAACTGCATAGTCTTAGCTTTAAGAGACTGTGAAAGCACCCAGGGAGAAAAAGGCCTTTTGTATTCTCTTTCCGGCCTGAACTCTGTCAATTCGCACTTCCAAAAGCAACGTTTCCTAGCACCAACTGCAAAGCAGTAACCTCTCTCCTGGCAGAGTAAATCCTATGTACTGTTGCCCTGAAGAGGTATTGTAGGTAGAGTGAAGCCCAGGGAAATCACAGTGTGTATTGAAATGATAGCAAAGCCATGTCTTTCCCCACTTGAATGCATGTCAATTTCGGTTATTTGCCGGGAACAGAGCTCAGAGGCAACATCAGATTTTGTGTATCTCAGTGAAAAAAAGAACACTCTGACTTCATCCATTCCTCTGACGAAAGCAGTTAGAATGAGAAAACCATCGTTTGGTTTCGCTTTCCTGCAACGAGCTGGGCAAATCTGCCCTTCGCGAAGGCAAGATTTCCTCCGGAGAACTGCGTTGCGGTGGTCGTGTTCTGGCAATGGAACGAGGATGCAGTGTTAGCGTTAAGTTATTGTGAAGACTCTTTTTGGCCCAGGGAAAACAAAGCGCCTGGGGAAATCCTAACAAACCCCGGTGCCTTTCCACACTTCAAAGCGTGTCGCTGCAGACTCTTTTCCAAAAAAGAGTTATGGTTAGGGTTAGGGTTAGGGTTAGGGTTAGGGTTAGGGTTAGGGTTAGGGTTAGGGTTAGGGTTAGGGTTAGGGTGAGGGTGAGGGTTAGGGTTAGGGTTAGGGTTAGGGTTAGGGTTAGGGCTAAAGTTAGGGGTAAGTTTAGGGTTAGGTTTTGTTTTAGTGTTAGGGTTACGCTTAGGTTTAGGGTGAAGTTTAGGTTAAGAATGAGGGTTAGGTTTAGGGTTTGGTGTTTGGGTTAAGGTTAGGGTTAGGTTTAGGGTTAGGCTTAGTGTTAAGGTTAGGTGTTTGGTTTAATGGTAGGGTCAGGTTTAGGGTTCGGTTTAGGGTTAGGGTTCGGGTTCCGTTTAGGGTTAGGGTTAGGGTGAAGTTTAATTTAAGTGTGAGGGTTGAATTTAGGGTTAGCGTTAGGGGTTAGGGTTAGGATTAGGGTTAGGTTTCAGTTTAGGGTTAAGGTTAGGTTTAGAGTTAGGGTTAGGGTAAGTGTTAGGGTTAAGTCATGTTTAGGTTTAGGGCTAGGTTAAGGTTAGAGATAGGGTTCGGTTCAGGGTTGGGGTTAGGTTTAGATGTTAGGGTGAGGGTTAGTGCTAGGTTTCCATTTAAGCTGAGTGTGGAATGCAAGCTTTAGGGTTAGGATTAGGGTTAGAGTTAGAGTTAGGGTCAGGGTTAGGGTTAAGTTTAGGGTTAGGGTTAGGTTTATGGTTAGGATTAGGGTTAGGGTCAGGGTTAGGGGAAGATTTAGTGTTATGTTTAGTTTTAGGGTTAGGGTTAGGGTGATGTTTATGTTAAGCGAGAGGGTTAGGGTTAGCGGTTAGGGTTCAGGTTAGGGTCAGTTTTAGGGTTAGTTTTAGGTTTAGGGTTAGTGTTAGGTTTAGTGTTAGTGTTAATTGTGGTGAGGGTTTGAATGAAGTTAGGGTAGGTTTAGGGTTATGGTTGGGGTGACATTTTGGCTAAGAGTGAGGGTTCGGCTTCGGGTTAGGGTTAGAGTTAGGGTTAGTTTTAGGGTTAATGTTAGGTTTTGGCTAAGGATTAGGGTTAGAGTTACGGTTAGGGGTTAGTGTTTCAGTTAAGTTTAGGGTAGGGTTATAATTAGGGTTAAGTTTAGGGTTACGGTAAGAGATTTACGTTTACAGTTAAGGTGAGGGTTTTGGGTAAGTGTTACGCTTAGGGTTAGGGCTAGGTTTAGGGTTAGATTTAGGGTTAGGGGTTAGGGTTAGGTGTAATTTTACGGTAGGCTTAAAGTTAGGGTTAAGGTGAGGTTAGGTTTAGGGTCAGGGTTAGGATTAGAATTAGGTTTAGGGTTAGGGTTAGGTTCAGGGCTATTGTAAGGGTTAGGTTTAGGGTTACAGATGGACTTGCATTATGGTTAGAGTTAGGTTGAAGGTAAGGGTTTGGGTTAGGTCTAGGTATAGGGTTACGGTTAGGGTTAGGTTTTGGATGATGTTTAGGATAGGGTGAGGGTTAAATTTATGGTTAGGGCTAGAGTTTGGGTTGGTGTTCAGGTTAGTGTTAAGGTTAGGTTTAGGGTTCGGGTTAAGGTTAGGAGTTATGTTTAGGGTTAGTGTTAGGTTTAGGGATAGGGTTAGTGTGAAGTTCAGGTTAAGTGGGAGATTTAGGATAAGGGTTAGGATTACGGTTAGGATTATAGATAGTGTTAGACGTTTGGTTTAGGGTGTTAGGGTTACGTTTATGGTTAGGGTAGGCTTAAGTTTAGGGTTAATGTTAGGTTTAGGGTTAGATTAGTGTCACTGTTCGTGTTAGATTTAGGGTTAGGGACAGGGTTAGGGATAAGTTTAGGGATAGCGTTAGGTTTAGGGTTGGGGATACGTTTAAGGGTTAGGGTGACTGTTATGGTTAGGTTTACAGTTAAGGAGAGGGTTTAGGTTAATTGTTATGTCAGGGTTAGGTTTAGAGTTAGGCTTAGGGTTAGGGTGAAGTTTCAGTTAATAGTGAGGGTTAGGGTTAAGGTTAGTGTTAGGTTTAGGGTTAGGGTTAGGGTGGGGGTAAGGTTACTGTTAAGGCTAGGTTTACGGTAAAGGGTGGTGCTGGTTAGGGTTAGGGTTAGGTTTAGAGTTAGAGTTAGTGCTAGCGTTTAGGGTTAGGGTCAAGTTTCCAGTTATTGTTAGGTTTAGGGTTAGGTTTAGGATGGAGTTAAGGTTACGGTTAATTTTATTTTTAGGGTAAGGGTTAGGTTTAGGTCAGGGTTAGGGCTAGGATTAGGGATAGGGTTAGGGTTGGGGATAGGGTTAGGGGTTCGTGTGAGGGTTAGTGTTAGGTTTACAGTTCAGCTGATGTTTTAGGGTGTTACGGTTAGGGTTACGGTTAGAGTTAGAGTTAGGGTTCGGGTTAGGTTTATGCTTAGGATTAGGGTTAGGGTCAGGGTTGGGGGAGATTTAGTGTTATGTTCAGTTTTAGGGCTAGGGTGAAGTATACGTTAAGCTTGAGGTTTAGGGTTAGGAGTTAGGATTCAGGTTAGGGTCAGGATTAGCGTTAGGTTTAGGGTTAGTGTTAGGTTTAGTGTTAGTGTTAGTTTTGCTTAGGGTTAGGGTTTGAACGAAGTTAGGGTAGGTTTAGGGTTATGGTTAGGGTGAAATTTTGGTTAAAGGTGAGGGTTCAGTTTAGGTTTAGGGTTAGGGTTAGGGGTTAGGGTTAGGTTTAAGCTTATGTTAGGGTTAAGTTAGGGTGAAGGTTAGGGTAGAGTTAGGGTCAGGGTTAGGATTAGGTTTAGGGCGAGGGTTAGGGTCAGAGTTATTTTAGTGGTTAGGTTTAGGGTTACAAGTGGGCCAAGGTTAAGGTTAGGGTTAGGTTTAGGGGTAGGGTTAGGGTTAAAGTTAGGTTTCGCTTTAGGTTAGGGAAAGGGTGAAGTTTAAGATAGGGTGAGGGTTATGGTCATGGCTAAGGTTTGGTTTATTTTTCAGGGTAGTGTTAAGGTTATGTTTAGGGTTAGGGTTAAGTGACCGGTTCTGTTTAGTTTTAGGGTTAGGGTTAGATTTTAGGTTAATGTTAAGTGTAACCGTTAGGGTTACGATTTGTGTTAGGCATTGTGGTTGGGGTGAGGGTTAGGTTTAGGGTTAGGGTTGGGTAGGGTTAGGATTATGGTTATGGTAAGGTGTTAGGGGTTAGAGGTGTAGTTTAGGGCTAGGGTTTGGGTGAGGGTTCCGGTTAGGCATTGCGGTTCTGGTCATGGTTAGGTTTGGTTTAGGGTTAGGGTTAAGTGTTAGAGTTAGGGTGAGAGGTAGGGTTAAGGTTTGGGTTAGGCTTTGGTGTCAGGGTTAGGGTTATCGTTAGGGCTTACGGGTTCAGGTTAGTGTTCAGGTTAGGGCTAGGGTTAGCATTAGGTTTAGAGTTGGGAGATAGGTTTAGGGGTTAGAGTGAGGGGGTTACGGTTAGTTTTACACTTAAATGAGGGTTTAGTGTGTTATGCTTAGGGTTAGCTTTACAGTTAGGTTTAGATTTAAGGTTAGGGTTAGGTGTAGTGGAAGATTTAGGTTTAGGTTTAGGGTTAGCGTTAGTGTTCTATTTAGGGTCAAGGTTAGAGTTAGGGTTAGGATTAGGTCTAGGATTAGGATTAGGTTTAAGGTTATTTTCAGGGCTATCGTAAGGGTTAGGTTTAGGGTTACGGATGGACTAACGTTATGGATAGAGGTAGGTTTAAGTTTAGGGTTTGGGTTAGGTTTAGGTTTAGGATTAAGTTTAGGGTTAGGGTTTGGATGAAGTTCAGATAGGGTGAGGGTTATTTTTACGGTTAGGGCTAGAGGTTGGATTTGTTTTCAGATTAGTGTTACGGTTAGGTTTAGGCTTCGGGTTAGGGTTCAGGTTATGTTTAGGGTTAGGTTTAGGTTTAGTGTGAAGTTTAGATTAAAGGTGAGTTTTCGGATAAGGGTTACGATTAGGGTTAGGATTATAGATAGTGCTAGACGTTAGGTTTAGGGAGTGAGGCTTAGGTTTATGGTTAGGGTAGCCTTAAGTTTAGGGTTAATGTCAGGGTTAGGGTTGGATTAGGGTTTCTGTTCATTTAGGGTTAGTGTTAGGGATAGGGTTAGGGATAGCGTTAGGTTTAGGGTTGGGGATATATATGGTTAAGCACTAGGGTGACGGTTAGGGTTAGTTTTACAGTTAAGGTGAGGTTTTAGGTTAATTCTGATGGTTAGGGTTAGGGTTAAGGTGAAGTTTCAGTTAATAGTGACGTTTAGGGTTAAGGTTAGAGGTTGGTTTAAGGTTAGTGTTAGGTTTAGGTTAAGTTTAGGGTTGGGGTAGGGTAAAGGTTAGGTTTAAGGCTAGGTTTGCTGTAAAGGGTAGGGCTAAGTTAGGGCTGGAGCTAGCTTTACAGTTAGACTTAGTGCTATGGTTTAGGGTTAGGGTCAGGTTAAGAGTTAGTGTTAGGGTTAGGGTTAGGATAGAGTTTAGTTCAGGGCTTCGTATTAGGCTAAGGGTTAGGTTTAGGTCAGGGTTAGGGTTAGGATTAGGGATAGGGTTAGTGTTAGGGAAATGGTTAGGGGTTTGTGTGAGGGTTTGTGTTAGGTTTACAGTTAAGCTGATGTTTTAGGGTGTGAGGTTTAGGGTTGGAGTTGGAGTTAGGGTTAGGTTTAGGGTTAGGTCCAGACTTACGGAATAGTTTAGGGTTCATATAGTTTTAGGATTAGGTTTAGGTTTAGGGTGAAGTTTAGGTTAAGGATGAGGGTTAGGGTTAGGGTTAGGGAGAACTGCCTTGCGGTAGCCGTGTTCTGGAAGTGGAACGAGTATGTAGTGTTAGCGTTAAGCTATTGTGAAGGCTTGTTTTGGCCCAGGGAAAGCAAAGCGCTGGGGAAATCCTAACAAACCCCGGGGTCTTTCCACAGTTCAAAGTGTGTAACCACAGACTCTTTTCCAAATAAGAGAGCGCACAGGCAACAGCAGCCTGCATGTTTCTCAGTGAAAGGGAGAACTCCCTGACTTCATCCAGTCCTCTGAGCAAAGCAGGCAAGAGGAGAGAACCTTTTTTTCCTTCCTCTTTCCTGCAATGAATTCCTCATTTGCTCTCGCAAATGCAAGGCTTCTTCTGAAAAACTGCATCGCAGGGCATTTCTCCTTCCAGAGGATCAACTACATAGTTCTAGCTTTAAGAGATTGTGAAAGCACCCAGGGAGAAAAGGCCTTTTTTTTTAATCTATTTTCTGCCTGAATTCGGTCAATTCGCCCTTGCGAAAGCAAGGTTTTCTTGCACAAACTACCAAGCAGTAACCTCTCTCCTGGCAGAGTAAATCCTATGCAGTGTTGCCCTGAAGGGATACGGTTGGCACAGTGAGGCCCAGGGAAAACACAGTGCAGAGAGAAATTCCAGCAAAGCCACGTATTTCCCCATATGAAAGCATGTCAATTTCATTTATTTGCCAAGAACAGAGCTCAGAGGCAACATGAGATTCTGTGTATCTCAGTGAAGAAAAAACACTCTGACTTCATCCATTCCTCTGCCGAAAGCAGTTAGAATGAGAAAACCGTCATTTGGTTTCGCTTTCCTGCAAGGAGCTGGGCAAATCTGCCTTCGCGAAGGGAAGTTTTCCTCCGGAGAACTGCCTTGCGGCAGCCCTGTTCCGGAAGTGGCACGGGTATGCAGTGTTAGCGTTAAGCTGTTGTGAAGGCTCGTTTTGGCCCAGGGAAAACAAAGCGCCTGGGGAAATCCTAACAAACCCCGGTGCCTTTCCCCAGTTCCATGTGTGTAACTACAGAATCTTTTCCAAATAAGAGAGCGCACAGGCAACAGCAGCCTGCATGATTCTCAGTGAAAGGGAGAACTCCCTGACTTCATCCAGTCCTCTGAGCAAAGCAGGCATAAGGAGAGAACCTTTTCTTCCTTCCTCTTTCCTGCAATGAATTCCTCATTTGCACTTGCAAACGCAAGTCTTCTTGTGAAAAACTACATCGCAGGGGATTTATCCTTCCAGAGTAGCAACTGCATAGTCTTAGCTTTAAGAGACTGTGAAAGCGCCCAGGGAGAAAAAGGCCTTTTGTATTCTCTTTCCGGCCTGAACTCTGTCAATTCGCACTTCCAAAAGCAACGTTTCCTAGCACCAACTGCAAAGCAGTAACCTCTCTCCTGGCAGAGTAAATCCTATGTACTGTTGCCCTGAAGAGGTATTGTAGGTAGAGTGAGGCCCAGGGAAATCACAGTGTGTATTGAAATGATAGCAAAGCCATGTCTTTCCCCACTTGAATGCATGTCATTTTCGGTTATTTGCCGGGAACAGAGCTCAGCGGCAACATCAGATTTTGTGTATCTCAGTGAAAAAAAGAACACTCTGACTTCATCCATTCCTCTGACGAAAGCAGTTAGAATGAGAAAACCATCGTTTGGTTTCGCTTTCCTGCAACGAGCTGGGCAAATCTGCCCTTCGCGAAGGCAAGATTTCCTCCGGAGAACTGCGTTGCGGTAGTCGTGTTCTGGAAGTGGAACGAGGATGCAGTGTTAGCGTTAAGTTATTGTGAAGACTCTTTTTGGCCCAGGGAAAACAAAGCGCCTGGGGAAATCCTAACAAACCCCGGTGCCTTTCCACACTTCAAAGCGTGTCGCTGCAGACTCTTTTCCAAAAAAGAGTTATGGTTATGGTTATGGTTAGGGTTAGGGTTAGGGTTAGGGTTACGTTAGGGTTAGGGTTAGGGTTAGGGTTAGGGTTAGAGTTAGGGTTAGGGTTAGGGTTAGGGTTAGGGTTAGGGTTAGGGCTAAAGTTAGGGGTAAGTTTAGGGTTAGGTTTTGTTTTAGTGTTAGGGTTACGCTTAGGTTTAGGGTGAAGTTTAGGTTAAGAATGAGGGTTAGGTTTAGGGTTTGGTGTTTGGGTTAAGGTTAGGGTTAGGTTTAGGGTTAGGCTTAGTGTTAGGGTTAGGTGTTTGGTTTAATGGTAGGGTCAGGTTTAGGGTTCGCTTTAGGGTTAGGGTTCGGGTTCCGTTTAGGGTTAGGGTTAGGGTGAAGTTTAATTTAAGTGTGAGGGTTGAACTTAGGGTTAGCGTTAGGGGTTAGGGTTAGGATTAGGGTTAGGTTTCAGTTTAGGGTTAAGGTTAGGTTTAGAGTTAGGGTTAGGGTAAGTGTTAGGGTTAAGTCATGTTTAGGTTTAGGGCTAGGTTAAGGTTAGAGATAGGGTTCGGTTAAGGGTTGGGGTTAGGTTTAGATGTTAGGGTGAGGGTTAGTGCTAGGTTTCCATTTAAGCTGAGTGTGGAATGCAAGCTTTAGGGTTAGGATTAGGGTTAGAGTTAGAGTTAGGGTCAGGGTTAGGGTTAAGTTTAGGGTTAGGGTTAGGTTTATGGTTAGGATTAGGGTTAGGGTCAGGGTTAGGGGAAGATTTAGTGTTATGTTTAGTTTTAGGGTTAGGGTTAGGGTGATGTTTATGTTAAGCGAGAGGGTTAGGGTTAGCGGTTAGGGTTCAGGTTAGGGTCAGTTTTAGGGTTAGTTTTAGGTTTAGGGTTAGTGTTAGGTTTAGTGTTAGTGTTAATTGTGGTGAGGGTTTGAATGAAGTTAGGGTAGGTTTAGGGTTATGGTTGGGGTGACATTTTGGCTAAGAGTGAGGGTTCGGCTTCGGGTTAGGGTTAGAGTTAGGGTTAGTTTTAGGGTTAATGTTAGGTTTTGGCTAAGGATTAGGGTTAGAGTTACGGTTAGGGGTTAGTGTTTCAGTTAAGTTTAGGGTAGGGTTATAATTAGGGTTAAGTTTAGGGTTACGGTAAGAGATTTACGTTTACAGTTAAGGTGAGGGTTTTGGGTAAGTGTTACGCTTAGGGTTAGGGCTAGGTTTAGGGTTAGATTTAGGGTTAGGGGTTAGGGTTAGGTGTAATTTTACGGTAGGCTTAAAGTTAGGGTTAAGGTGAGGTTAGGTTTAGGGTCAGGGTTAGGATTAGAATTAGGTTTAGGGTTAGGGTTAGGTTCAGGGCTATTGTAAGGGTTAGGTTTAGGGTTACAGATGGACTTGCATTATGGTTAGAGTTAGGTTGAAGGTAAGGGTTTGGGTTAGGTCTAGGTATAGGGTTACGGTTAGGGTTAGGTTTTGGATGATGTTTAGGATAGGGTGAGGGTTAAATTTATGGTTAGGGCTAGAGTTTGGGTTGGTGTTCAGGTTAGTGTTAAGGTTAGGTTTAGGGTTCGGGTTAAGGTTAGGAGTTATGTTTAGGGTTAGTGTTAGGTTTAGGGATAGGGTTAGTGTGAAGTTCAGGTTAAGTGGGAGATTTAGGATAAGGGTTAGGATTACGGTTAGGATTATAGATAGTGTTAGACGTTTGGTTTAGGGTGTTAGGGTTACGTTTATGGTTAGGGTAGGCTTAAGTTTAGGGTTAATGTTAGGTTTAGGGTTAGATTAGTGTCACTGTTCGTGTTAGATTTAGGGTTAGGGACAGGGTTAGGGATAAGTTTAGGGATAGCGTTAGGTTTAGGGTTGGGGATACGTTTAAGGGTTAGGGTGACTGTTATGGTTAGGTTTACAGTTAAGGAGAGGGTTTAGGTTAATTGTTATGTCAGGGTTAGGTTTAGAGTTAGGCTTAGGGTTAGGGTGAAGTTTCAGTTAATAGTGAGGGTTAGGGTTAAGGTTAGTGTTAGGTTTAGGGTTAGGGTTAGGGTGGGGGTAAGGTTACTGTTAAGGCTAGGTTTACGGTAAAGGGTGGTGCTGGTTAGGGTTAGGGTTAGGTTTAGAGTTAGAGTTAGTGCTAGCGTTTAGGGTTAGGGTCAAGTTTCCAGTTATTGTTAGGTTTAGGGTTAGGTTTAGGATGGAGTTAAGGTTACGGTTAATTTTATTTTTAGGGTAAGGGTTAGGTTTAGGTCAGGGTTAGGGCTAGGATTAGGGATAGGGTTAGGGTTGGGGATAGGGTTAGGGGTTCGTGTGAGGGTTAGTGTTAGGTTTACAGTTCAGCTGATGTTTTAGGGTGTTACGGTTAGGGTTACGGTTAGAGTTAGAGTTAGGGTTCGGGTTAGGTTTTTATGCTTAGGATTAGGGTTAGGGTCAGGGTTGGGGGAGATTTAGTGTTATGTTCAGTTTTAGGGCTAGGGTGAAGTATACGTTAAGCTTGAGGTTTAGGGTTAGGAGTTAGGATTCAGGTTAGGGTCAGGATTAGTGTTAGGTTTAGGGTTAGTGTTAGGTTTAGTGTTAGTGTTAGTTTTGCTTAGGGTTAGGGTTTGAACGAAGTTAGGGTAGGTTTAGGGTTATGGTTAGGGTGAAATTTTGGTTAAAGGTGAGGGTTCAGTTTAGGTTTAGGGTTAGGGTTAGGGGTTAGGGTTAGGTTTAAGCTTATGTTAGGGTTAAGTTAGGGTGAAGGTTAGGGTAGAGTTAGGGTCAGGGTTAGGATTAGGTTTAGGGCGAGGGTTAGGGTCAGAGTTATTTTAGTGGTTAGGTTTAGGGTTACAAGTGGGCCAAGGTTAAGGTTAGGGTTAGGTTTAGGGGTAGGGTTAGGGTTAAAGTTAGGTTTCGCTTTAGGTTAGGGAAAGGGTGAAGTTTAAGATAGGGTGAGGGTTATGGTCATGGCTAAGGTTTGGTTTATTTTTCAGGGTAGTGTTAAGGTTATGTTTAGGGTTAGGGTTAAGTGACCGGTTCTGTTTAGTTTTAGGGTTAGGGTTAGATTTTAGGTTAATGTTAAGTGTAACCGTTAGGGTTACGATTTGTGTTAGGCATTGTGGTTGGGGTGAGGGTTAGGTTTAGGGTTAGGGTTGGGTAGGGTTAGGATTATGGTTATGGTAAGGTGTTAGGGGTTAGAGGTGTAGTTTAGGGTTAGGGTTTGGGTGAGGGTTCCGGTTAGGCATTGCGGTTCTGGTCATGGTTAGGTTTGGTTTAGGGTTAGGGTTAAGTGTTAGAGTTAGGGTGAGAGGTAGGGTTAAGGTTTGGGTTAGGCTTTGGTGTCAGGGTTAGGGTTATCGTTAGGGCTTACGGGTTCAGGTTAGTGTTCAGGTTAGGGCTAGGGTTAGCATTAGGTTTAGAGTTGGGAGATAGGTTTAGGGGTTAGAGTGAGGGGGTTACGGTTAGTTTTACACTTAAATGAGGGTTTAGTGTGTTATGCTTAGGGTTAGCTTTACAGTTAGGTTTAGATTTAAGGTTAGGGTTAGGTGTAGTGGAAGATTTAGGTTTAGGTTTAGGGTTAGCGTTAGTGTTCTATTTAGGGTCAAGGTTAGAGTTAGGGTTAGGATTAGGTCTAGGATTAGGATTAGGTTTAAGGTTATTTTCAGGGCTATCGTAAGGGTTAGGTTTAGGGTTACGGATGGACTAACGTTATGGATAGAGGTAGGTTTAAGTTTAGGGTTTGGGTTAGGTTTAGGTTTAGGATTAAGTTTAGGGTTAGGGTTTGGATGAAGTTCAGATAGGGTGAGGGTTATTTTTACGGTTAGGGCTAGAGGTTGGATTTGTTTTCAGATTAGTGTTACGGTTAGGTTTAGGCTTCGGGTTAGGGTTCAGGTTATGTTTAGGGTTAGGTTTAGGTTTAGTGTGAAGTTTAGATTAAAGGTGAGTTTTCGGATAAGGGTTACGATTAGGGTTAGGATTATAGATAGTGCTAGACGTTAGGTTTAGGGAGTGAGGCTTAGGTTTATGGTTAGGGTAGCCTTAAGTTTAGGGTTAATGTCAGGGTTAGGGTTGGATTAGGGTTTCTGTTCATTTAGGGTTAGTGTTAGGGATAGGGTTAGGGATAGCGTTAGGTTTAGGGTTGGGGATATATATGGTTAAGCACTAGGGTGACGGTTAGGGTTAGTTTTACAGTTAAGGTGAGGTTTTAGGTTAATTCTGATGGTTAGGGTTAGGGTTAAGGTGAAGTTTCAGTTAATAGTGACGTTTAGGGTTAAGGTTAGAGGTTGGTTTAAGGTTAGTGTTAGGTTTAGGTTAAGTTTAGGGTTGGGGTAGGGTAAAGGTTAGGTTTAAGGCTAGGTTTGCTGTAAAGGGTAGGGCTAAGTTAGGGCTGGAGCTAGCTTTACAGTTAGACTTAGTGCTATGGTTTAGGGTTAGGGTCAGGTTAAGAGTTAGTGTTAGGGTTAGGGTTAGGATAGAGTTTAGTTCAGGGCTTCGTATTAGGCTAAGGGTTAGGTTTAGGTCAGGGTTAGGGTTAGGATTAGGGATAGGGTTAGTGTTAGGGAAATGGTTAGGGGTTTGTGTGAGGGTTTGTGTTAGGTTTACAGTTAAGCTGATGTTTTAGGGTGTGAGGTTTAGGGTTGGAGTTGGAGTTAGGGTTAGGTTTAGGGTTAGGTCCAGACTTACGGAATAGTTTAGGGTTCATATAGTTTTAGGATTAGGTTTAGGTTTAGGGTGAAGTTTAGGTTAAGGATGAGGGTTAGGGTTAGGGTTAGGGAGAACTGCCTTGCGGTAGCCGTGTTCTGGAAGTGGAACGAGTATGTAGTGTTAGCGTTAAGCTATTGTGAAGGCTTGTTTTGGCCCAGGGAAAGCAAAGCGCTGGGGAAATCCTAACAAACCCCGGGGTCTTTCCACAGTTCAAAGTGTGTAACCACAGACTCTTTTCCAAATAAGAGAGCGCACAGGCAACAGCAGCCTGCATGTTTCTCAGTGAAAGGGAGAACTCCCTGACTTCATCCAGTCCTCTGAGCAAAGCAGGCAAGAGGAGAGAACCTTTTTTTCCTTCCTCTTTCCTGCAATGAATTCCTCATTTGCTCTCGCAAATGCAAGGCTTCTTCTGAAAAACTGCATCGCAGGGCATTTCTCCTTCCAGAGGATCAACTACATAGTTCTAGCTTTAAGAGATTGTGAAAGCACCCAGGGAGAAAAGGCCTTTTTTTTTAATCTATTTTCTGCCTGAATTCGGTCAATTCGCCCTTGCGAAAGCAAGGTTTTCTTGCACAAACTACCAAGCAGTAACCTCTCTCCTGGCAGAGTAAATCCTATGCAGTGTTGCCCTGAAGGGATACGGTTGGCACAGTGAGGCCCAGGGAAAACACAGTGCAGAGAGAAATTCCAGCAAAGCCACGTATTTCCCCATATGAAAGCATGTCAATTTCATTTATTTGCCAAGAACAGAGCTCAGAGGCAACATGAGATTCTGTGTATCTCAGTGAAGAAAAAACACTCTGACTTCATCCATTCCTCTGCCGAAAGCAGTTAGAATGAGAAAACCGTCATTTGGTTTCGCTTTCCTGCAAGGAGCTGGGCAAATCTGCCTTCGCGAAGGGAAGTTTTCCTCCGGAGAACTGCCTTGCGGCAGCCCTGTTCCGGAAGTGGCACGGGTATGCAGTGTTAGCGTTAAGCTGTTGTGAAGGCTCGTTTTGGCCCAGGGAAAACAAAGCGCCTGGGGAAATCCTAACAAACCCCGGTGCCTTTCCCCAGTTCCATGTGTGTAACTACAGAATCTTTTCCAAATAAGAGAGCGCACAGGCAACAGCAGCCTGCATGATTCTCAGTGAAAGGGAGAACTCCCTGACTTCATCCAGTCCTCTGAGCAAAGCAGGCATAAGGAGAGAACCTTTTCTTCCTTCCTCTTTCCTGCAATGAATTCCTCATTTGCACTTGCAAACGCAAGTCTTCTTGTGAAAAACTACATCGCAGGGGATTTATCCTTCCAGAGTAGCAACTGCATAGTCTTAGCTTTAAGAGACTGTGAAAGCGCCCAGGGAGAAAAAGGCCTTTTGTATTCTCTTTCCGGCCTGAACTCTGTCAATTCGCACTTCCAAAAGCAACGTTTCCTAGCACCAACTGCAAAGCAGTAACCTCTCTCCTGGCAGAGTAAATCCTATGTACTGTTGCCCTGAAGAGGTATTGTAGGTAGAGTGAGGCCCAGGGAAATCACAGTGTGTATTGAAATGATAGCAAAGCCATGTCTTTCCCCACTTGAATGCATGTCATTTTCGGTTATTTGCCGGGAACAGAGCTCAGCGGCAACATCAGATTTTGTGTATCTCAGTGAAAAAAAGAACACTCTGACTTCATCCATTCCTCTGACGAAAGCAGTTAGAATGAGAAAACCATCGTTTGGTTTCGCTTTCCTGCAACGAGCTGGGCAAATCTGCCCTTCGCGAAGGCAAGATTTCCTCCGGAGAACTGCGTTGCGGTAGTCGTGTTCTGGAAGTGGAACGAGGATGCAGTGTTAGCGTTAAGTTATTGTGAAGACTCTTTTTGGCCCAGGGAAAACAAAGCGCCTGGGGAAATCCTAACAAACCCCGGTGCCTTTCCACACTTCAAAGCGTGTCGCTGCAGACTCTTTTCCAAAAAAGAGTTATGGTTATGGTTATGGTTAGGGTTAGGGTTAGGGTTAGGGTTACGTTAGGGTTAGGGTTAGGGTTAGGGTTAGGGTTAGAGTTAGGGTTAGGGTTAGGGTTAGGGTTAGGGTTAGGGTTAGGGCTAAAGTTAGGGGTAAGTTTAGGGTTAGGTTTTGTTTTAGTGTTAGGGTTACGCTTAGGTTTAGGGTGAAGTTTAGGTTAAGAATGAGGGTTAGGTTTAGGGTTTGGTGTTTGGGTTAAGGTTAGGGTTAGGTTTAGGGTTAGGCTTAGTGTTAGGGTTAGGTGTTTGGTTTAATGGTAGGGTCAGGTTTAGGGTTCGCTTTAGGGTTAGGGTTCGGGTTCCGTTTAGGGTTAGGGTTAGGGTGAAGTTTAATTTAAGTGTGAGGGTTGAACTTAGGGTTAGCGTTAGGGGTTAGGGTTAGGATTAGGGTTAGGTTTCAGTTTAGGGTTAAGGTTAGGTTTAGAGTTAGGGTTAGGGTAAGTGTTAGGGTTAAGTCATGTTTAGGTTTAGGGCTAGGTTAAGGTTAGAGATAGGGTTCGGTTAAGGGTTGGGGTTAGGTTTAGATGTTAGGGTGAGGGTTAGTGCTAGGTTTCCATTTAAGCTGAGTGTGGAATGCAAGCTTTAGGGTTAGGATTAGGGTTAGAGTTAGAGTTAGGGTCAGGGTTAGGGTTAAGTTTAGGGTTAGGGTTAGGTTTATGGTTAGGATTAGGGTTAGGGTCAGGGTTAGG